>NW_027206069.1:8880000-9397500 GCF_024711535.1 Dipodomys merriami
ATTTGTAGAGGAGGTCATCTACAGTTGATAAGGAGATGAGAGAAGTCCAGTAGTGAAATCTATATGCCACAACATCATAAATCATGAGGAGGATCCAGGACAGGAACATGGAAAGAGGTTTCAAACATGGGAGAAAACCAGAATAATCTGGGTCATTAGCCATGGGAACCTTTTTTTTTTTGTCGGTTGTGGGGCTTGAACTCTGGGGGCCTGGGTACTGTCCCTGCACTCTTCAGCTCAAGGCAAGTGCTCCATCTCTTGAGCCACAGCGCCATTTCTGGGTTTCTAGTGGTTTTTATTGGAGATCAGAGTCTCATGGACTTTCCTATCCAAGCTGGCTTTGAACTAAAAGTAAAAAAAACTGAACAATCTTGAAAAATACATGTAATTTATTATGTTATAGTGTAATTGCATTTATAATTATTGTGTTATAAACTCAATAAGAGTCTTATCAGGCTTGGAGTATGGCTTAGTGATAGACTGCGTGAATAAAGCCCTGGGTTTGATTCCTCTACCACATAAACAGAAAAAGCCAGAAATGGTACTGTAGCTCAAGTGGTAGAGTGCTAGCCTTAAGCAAAAGAAGCTCAGGAGCAGTGCCCAGGCCCTCAGTTTAAGCCCCAGGACTGGCAAAAAATAAAAATAAAAAAGAAGAGCCATATCCTTACAGTTCAATACTCGTGATTTTCAAAAAAACCTTATGTCACAGTGGTAGGAAGAAACTTCTTTACCTTTACATGAACATTCTATCCTCTTTCAAATTTGACTGCTAAAAACAGTAAGAATAGCAGTCTTAAAGACTAGCTAAAGAGGCCAGGCACTGGTAGCTCACACCTAGCTACTCAAGAGGCTGAGATCTGAGGTTCGAGGTGCAAAGCCAGCCCGGGCAGGAAAGTCTATGAGACTCTTATCTCCAATTAACCACCAGAAAACCAGAAGTGGTGCTGTGGCTCAAGTGTAGAGTGCTTGTGTAGCTGAAGACCTCAGGGATAGCACCCATGCCCAGAGTTCAAGCAACAAAAAACAACAAAAAACTAGCTAAAGGGGCTGAGAATGTGGCTTAGTGGTAGAGTGCTTGCCTAGCATGCATGAAGTCCTGAGTTCGATTCCTCAGTACCACATAAATAGAAAAAGCTGAAAGTGGAACTGTGGCTCAAGTGGTGGAGTGTTAGCTGTGAGCAAAAGAAGCTCCGGGACAGCACCCAGGCCCTGAGTTCAAGCCCCAGGATTGGCACCAAAAAAAAGAAAGGGAGAGAGAGAGAGAGAGAGACAGAGACAGAGAGAGAAAGAGAGAAAAGCTAAAATCAGATGCAGCAGTATTTTGAACAAGTCTACTTACCATATATATAATTACAAACACTCGTGCTATGGGGTATCTTCGGAGAAAAATTCCCAGACGAATACTGGCAAATGGGTGGGGAAGAGAGAGGAATTACACTCAAAACAAATCTTCCCTTGTTACTATCTAGTGTTTTTAAAAATGTCACTCATTTAAACTATGTGGTTACCAAAGAGGAATGATTTTTTTTTATAGTAGACTGTAAATGATTACTTAAAATAACTATGCAGAAAGATCACAGTAAACAGTGTTATCATTATTTGGGCTGTTAAACTTTAAGCATAGGGCATTTCTCTCTCTCTCTTTTTTTTTGTCAGTCGTGGGGCTTGAACTCTGGGCCTGTGCACTGTCCCTCAGCTCTTCAGCTCAAGGCGAGCACTCTACCACTTAAGCCACAGCCACTTCTGGTTTTCTGAGTCGTTTATTCGAGATAAGAGTCTCATGGTCAGGGGCTGGGAAGGTGCCTCAGTGGTAGAGCACTTGCCTTGCATGCATGAGGCCCTGGGTTCAATTCCTCAGCACCACATAAGCAAAAAGAAAAAAAAAGCTGGAAGTGGTACTGTGGCTCAAGTGGTAGAGTGCTAGCCTTGAGCTGAAGAGCTGAGGGACAGCACCCAGGCCCAGAGTTCAGGCCCCATGACTGGACCCAAAAAAAAAAAAAAAAATGGACTTTCCTGCCCGGGCTGGGTTTGAACTGTGATCCTCAGTTCTCAGCCTCCTGAGTAGGTAGGATTACAGGTGTGAGCTACCAGCACTTGGCAAGGCATTTCTCTTAATTCTGTGGTCACAATTATAGGAGATAAACCCGGACCCTGTCTAAATAAATTTTGTTTTAACAATTAAAGAAGTTACAGAAAAGATGAAACCTAAGAATGAAAAAACAGTGTGGTTGGCATTAACTTGTAAAGTCAATGTGGATGCTTTTGTGTGAATACTTGCTTCCAAGAGGACACAGCTACCCAAGCAAATACTTGTGCAGACAAATACAAAAGCAGTGTGACACCCAGAGCTATGATCTCGAAACATGCTCCCTACTCATGCACTGCTCTGCTTACTGCCATCAGCACAATGTACTACACAAGACGCTATACACACGATGCAAATGATTTGTAGCTGAGATTCATGAGCTTCATTTGGAAGCATCCTAGTCCTGTGGCTTCATGAATCTTAGTGCTATTCCAGCACAGAAGGGTAGGAAAACATTACTGTATTATGTAAAATTCATTAAAACTGTTTTAATTATAAACACTAAGAGAAAAATGGTATATAGTATGTTATTTACACATGAAATTTATCAAAGCAATATGTTTCTGGCAATGGTAGCACATGCTTGTAATTCCAGCTATGCAGGAGGCACAGGTAGGAGGATCGTCGTGTAAGGTTTGCCTGAGGAAACAATGTGAGACTCTATATGAAAAAAAACAAAAGCATACAAGGCCCTTAGTTCAAACCTCCCATGACTACCATGACTACCTGCGGCCCCCCCAATAAGACTAGAAAGTTAATAGTATAAATTCTATATATTATACATTAAAATGAGTGCTGTTCAGTTATATATAGCAGCATCTTTTCTTCTAATCACATGATAAGCTACTGGGATAAGACTTTCAATGAACACATCTATATGAGATAGAGAATTTCTCAATGAAAAAAATTTTTTTAAATTATGGAATCTTGCCGGACCTGGTGGCTCATGTCTGTATGCCTGTAATCCTAGCTACTCAGAAGGCTGAGATCTGAAGATCATGGTTTGAAGCCATCCCAGGCAGGAAAGTCCATGAGATTCTCATCTCCAATTAACCCCCAGAAAACCAAGTGGTATTATGGCTCAAAGTGGTAGAGCACTAGCCTTGAGCAAAAAGAGTTCAGGGACAGTGCTTAGGTCCTGTGTTCAAGCCTCAAGACTAACATTTTTTTTTTTTTTAATAATTATGGTATCTTGCGGTTTCTCAGGCTGATCTTGAGCTCCTAAGCTCAACTGATCCTCCCGCCTCAGCTACCCAAGTGCTGGGACTGCAGTCTCAACGAGATTCAGTGAGGATTTTGTTTTTTGTTTTAATTGTAGGAAGAAGAGAAGTAGTTAGCATCCATTATCTTTGATAAAGCATAAGCACTGGTAGACCTCTTGAAGCGATTTCATGGCAGTGAAAATCACAAATGAAGTGAGTTGTATGTCCTTGCAAACATCAGCTCTGCCAATGGGAAGCGGTTATAAAAATAGTTACGGCTCATCACTCACTCTGACCAGCACTGCTTACCTAAATTGGTCAATGGAACTAGCAGCTTTGCGAACTTTTCCATACATTCCTGCCAGATTAGTTTCCGTGTCATTAAAAAGAACAGGAACATTTCGCAGCCGTGTCCCTATTAAATAAGAAAAAGATCAATGTACTGACAACTAAATCAACTTTCTAAGAAAGTTAGAACTGAGGGGGGCAGGAGGAGTTGGGGAGGTAGGGAGGGAATTGATGGTAGGGGGAAAATAAAAGAGGAGGTAACAATGCTAGCTATGAAATGTACTCATTACCCTACTCATGTAACTGTAACCCCTCTGTACAACATTTTTACAATAAAAAAAATTTAAAAAGGAAGTTAGAACTGAAAATATATTATTACATGTGGAAGGAATTATCAAGGCCAACTTTGTAAGCATTATACCAAAGGACATGAAACCATAAAGCTAATTTAATTTGATTACTGAGGTATTTATATATTTCCATTTTCACAAAAAGTAAAAGATCAGCCAGGCACCAGCGGCTCACACCTGTAATCCTAGCTACTCAGGAGGCTGACATCTAAGGATCACGGCTCAAAGCCAGCCTGGGAAAACCAGAAATAGTGCTGTGGATCAAGTAGTAGGGCACTAGCCTTGAGCTGAAGAGTTGAGCGACAGCACCCAGGCCCAGAGTTCAAGACCCATGACTGACAAAAAAATAATCAGCTGGGTGCTGGTGGCTCATGCCTGCAATCCTAGATTCTCAGGAGGCTGAGAGCTGAGGATCACAGTTCAAAGACAGCCTGGGCAGAATGATTCTTCTCTCAAATTAACCACTCAAAAACTGGAAGTGGAGCTGTAGCTCAAAATGGTATGGTGCTAGCCTTGAGCAAAGAGCTCAGGGACAATGGCCAGGCTCTGAGTTCAAGCCCCACAACCAGAAAAAAAAAATCATAAAATGAAAACTATTTCTAGTGTAGAAAAATGTACTACAATTGCAAATACCTAGTGTTGGTGGAAGTTGACACTAACAACCTTTGTTACCGTGCCAACAGGATTGAGGCTCAGCTCCCACAATGAATACATACTTCATTCTCCTGCACAATGGACAACTCACACTTAGATTACGGCTCATCTAGTATTATGATTCTGGGTTTTCACTCACTGGCAGCCTTCCTGTCCTTGTACTTCCTTGTCCTATTCTGTGACAACATTGTCTAAATCCCCTTTTTTTTTGGTCAGTCATGGGACTTGAACTTGGAACCTGGGTGCTGTTCCTGAGTTCTTTTGCTCAAGGCTAGCACTCCACCACTTTGAGCCACAGCGTCACTTCCAGTTTTCTCTTAATTAATTGGAGCTAAGAGTCTCACAAACTTTCCTGCCTGGGATGGCTTTGAACTGCAATCCTCAGATCTCAGCCTCCAGAGTAGCTAGGATTACAGGCATGAGTTACCAGCACTTGGCTTCCAAATCCTTCTTTATGCTTTCAAACTTCACATCCAATCTGCTAGTAAATTCTATCATCTGACCTTTAAAATCAATCCTTCCTTCAACCCCCAATTCCCACTATGAGTTAATGCAATGGCGGCCTCCCCATCTCCTTGTCTCTGCTCCTAGTCCTCTGAAGTCTATTATTGTTATTACAGTAATGCAGGGATTTAACCCAAGCCTCTTGCATGCTAGGCAAGCACTCTACCACTGAACCACATCACCACACCAAATCTATTGTTGACATAGCGGCAGTGGCATCCTGAAAAATAGCAAGTCAGATCAGTTTCCCTTCTCATGACCTTCAGTGGCTTCCGACCTCATTCAGAGTACAGTCCTTACAAAGGTCTGCACAAACACCTCAAGATCTCTGAATTCACCTTCCACTACTCTTGCCTCCCCAGACCCATCCAGCTGAACTAGCCTCCTTGATATTCCTGAATCATCCTAGAACACATTTGTCTTGGGGCTTTGCACCTGCTCTTTTGCAGCCTAGAAGGTTTTTCCTATATTCCTGTAGGCCTTTTTTTTTTTTTTTTACTTTCCTTGGAACTTTAGTAAGGTTCCATTTTCCTTGACTATATTGCTTACAGTTTCATCTCCATACCTGACATCTTCTAGCTTTTTTTTTTTTTTTGGGGGGGGGTGGTCCTGGGGCTTGAACCGTGGCCAAGATGCTGTCCCTGAGCTCTTTGCTCAAAGCTAGCACTCTACCACTTTGAGTCACAGTGCCACTTTCAGTTTTTTGTGCCAGTCCTGGGGCTTGAACTCTGGGTCTGGGTGCTGTCATTGAGGTCCTTTTGCTCAAGGCTAATATTCTTCTACTTGAGCCACACTGCCATGTCTGGCTTTTTATGTGATTAATTGGAGGTAAGAGTCTGACAGACTTTCCTGCCCAGACTGGCTTCAAACCACGATCCTCAGGTCTCAGCCTCCTGTGTAGCTAGGATTATAGGTGCGAGCCACCAGCGCCCAGCTAATTTTTTAATTTTAAAGAAATCTTCAGAGTACTGAGAGATTTGATAAGGACTTTCTGAAGCTCTAAGACAAAAAAAAAATTGGATCTGTTGATGTTTATAATAAAACACTTTTTGAATATGCATTTTGGGATTCTACAGATTTCTCTATCAAAGTTATAGAGCATGGATAAGTCTGTAAATTATGCATTAGCTTCAGTACTCATAATTATTCATAGGAGGTCATTAAAGGAAATTCTGCTCCACACTCAGGTCCAACACCTGTGAGGTCTGAATCGGTCATGTACTAACTATCCATGGCCCGGGTCTCACATCTTTACCAGATGAAGTTTCAGCAATATGTCAAAAGCCTGCTTCATTGCTGTGTCCCTCTTTGGTTACCTTCCCCATTGTCAATTGCAGACATGTTGATGGAGGAGCCGTTGCTAGTGCTTGCGGAGGCAGAGTGCATCTGCTGTTCAAGGCGCTCCAGTTGAAAGACCAGGGAGTTCTTTTCTGTGCTCAGACTCTCAAGCATGGTCTGCTTCTGAATGAGGGTCTCTGTTAGCTGATGGAGTCGACTTTCTAGCTCAGATTGACTGCTGTTGCTTAAAGTTTTATTGGTAAGCTGAAGGACAAAATGTTCACAAAACAATTACATAAAATGAAAGCTATCTTGTACTCACATTATATATTTTCCTCAGCAAATTGTGATATTAGCAAATTTTTACAAAACTCTTACTAATGATTCTTTCAGAATCATTTCTACAAAGAGATTTTCAAATTGTTAACAGTGGACCACAAATCACTTAAAAAATGTAATAGAGCCGGGTGCCAGTGGCTCACGCCTGTAATCCTAGCTACTCAAGAGGCTGAGATTTGAGGATCACAGTTCAAAGCCAGCCCAGGCAGGAGACTCTTATCTCCAATTAACTACTAGAAAACTGGAAGTGGTGCTGTGGCTCAAGTGGTAGAGCACAACCCTTGAGCTGAAGAGCTGAGAGCCAGTGCCCAGATCCAGAGTTCAAGACCCATGACCAACAACAACAACAAAAAAGGTTGTGTATCCTTTTATTATTAATAGTAATTCTTATTATGGTTACAAATCTATATATTATATTTCTATATATTATATATATTATACATATTATATGGTTACAAAAAATATATAGTAGAGGACTGGGCATTGTGGGTCATATTTATGAGTCCAACTGAGGCAGGATTTTGAGTTCAAAATACAATGTGACATAGGAGATAATACATTTTCTTTCCCAGTCTGAGACTTTTCATTTTTTCCACTGATGTGTGTGTGTGCATGTGTGTTTGTATAGTACTGGAGACTGAACCCTAGAGGTCTTGCACAAGCTAGGTAAGCATTCTACCACACAAGCCCATATGTGATGTATTTTTTTTTTGGTTGGTTGTGGGGCTTGAACTCAGGGCCTGGGCGATGTCCCTGGGCTTCTTTTGCTCAAGACTAGTGTTCTACCTACCACTTGAGCCACTTACACCTTTTCCTGTGTATGTGGTACTCAGGAATCAAACCCAGGGCTTCATACATGCTAGGCAAGCAGTCTACCACTAAGCCACTAAGACTTGATGTCTTTTGATTGCAGAAAACCTTAGTTTTGATGAATCTCAATGTATCATTTTTTCTATGGTTTTATATATCCTATATTACAAAAGGGGTAATTAACCTCCTAGGTATTATCACAAATTAGCTTTTCTTAATTTTATAACTCTTAACTAGGGATAATTAAGGTGCATGTTTCCTCATGTTTATTTATTCTCATAAAATAAGTTTGTTTGTTTTTTTTGGTTGGTCGTGGGGCTTGAACTCTGGCCCTGGATGCTATCCCCTGAGCTCTTCTGCTCAGAGCTAACACTCTACCACTTGAACTACAGTGTCACTTCCAATTTTCTAGTGGTTAATTGAAGATAAGGAATCTCATAAACTTTCCTGCAGGGGCTGGCTTCAAACTGTGATCCTCAGATCTCAGCCTCCTGAGTAGCTAGAATTCTAGGTGTGAGCCACCAGCACCCATAAAATAAGTTTTAAAAGATATTCAAAACTGGCAACTTATTTTTTTTAACAAAATAACTGTCCTCCCAGGTGGCCTAAAAATAACATGATAAGTACAAATTTTTCTTTATTCACTCAGGAGAACTCTTAGCTTCTTTGTGAGGTTTTCCCTACGATGTGAATTTCCTTTAATAAAACAAAGGGTTATTCTCAGTTCTAATTAGATGAAAAATCTTTAATACAAATCCTTTACTGGTTAATCCACACTTTTATGGCTAGTCCTTGATTAACTAAAACAACACAAGGCTTGGTTATGGGTCAGAGGCAGAGCATATACACCTGGATTCAACCCAGCACCAAAACTAAAACTAAACAAAAAAAAAAAACCCGTATTATTTTAGATATCATAGCTACTCAATAAGTATTAATGTTACCTATGGATTAAAGTAGCAGTGGTTTTTCTTTTTTTCCTTTTTGTTTTCATTTCTTTGACCTGCTGGCAAGTCACATACCATTTTTTAAGCACTTTGCAAAATGAAGACAGGTGGGAAAGATGAACATTTAAGTGAACATATCCCAAATATTAATTTTTTTTACATAATGGACAACTAGTCAAAAGTTTGAGAACATTAAAACCTTAAGTGCATCAGCTTTTATGGTTCAAATTAAAAATTAGCTAACTAAACAATGAATAATAATAATCTTTTATGTAAATTATTTAAATGATTAATGAATTCTATATATTAAATCAATTCATCAAGAAAGAGAGTAGACAGGGGCTGGGAAGGTGGCTCAGTGGCAGAGCACTTGCCTTGCATGCCTGAGGCCCTGGGTTCGATTCCTCAGCACCACATAAGCAAAAAGAAAAAAGCCAGAAGTGGCGCTGTGGCTCAAGTGGTAAGAACGCTAGCCTTGAGCTGAAGAGCTGAGGGACAGTGCCCAAGCCCAGAGTTCAGGCCCCACTACCAGACCCAAAAAAAAAAAGAGAGAAGACAATGAATGATCATAGGTAGGTGAAAGCAAGAATTCATTAGTTAATGATAATGGCGGTGATAAACCTGGGTCCAAAGTACAGGGGCATTATTATTTTTCTGTAAGATTTACAATTTCAGAGTTAGAAAAAGAACTTGTGACTTACTGGCATCCTGTAAGCCATTAATAGACTTTACCAATCATTAGACTGTTCTTGGGGAAAAGAGTACTGTTGGATACTGGTACAATCACATGAAGTCAGAAGCTATGACACTCTGGGTGACTGGCAATAGGTAAATCACTTATATGCAGAGGCAAGCCATAGCACAGAGCAAATGTATGTTCACATGGCAGTAGATTAAAATTCTGTACCAGGGCTGGGGGTGGCTCAGTGGTAGAGTGCTTTCCTTGAGCTGAAGAGCTGAGGGACAGCACCCAGGCCCAATGTTCAGATCTCATGAACGACCCCCCCGCCCCCCCAAAAAAAGGAAAAAAAAAGGAAAAAAATTCTATGCCAGACTGAAAATAACTGGAACTCATAAAAATATAACGTCTTGGGGCTGGGAATGTAGCTTAGTGGTAGAATACTTGCCTAGCATGCATGAAGCCCTGGGTTTGATTCCTCAGTACCACATTAAAAGAAAAAAGCTGGAAGTGGTACTATGGCTCAAGTAGTAAAGCACTAGCCTTGAGCACAGAGAGGCTCAGGGACAGAGCCCAGGCCCTGAGCTCAAGCCCCAGGACTGGGGACAGACAGACGGACACACACACACACACACACACACACACACACACACACACACACACACACACACACACACCTTATTGTAGCTTTAAAAAATGAATGATGCTTAAGTCAGGTACTGATGGTTCATGCCTATAATCCTAGCTATTTGAGGAGACTGAGATCCAGAGGACTGTGGTTCAAAATCAGCCTATACAGAAAAGTCTGCTAGAAAACATCTCTAAAATAGCCAGCAAAAAGCTGGGTTGGAGGTATGGCTCCGGCAGTACAGTGTCAGACCAGCAAGCACAAGGCCCTAAGTTCAAGCCTTGGTATTGGGGGAGGAAAAGTGTGCACAAGAAGCCCTGGGCTCAATCCCCAGTACCAGGTGGAGGAAAGTGAAAGGAGTTATAAGAGCAAGAAAAGGAGAATATACATGCTAAAAAAAATGTTTTACTACAATATATTCTTCCAAATTGTACATCTTGATTCCTACCTGGTTCCTAAGTTTTTGAATTTCTTCTTCTCGATCTTTGATTCTGCTTTGCAATGTGTTCTTGGTTCGATACAGATCATCTTCCATATAGTGGAATTCCTACAAAATGAGGCATGAATAAAGAATGCTAAATCAAGTGTATTCTCCCTGAACCATGTCTAGTACCTTGAATAGTACTCGCCAGTACTTGTCACTCAGCCAGTATGCTGTTCTCTGAATGAATAAATGAGGAGATCTGAGGAAAAGGTAAAACTTTAGCATGGTGTGGTGACACAGGCCTAGAGATATTTGTGAACAGGATAAATCAACACAAGGTATTTTTAGCTTGCAGCAGTGAGAAGAAATTCTCGGGTATATATTAAGATTATTAATAATAATGATAAATTGGGAAAATAGGGGCTCAAGGTGGCTCAGTGGTAGAGTGCTTGCCTTGCATGCCTGAGGCCCTGGGTTTGATTCCTCAGCACCACATAAGCACAAAGAAAAAGCCGGAAGTGGCACTGTGGCTCAAGTGGTAGAGCACTAGCCTTGAACTGAAGAGCTGAGGGACAGTGCCCAGGCCCAGAGTTCAGGCCCCATGACCAGACCCCCCCCCCAAAAAAAAATTGGGAAAATACTCGCTACATATGAAGACTGGTATTCTTAGCAATATGCTGTTTATAAAAATAAAATTTAAAAATGACTATGGTTTTAATTGGTTAAGAGCAAATTTAAAGCTAGGTGCATGTAGATCACATCTGTAATCCTACCTACTCAAGAGGCTAAGATCTGAGGACTGAAGTTCAAAGCCAGTGTGGGCAGGAGTCTCATGGACTTTCCTGCCCGGGCTGGCTTTGACCTGCGATCTTCAGATCTCAGCCTTTTGAGCAGTTAGGATTTAGGCGTGAGCCACCAGTGCCCTGCTCTATTAAACCACCAAAAAAAGCCAGGACTAGAGTGTGGTTCAAGCAGTAGAGCACTAGCCTTGAGTAAAAAACCTTCGGGACAGAGTCCAGGTCAATAGTTCAAGGATAAGACTGGCAAACACACACACACAAAATGAAGTATGGGAAGAAGTTTATTTATAAACCAAGTAAACAAGACCAGAAGCTGCATTAAAAATATGGACACTTCCAGGTGCCGGTGGCTCACACCTGTAATTCTACCTACTCAGGAGACTGAGATCTGAGGATCGAGGTGCAAAGCCAGGCTAGACAGGAAAGTCCCTGAGACTCTTATCTCCAATTAACCACCAGAAAACCAGAAGTGGTATTGTGACTCAAGTGGTAGAGCTGAAGAGCTCAGGGACAGTAGCCAGGCCCAGAGTTCAAGCCCCATGACCGATAGAAAAAAAATATGCGCACTGTGCTGGGAATGTGGCTTAGTGCTAGAGTGCTTGCCTAGCACACATGAAGCCCTAGGTTTGATTCCTCAATACCATATAAATAGAAAAAGAGGAAGTGGCACTGTGGCTCAAGTGACAGAGTGCTAGCCTTGAATACAAAGAGGCTCAAAGATGGCATTCAGACCCTGAGTTCAAGTCCCAGAACCAGCAAAAAAAGGAAAATCAACTGAAGGAATGGATCTGTGGCTCAAGTGGTATAGTAGCAGCCTTGAGCAAAATACAGGGACAGTGCTAGGCTCCAAGTTCAAGTCCTAGTACCAGCACGAAAGAAATAAAGAAGAATGACCATCAATTGACATTGTATGTTTTAAAGTTTTCTAGACAGATACAAATACATAACTTATCAAGAAGATTTAAATACAGACACAGGGTAATAGAAAGAATTCTGGGCTGAGACAGGAATACTGAGTTTTACACTATTCTCTAATTAGCTTTATATTAGATAAGTCACTACACCATTTGTGCCTCTATTTTTGATCTATTAAACAAAATCAGAGTATGGACTGCTTCCCATCTACCATTACCACTAACCTCACACTTTATAGACTTCCCTGGGAAGTTTCTTCAAAGGACAACTAAAAGACAGAATCCTCCATCTCATCCCTTACCTGTTTCATTCTGTCCAATTCTGTCTCCAGTTCCTGTTTTGATGCTTTCTGTCCAGCTATCTGGTCTTGTAGGTCTTGTAACTGTTCTCTTGCTGATTCTGCTTCACTAACCTGCTGAGCCTCCAAATCCTGAAAAGAAGAATGTTATATGTGAAAGCAATGGCTAACCATTCAGTTCAACACTGAGTAACTACTATGCACAGATCTGGACTCAACAGATCCCAAAAGGTAACAGTTTCAGTTCTAACCTGTAAGAAGTACATGCCTGTTGGGTGCCAGTGGCTCATTCCTGTAATCCTACCTACTCAGGAGACTGAGATCTGAGAATTGCAGTCCAAAGCCAGCCTAGGCAGGAAAGTCTGTGAGACTCATATCTCCAATAAACTACTGAGGAAAAGCTGGAAGTGGCTCCACAGCTCAAGCTCAAGTGGTAGAGCACTAGCCTTGAGCCAAAGAACCTTAGGGATAGTGTCCAGGCCCTGAGTTCAAGCCCCAAGACTGGCAGATTAAAAAAAGAAGAAGGCTTACAGGGCTGGGAAGGTGGCTTAGATGTAGAGTGCTTGCCTAGTATATATGAAGCCCTAGGTTCAATTCCTCAATACCACATAAACAGAAAAAGCCAAAAGTGATGCTGTGGCTCAAGTGGTAGAGCGCCAGCCTTGAGCAAAAGAAGCTCAGGGACAGTGCCCAGGCCCTGAGTTCAAGCTCCAGGACTGGTTAAAAAAAAAAAAAAGGCTCATTACTTTACATCCTAACTTTTCCCATCTTTCAAGACTTACTGACAATACTTTTTTTTTTTTTTTTTTGGGTCCGGTCGTGGGGCCTGAACTCAGGGCCTGGGCGCTGTCCCTCAGCTCTTCAGCTCAAGGCTAGTGCTCTACCACTTGAGCCACAGCGCCACTTCCGGCTTTTTCTTTTTGCTTATGTGGTGCTGAGGAATTGAATCCAGGGCCTCAGGCATGCAAGGCAAGCGCTCTACCATTGAGCCACCTTCCCAGCTCCAAATGGCCAATTTTTTATATTAAATACTATAATTATATACAAACCATAAATTACAAAATGACGCATAAAGCTATATTAAAAGTCTATCCCTGGGACTGGAAAGGTGGTTCAGTGGTAGAGTGCTTGCCTTGCATGCATGAGGCCCTGAGTTTGATTTCTCAACACCACATATGCAGAAAATGCTGGAAGTGGCATTGTGGCTCAAGTGGTAGAGCGCTAGCCTTAAGATGAAGGGCTGAGGGACAGCGCCCATGCCCAGAGTTCAGGCCCCATTTCCGGAAAAAAAAAAAAAGTCTATCCCTAAGCCCATTCTAACATCTGCAAGCATTCTGGTTGTACAAATAACACAAATTTGTGTTTAACCATCAGAGTGCGTGATCCTGAATCCATAAAGACTCATACTTGTAATCCTAGCTACTCAGAAGGCTGAGATCTGAGGATCACAGTTCAAAAGCCAGCCCAGGCAAGAAAGTCTGTGAGACTCTTTGTTTGTTTGTTTTGGGTCCGGTCGTGGGGCCTGAACTCTGGGCCTGGGTGCTGTCCCTCAGCTCTTCAGCTCAAGTCTAGCGCTCTACCACTTGAGCTACAGTGCCACTTCCAGCTTTTTTCTTTTTGAGTATGTGATGCTGAGGAATTGACCCAGGGCCTCTGGCATGCAAGGCAAGCGCTCTACCACTGAGCCACCTTCCCAGCCCATCTGTGAGACTCTTATTGCTAATAAACCACCAAAAAAACTCTAAGTGTCTCTGTGGTTCAAGTGGTAGAGTGCTAACCTTGAGCTGAAGAGCTTAGGGACAGCACCCAGAGTTCAAGCCCCACAACCAACCAAAAAAAAAAAACCAAAAAAACAAAAAAACCCCAAAAAACTATCTCTGAGCCCATTCTAATATCTGCAAGCATTCTGGCTGTATAAATAACACAAATTGGTGCCTAACCATCAGAGTGTGTGGTCCTGAACCAATACAGATTCTATCTGGCTCCCTATAGTAACTAAGCATAGGCAGACTTACCAAATTAAATATTTGTTGAATGAATGAACCTATGATTCTTAATCCTTTATAATAAGTCAGCCAATGAACAAGGAACCTACTGCTATAGACTCACTTCTAAATAGTGACAAATATTTCAGAAGCAGTTGAACATATTATTTCAATAATGTCCTTCCCCACAACTAATACAGAACCTATTAGAAATCAAGCTGACAGGTGAGGGGCAGTGGCTGGGAAGCAGAGTCACAATAATCTTACCTGCAGCTCAGACCTGAGCTGCTGTATCTGGCCCATCAATTTCTGTATTTCCTCTTTTTGCATCTCCTTCTCATGCCGAAGTTCTTCCAGCTCCATGCTATTAGCAGTACTGCTTTCTAGGCCTTCAAAACCAGAGCCTTCCTTTAAGCTGTTAATCAATTTTTCTTTAGACTATTATGAAACAAAGAAGTAAGTTTAAACAAAGCAGAGTTAAGTTGAATATTTTCTGTGTACTTTTCTGGTTAAGTTAGGGATCAAACTGAGGACCTTATGCATGCTAAGCATGCAATACCATTGTGATATTACCCCCCCCCCCCAGCTAGCTTGAATATTGAATGTCATCCCCCTATAGAAACTAACCCACTATGGAAACATTCTAGCAAATCTACAGATTATTAACACCATAAGGATGAAAATACAATAGATATCTGATGAATAATGCTCTTAGACTTAAGTGCTCTGATTAGGTTCCTATTTAAGAGTTCTCATAAGTATTCTATATAATAAAGACATTTCTTACTCCAGATCATAACCCCTGCTTCATAAACTAAAAGGGAAATTACAAATATACAGAAGGCAATAAACTGAAATATTGAGAGGATATAGTCAGATTACTGTAGAGTCCTGAGCAAGAAAAACTACTTTTGGGGATAAAAAGGCTTCATTTGAAAGACAGTATTTATGCTGGCTTTGAGCCATGGCTGTTTTTTTTTTGTTTGTTTTTGTTTTTTTGGGTTTTTTTTGGGTCCGGTCGTGGAGCCTGAACTCTGGGCCTGGGCGCTGTCCCTCAGCTCTTCAGCTCAAGGCTAGCGCTCTACCATTTGAGCCACAGCGCCACTTCCAGCTTTTTTTTCTTTTTGGCTTATGTGGTGCTAAGGAATCGAACTCAGGGCCTCATGCATGCAAGGCAAGCGCTCTACCACTGAGCTACCTTCCCAGCCCCATGGCTGTTTTTTTTTTTTTTTTTTTTAAGTATAGAGAGTGCTGGGCACTGGTAGCTTATACCTATAATGCTAGCTACTTAGGAGGCTGAGATCTGAGGAACACACTTCAAAGCCAGCCCAGGCAAGAAAGTCTGTGAGACTCTTATCTCAAACTTCTTAAAAGAGCTAAAAGTGGAAGTGTCGCTGTGGCTCAAGTGGTGGAGCACTTGCCTTGAGCTGAAGAGCTGAGGGATAGCACCCAGGCCTAGAGTTCAAGCCCCACTACTGACCAAAAAAAAAAAAAAGAGCCAGAAGTGGCGCTGTGGTAGAGCACCAGCCTTGAGCAAAAAGAAGCTCAAAAAGAAGAGGCAACCAGGCCCAAAGTTCAAGCCCCAGGACTGGCAAAAAAAAAAAAAAAAAAGAATGGAGAGACGAAGGGTCAAGCAAAAAACGTCACAGCACAGCAAAGTACTATGAGATATAGATTAGGTAGTATGTTTGGGCCAATTTATAAGGGCCCCAGACATCAGGCTTTCTTCTAGCCTAAAAACAAATTACCAAAAGGTAGAAAGATGGACAGGGCATTGATATGACCAGAGATACATGTTAGGAGAGTTTATCTGGCAGCACTATAAAGCTAATGTTCAATGCACAGGCAGAAAAGATTTCCTAGAAAAAAGGAAGAAAGCATATGTTTTCTTTGGTATGAGAAGCAAAGGAATGAGAAGTTGAGGATGGCACTGGGTGACTGCAATCCTTTTTTGTTTTTTAGCAAAACAGAGTTAAGGTCACTACATCAAAGAGAGCTAAGAGAAGGAAAAGAGTTGGTTGACACCTAGATAAATTGCTTTGAAAATTTCAACAGAGAATAAGCCAGGACAAACCAGCCTGATAGTACCTAATACTCAGAAGAGCTGAGTTAGGCAGTGGAAGAAGAACTTTTTTTTCTTTTTTTGTCAGTCCTGGGTATTGAACTCTGGGCTTGGGCGCTGTCCTTCAGCTCAGTTCAAGGCCAGTGCTCTACCACTTGAGCTACAGTGCCACTTTATTTTTTTGGGAGTTAACTGGAGCTAAGAGTCTCTGCCAGCCGGGCGTCGGTGGATCATGCCTGTAATCCTACCTACTCTGGAGGCTGAGATCTGAGGATCAGTTCAAAGCCAGCCCGGGCAGGAAAGTCCACGAGACTCTTATCTCCAATAAAAACCACTCGAAAACCGAAGTTGTGCTGTGGCTCAAGCGGTAGAGAGCTTGCCTTGAGTTGAAGAGCGCAGAGACAGAGCCCAAGCCCAGAGTTTAAGTCCCACGACCAACCAAAAAAAAAAAAAAAGAGTCTCTGACAGGGCTGTCTTTGAACCTCAATCCTCAGATCTCAGCCTCCTGAGTAGCGAGGATTACAGGGTTGAGCCACTGGCCCCTGGCTAAGAATAACTTTTTTAAAGTGGTAGAACCAAAACACATTTTGTCCTTTTTATAAAATTTCTAATAATTTGTGTTTGGCAATTATGTTTGGTAGCTACAGAAAGTATTATCTTGCCGGGCACTGGTGGCTCACACCTGTAATCCTTGCTACTCAGGAGGCTGAGATCTAAGAATCATGGTTCAAACCCAGCCCGGGCAGAAAAGTCTATGAGACTCTTATCTCATATAAACCACCAAAAAACAGGAAGTAGAGCTATGGCTCAAGAGGCAGAGTGCTAGTTTTGAGCTGAAGAGATGAAGGACAGCACCCAGGCCCAGAGTTCAAGCCCCACAACTGTCAAAAAAAAAAAAAAAACAACAAAGTGTTCTCTCAGTTATTCAGCACATCTGAACCTTCAAAAGTGACCATGTCCTTCTTACCTGGAGTATTCTAGTAGCTTTTTGCTTATAGTCAACTAATTCCTGCTTAGAAGACTCCAGGTTCGATTTATGAAGCTTCACTTGCTGCTGTAGCTCATCAACTTTCTTCTTCTCATCAGAGTATTTTCTTTCTGCCACAGTAACTGCTTCTGCCAAATTCTGACGTTCCACTTCCATTTTATTAAGGCGTGCAGCAAACTCACTCTGTGAAATGTAAGTATTAACAGCAAATCTTATGTTATTTAGTATTTACATTGGGATTAATTATTAGATCCAAAAACCAACTTTTTTTTGGTTGGTCATGGGGCTTGAATTCTGGGCCTGGGGGCTGTCCCTCAGCTCTTCAGCTCAAGGCCAGTGCTCTACCATTTGAACCACAGTACCACTTCGGTTTTCTGGTGGTTAGTTGGAGATAAGAGTCTCATGGACTTTCCTGTCCAGGCTGGCTTTGAATCGTGATCCTCATAACTCAGCCTTCTTAGTAGCTAGGATTATAGGCATGAGCCACCAGTGCCCGGCTTGTTCCGTAGATTTTATGAAAACTAAATATAAAGCAAGTATTCCCTGAAGAAAATTTATTGACTGAATTAAAATGTGTTCTAAAGTACAAAGTTTATCATGTTTTAAAGAATCAATGTGGGGCTGGGAAGATGGCTCAGTGGTAGAGTATTTGCCTTGCATGCATAAGGCCCTGGGTTTGATTCCTCAGCACCACATAAGTAGAAAAAGTCAGAAGTGGCACTTTGGCTCAAGTGGTAGAGTGCTAGTCTTGAGCTGAAGAGCTGAAGGACCGTGCCCAGGCCCAGAGTTTGGGCCCATGACTGACAAAAAAAAAAAAAAAAAATCAATGTGCAAGCTGGCTCCTGCCTGTAATCCTACCTATTCAAGAGGCTGAGAGATGAGGATCACGGTTCAAAGCCAGCCTAACCAGAAAAGTCCATGAGACTTTCCTCTTCAGTTAACCAGAAAAAAGATGGAAGCCAACCTTGAGCAAAAAAGCAAATCAAGGGCTGGGAAGGTGGCTCAGTGATAGAGCGCTTGCCTTGCATGCCTGAGGCCCTGGGTTCGATTCCTCAGCACCATATAAGCAAAAAGAAAAAAAGCCAGAAGTGGCGCTGTGGCTCAGGTGGTAGAGCGCTAGCCTTGAGCTGAAGAGCTGAGGGATAGTGCCGAGGCCCAGAGTTCAAGCCCCACGACCGGACCCAAAAACAAAAAAACAAAAGAACAACAAAAAAAAGCAAATCAAGAAGGCCAGGGGGCTGGGAACGTGGCTCTGTGGTAGAATACCTGCCTAGCATGCATGAAGCCCTGGGTTTGATTCCTCAGTACCACATAAACATAAAGGCCAGAAGTAGTGCTATGGCTCAAGTGGTAGAGCCCTAGCTTCGAACCCACAGAGGCTCAGGGACAGAGCCCAGGCCCTGAGTTCAAGCCCCAAAACTGGCAAAAAAAGAAAAAGAAAAAAGAGAAAAAAGAAAAGAAGGCCAGGTCCTTCAAGTCGCAATACCAAAAAAAAGTCATCATTTAAAAAAAAAAATCTCATTAATAATTCTTACTATTGAAATGTTGAGATAGTACAAGCTTAAAACACCTGGCACCAGAATGTTTCAGATTCTGGAGCTTTTAATTTTGGAGTATTTGCATACTCATACTAAGATATCTGAGGGGAGGGACCCAAGTCCAGTGAAATTCCTTTTATATATATATATAACCTAAAGATAATCATATATAATTTTGTTCATCTGAAGTATAGAAGTAGTTTTGGATTTTGAGGAAATTCAGATTTAGGGTATAAATAGATTAGGGCTGCTCAACTGTATTTTAAATATAGTAAATAGAAATTAACAAACAAAGCTGGGTACCAATGGCTTACATCTATAATCCTAGCCACTCAAGAGGCTGAGATCTGAGGACTGCAGTTCAAAGCCAGTAAGGAGAGGAAAGTCTGTGAGACTTTTACTCCAATAAACTACTCAGAAAAAGCTGGAAGTGGTGCTGTGGTTCAAGTGGTAGAGTCCTACTCTTGAACACAAGCCCTAGGACCAGCAATAATAATGATACATAAAATAAATTTAAAAAATATTAAAAATTTCAGAACAATAAAAGAAAAACCATATAACCTAACTTTTTTTTTTTTTTGGTTGGTCATGGGGCTTGAACCTAACATTTATTTTTAGGGCTGAACTATTTTTTACCTGTTGAGATACCCAATCCTGCTGCTCAGTGGGTATACCTGTGAGTCCTGTAGAACTACTAATAATAAGTCAATGCCTGAGTGCTGCCACATGCAATGGAAATAGACTCTCTGAGAGTGGGAACTAGACATCAGAAAGTATTATACAGCTATTATACAGCCTGGACTGAGACTGAACTAGATATAATAATTCATTTAGGAATAAAATGCTAAATATTATATTCAATTTCCTACTGCAATAAATGAATTAGAAAAATACTGAAGAGAATAATCAAGATGACCCTATTCCACCATTTACTCAACTAATAGTAATGGTTGATGTACAACCAGAGACAGGGAAACATGCATCTCTAACGAATATTAGCTATTTTAATTATAATTCATTCAAACACAAAATTAAATATTTTTAGCAAGGATCAAGCTAATTTTTCAATTTATTTCGATTTTGGTTACAGAAAGAGAATCCTCTGAAATGCACTGCACAATTTTACTTAAGGATATGTTATGTAAGAGTAGACAATCACTCGTCCTTATCAAATATTGACAATTGAATGCTCTAACCTGCATTTGCTTGTAGCTCTCTTGCTCTCTCTTCAGAGTGGCATCCGCTTCATGCAGTCTCTCCTGCAGAGTTTGCAGAGCTTGGTTCTGTAGGCTGCTACCCTCATTGTGATCCTGCACTATTCTAAAAGAAAATGAAACATGTTAAACAATGGGTTTCCACAGGGCACAAGTGATGAGTTGGACTCATTTTCAGGACTCAGTGTTAATCAAGCACAAAAAAGATAACTCATCTAAAACATTCTTAAAGAAATCTTTTTCCAGGGAACAGCTAACACTAAGCAAAAGGCAAGAAATGTACATACCACCGGATGTGGAAGAAATAGTTGTATTGTCAAAGCTCATAGATTTCACAAATTTTATAGATCATGATAATGACAATTTGCCTCATGAATATTTGTGACTTTAACTATGTATCACTATCTCACAATACTAATTTATGTCATCACTTAATCACAATAAAAAATAATTTAAACAAAGAAATCTTTGGGGCTGGGAAGGTGGCTCAGTAGTAGAGCGCTTGCCTTGCATGCATGAGGCCCTGGGTTTGATTCCTTAGCACCACATAAGCAAAAAGAAAAAAGCCAGAAGTGGCGCTGTGGCTCAAGTGGTAGAGCGCTAGCCTTGAGCTGAAGAGCTGAGAGACAGCGCCCAGGCCCGGAGTTCAGGCCCCATGACCGGACCCAAAAAAAAAAAAAAAAAAAAAAAGAAATCTTTTTCTTTTGTTTTGTTTTGTTTTTGTTTTTTGGGTCCGGTCATGGGGCCTGAACTCCAGGCCTGGGCGCTGTCCCTCAGCTCTTCAGTTCAAAGCTAGCGCCCTACCACTAGAGCCACAGCACCACTTCTGGCTTTTTTCTGCTTATGTGGTGCTGAGGAATTGAACCCAGGGCCTCATGAATGCAAGGCAAGCGCTCTACCACTGAGCCACCTTCCCAGCCCCTCTTTTTCCTTTCTAATGGAATTTAATCTTTAGGATTCCATATATAAGCACATACCATATACTGAAGATTAGGTTCTTCAAATACCCTCAAATTCAGAAATTGCTTAACTTGCATTTCAAGACTCAAATGATGAGTCCATTTTAATCATATACATTTCTGACATTGCCCTAAGAGATTTTCTCTCTTGTAAATTCCAAAAAGCTAAATTTTCACAAGTGAGGGCACACTACAACAGTTTATAAATACAATGCATCTTGATCAATGTCACCCCTTTCAACATTCTCACCCATTCCCCTGCCCCCCATTACCATTTCTTGTACTGGAAAGAGAGAGCCATTTAGCTCATGCTGTCATTATTGATAGAATTACCTACCGAGACTTTTCGCTCTGCAAGGATTCCAGGGCTTCAGTGCGGGTTCTCAGCAGCTGGTCAGCCTCCTGGAGTCTAACCTTCAAGACAGCCAGCTGGGAATCCTTTGCAGCCACCGCTTCCGCCAAGTCATCGACCTGGGCTTGGAGTTCTCGAGTTCTCCGGTCACTCATGGAATGGTCAGCATTCCATTTTTCAACTCTTGCCCTTGCTTTGTTTAATTCTGTAAAAAATAAAACTTCTTTACACAAGCAAAATCAAACATATCTTTTTCACAGCACACATACATTCTGGTACTGCCAAAATACCTTCATTTTTACCACTGGGACACCCACTTTTCAAGGCCAACTCTAACACCTATACTAAAGTTAACAAGAGGCATGAAGCCCTAACACACAGTGTTGTTTTTCTGGACATACGCCATAAACACCAGGAGTCAAAATTAGGAGATAGCAATGTTAACAAAACTAAAACAGCTAGTGAATTGATGAAATGCTAATAGACACAAGAGCAAGAATGACAATCAAAATCAAAGTTACACTCTTGCCGTGGGGTCAATGTATAAGGCCTAAGAATTATGTAGTACATGACAGGACAATTAAGTATGCTTCTCACAGGCTGCCTACAATCTGTCTATATTGCTAAGTTTGTAAATGTAAAAGATGTTAAACATCCAAATTGCCCTTGACAGAAAGAAGCTCCCCACCCATACTAGGAAGACATAACAACAGCAAAATCTAAAGATAAAGCAGGAAAGAATTTTATTCAATTACTGTTGTAGAGGATGTTCTTGTAACCTAGGAAATCTGTGTGAAAAAGCAATGTAGCGTTCCATTAGAACATAATGTTGCTTCCACATCCTCTTAAAATCTGTAGCTGCAATGTGCCCCTAGGGGAAAAATATTTTTCAATATTGAAGCAAACTTTACAGGTTTCAGGCAATGCTCTATTTCATTAAACCTGGGCAAAGCTGTTTGTTTTTTGGGGGTGGGGAGGGGACAAAGTCTTGCTACATAGCCCAAGCTAGCCTCAAAGTCAAAATCCTTCTGACTCATTCTCCTCTGAGATTACAAGTGTATTCTACCACACTTGGCTTAAAGAGTCAGTCCTAAAACTATCTTCCTATTTTGCTCTCCTGGGCCTTCTTCTGAGCCTAGGCAAAACTTTACCCACAGTGCCCCCACCCTACTCTCAGCCTCCGGAACCAGGGCTACAATTTCTTATTTTCTCCTCAGCCAATAAATCAATTTACCTCTCCCCTATTACTACATGGTCATGAGATTATTTCCTTTTGAATTAATCATTTCTAAGAAATGTGAAGATTTCTTACTTTAGGCCACCTTCGAAAAGTACTATTCAAATAGAATTCCATGTTATTATTGCCCCTGACATAGGAATATTGTGACCCTGCCAATTACTGTCTTCTACTTCACTTAATTCCACCTTTCCATATAACAGTTCTTCCTCAAAGTTCAGAGAAAATAAATCAAATAATGTAAGCAACTATTAATGTTCGGCTCCCATCAGTGATTACTTAAGACCAAACTAAAAAGACAGAAGAACCAGGTATTGAAGTATAACTGTAAGGACTTAAAAGTGTCTAAATTAAAAAAAAAAAAAAAAAAAGACCAAACTAGTCAACATTCTATGATTTAGGTTGGTAAAAAGATTTGTCTCTTTGCCTAATTTTAGGCTCAAATGTCTATGAATATGCCATTTTACAAGTGTCATCTAAACTGTGTCTGATTCAATATAAAGTTTTTAGTATATTTTTTAACATTGAATTCTTAATCCTATCCAACTGAAATAAGGCCCAACCTTCTTGAGTTTCTTTGGATCTCTGAAGTAGTGAGGCCATTTCCTGATTTAAAGACTGGACTTCATTCCTTAGCAGTTCGTTTTCCAGTCGGAGGTTAGACAGCTCATGTGATTTGCCTCCATCGCCAGGCACTGGGCTATGATCAGTGCAGGTAGTGTCTGATGATATGTTTTCCTTTGAAGAATCCTCTTCAGGGATAGAATCTGAATTATTAGCAGCTTCTGTCAAAAACAGAATATATTTTGTTACATTGCCATAGTCACTAAAAACACACTAGTAGTTTACTTTGGTAGGATGCCTTTCAGCGAGTTGACTGTTACAACTAAAATGCCAAAAATAATTTCACCATAGATAAAAATCCATTCTTACAAATAGAACCTATAGACCTCTAGGAACCCCCAAAACCTAGGCACTAAATGAATGCAGAGAATGTAAGAATACAGTTCTGGGAAGAAGAAAAACAAAATAATGTGAGTGGCTGAATTTGTTTCCTCGACTCTGAAAAGATCATGGAAAAAAAAAAAAAATGGGGAAGCTGGGAGCCGGTGGCTCATGCCTGTAATCCAAGCTACTTAGGAGGCTGAGATCTGAGGATCACAGTTCAAAGCCTGTCTGGGCAGGAAAGTCCATGAGACTATTATTTCCAATAAAACCACCAGAAAGCCAGAAGTGGTGCTATGGCTCATGTGGTAGAGCACTAGCCTTGAGCTGAAGAGCTGAGGGATAACACCCAGGCCCAGAGTTCAAGCCACACAACCGACCAAAAAAAAAAAGTGTTGAGAAGGCACAAGAATCTATGTGATTAAAAAAATCAAGTACAAGAAGAGCTTGAACAGTGCCCAGACCCTGAGTTCAAATCCCACTATCAACAGTAACAAAAAATGCATTAAAATGATGAAAACATAAACTATACTGTGCAAAAGAATCCTCGAGGTCTTTAATGATAAATGCTAATTCAAATCACAATGAGACCTAGGCTTGTAGTCCATGCATATGATCCTATTTGGGAGGCATGGCAGAAGGATATACAAGCCTGGATATACAAGCAAGACCCAGAATATACAAAAAGCTCAAAAGCTGAACAGCAGGGCTGGGAAGGTGGCTCAGTGGTACAGTGCTTGCCTTGCATGCATGAGGCCCTGGGTTTGATTCCTCAGTACTTCATAAACAGAAAAAGCTGGAAATGAGACTATTATTTCCAATAAAACCACCAGAAAGCCAGAAGTGGTGCTATGGCTCATGTGGTAGAGCACTAGCCTTGAGCTGACGAGCTGAGGGACAGCACCTAGGCCCAGAGTTCAGGCCCCATGATTGACAAAAAAAAAAAAAGCAGAACAGCAAAAGAACAAGCAATCTAATAAATGGGAGGTGATTTGAGCAGACAGTTCTCAGAAGTACAAATGGTTACTAGATATGTTAAAAAATGTTCAACATCCTTGGCAAGTCAAAATAACACTAAGATTTCATCTCACCCAGTCAAAATGGTGAGGGAAGAGAGGACTCATACAATTCTGGTAGGAATATAAATGAGTACTTCCACTATGTAAATCAGAATGGGGGTTCCTCAAAACGTTTAAAACAGAACAAACGTATGATCCCGTCATATCACTAATATCATACATCCAAACAGGTGTAACTCAATATACAAGAAAGGTACCTACCTACACACCCATGGTTATTTCAGCACTGTTCATAATATTCAAATTGGGCATCAACTGAGGTTGATGAGTGAATAAATATAGTACACACCTAATATGGACTATTACACAGCCATGAAAAAAATGAAATCATATCATTTGCAGGAAAATGAATGGAACTGGAGACATTATGTTGAGTGACATAAGCATTTTTTGCTCATGTAGAAGCTAGACCTAAAGGACACATATATTTACTGACATGTACATATGTATATATACCCACATAAATACACATACACACAGAATATGATTCTAAATATGGAGGATGAATGGAAGGAGAGAGGGAAAGAGAAGTGGAGGGTGAATAGCTCAGATGCAAGCTGGTGATCAATAGAGGATTGGTGGGACAGAGGAAGGGAAAGCAATAGAGAGGATTATTCTGAGGAAAATATTCTACTTGCATATCTGAAATACAGTGAAACTCCCTAGTACAATTCATACATACTAAAAAAAAAAAAGAAAGTAAAACAGGCTTGGATTGGGAGCTGGACACTGGAAGAGGAGAGGGTATATGAGGGTGAATTTGGGTCAAGTAACACATTTGCATGAATAAAAATAGATCAATCAAACATGTTGAAATTGTTTAAAGAAGGGGGAGTGGGAAAGAGAAAGTGATGGAGAAGGTAAGGTTGATTAGGATACATTGTATGCATCTTAGAATACAATATTACAATGAATCCTCTCTGTGTAATACATGCTAATAAAAACCAACCAAAAATTGTAAAAACTGACTGTAAAACATCATTAGATCAAGCAAGCACAGAAAGAAATTTAAAGGTTAAGATTTGAAAAATTATGAGAGGAAAGTGTATAGCTCTAAGCGCACACACAAAGAAAACAGAAACAGCTCAGGTAAATAACCTCATGATGCAATTAAAACTGCTAGAAAAACAAGAACAAGCCAAACCCCAAGCTATGAGATGGAGAGAGATGAAAATGATTAGGGCAGAAGCCAGGTGCCAGTGGCTCACACCTGTAATCCTAGCTACTTAGGAGGCTGAGATCTAAGTATCATGGTTCAAAACCAGCCCTGCCAGGAAAGTCTGTGAGACTCTTATCTTCAATTACTCTTATCTTCAATCATCAGAAAACCAGAAATGGCACTGTGGCTCAACTGGTAGAGCGCTTGCCTTGAGCTGAAGAGCGCAGGGACAGCCCAAGCCCAGAGTTCAAGCCCATGACCGCACCCCTCCCACTCCCAAATAATCCAACGAAACAAGAGTAAGTACCCAGAAAAAGACTGAATAACTGCATACTTATTACATGACAGAGGTAGTACTGCAAATTGGCAGAAAAAGGGTGGCCCTGTCAATCAGGTTCACTTTAGTCTTCTGTGTGTGTGTGTCGGTTGTGGGGCTTGAACTCTGGGCCTGGGTGCTGTTCCTCAGCTCTTCAGCTCAAGGCTAGAGCTCTACCACTTGAGCCACAGCAACACTTCTGGTTTTCTGAGTGGTTTATTGGGAATAAAGAGTCTCATGGACTTTCCTGCCCAGGCTGGCTTTGAACCGCGATCCTCAGATCTCAGCCTCCTAAATAGCTAGGATTACAGGTGTGAGCCACTGGTGACTAGCTTTTTTTTTTTTTTTTTTTTTTTTTAACAATGCCCATTGTTTCCTTAAAAGTAGAAAAACTGTTCATGTTAACTATGGGCCTAAAGACTTCTATCCGTGTCACTCTGACTATAGCACTTCCAACTTTTATTAACAACCACGGCCTGGCTCTCCCCTTGGAAGCTTGCCACCCAATTATCAGAATTATAGGCACTCAATAATTCATATATTAGTCACATAGGTGATTCTAATGTTCAAGGACCAACTTTCACAATGATCCACTGGAAAAATAGGTTTAAACAAGCACAGTGCTATACAGAGCCTTCACAAACCCTTCCCAAATTTCTTTGTGTATATGCATATGTGTGTGTGTGTGTATGAGAGTGAGAGAGAGAGAGAGAGAGAGAGAGAGAGAGAGAGAGAGAGAGAGAGAGAGAGAGAGAGAGAGAGAGAAGAGAAAGAGAGAGAAAGAGAGAGAGACAGAGACAGACAGATGGACAAACAGACGGATAGACAGACAGAGACAGATACAGAGAGAGACAGAAGAGAAAGAGAACTGGGGCTTGATATCAGGGTCTGAGAACTGTCCCTGGGCATTTTTTCTCAAGGCTGATAGTTCTACCATTCCACTTCCAGCTTTTTGGTGGTTAATTGGAGACAAGAGTCTCACATACATTCCTGCCTGGGCTGGCTTCAAATCACAATCCTCAGCTATCAGCCTAAGTAGCTATGATTAGAGGCATGAGTCACCAGTGCCAGGCCCAACTTTCTTTACTGGCTTCATTCCTCCATTGCTGTCCATCAGAAACTGTATCCAGTTTCTTATGCCTTTCTTGTATGTATTTACCATTGAAAACTCTGTGCTCTTTGCTTAGAATGCCATCTCCAACTTTGTTTTAAAGTGCCAATCTCTTTTTCATGCTTTAAGACTCAATTCATGCCAGGTGCCGGTGGCTCACGCCTGTAATCCTAGCTACTCAGGAGGCTGAGATCTGAGGATCGCGGTTCAAAGCCAGCCCGGGCAGGAGAGACTGTGAGACTCCTATCTCCAATAAACCACCAGAAAAAAAACCGGAAGTGGCACTATAGCTCAAGTGGTAGAGCGCTCGCCTTGAGCTGAAGAGCTGAGGGACAGCGCCCAGGCCCAGAGTTCAAGCCCCACGACCGACAAAAAAAAAAAAAAAAAAGACTCAATTCATGCTTGATAAGAAATGAACTCATTACCTTGTTCATGTAATTGTAACTCCTCTGTACGGTAAAAAAGACTCAGCCGGGAACGGTGGCTCATGCCTGTAATCCTAGCTACTGAGGAGGCTGAGATCTGAGCAACATGGTTCAAAGCCAGCCCGAGCAGGAAAGTCCATGAGACTCTTATCTCCAATAAACCACTTGAAAACCGGAAGTGGCGCTGTGGCTCAAGTGGTAGAGGGCTCACCTTGAGTTGAAGAGCACAGGGACAGCGCCCAAGCCCAGAGTTCAAGCCCCACGACCAAAACAAAACAAAACAAAAAAGACTCAGTTCAAAACACAAACCCTCAGTGAACCCTTCTCTTTAATACCTTAGGCAATTAGTTACTTCCTCCTAACCTCACAAACACTTCAGTTACTGCATTATATGTAAATTATGTTTATACATTTTTTGGGGGGGAACGTTTGAACTCAGGGTCTAGGTGCTGTCTCTCAGCTTTTCTGTTCAAGAGTAGCACTCTACTATGTTGAGCCATGGAGCCACTTCCAGTTTTCTGGTGGTTAACTGGCAATAAGAGTCACATGGACTTTTCTGCCGGGCTGGCTTTGAACTGTGATCCTCAGATCTCAGCCTCCAGAGAGGAGCCATCAGCAGCCAGATTTGTTTATACATCTATCTTATCCACTGGATACTTGATCCTTACTCAGGTTTTAAATAAATATTTATATAATTAACCAGAAGAAGCCAGGTGCCGGTGGCTCCGGACTATAATCCTGGTTACTCAAGAGGCTGAGATCTGAGGATCACAGTTCAATGCCAGCCCGGGCAGGAAAAGTCCTGAGACTCTAATCTCCAATAAACCACTCAGAAAGCCAGAAGTGGCATTGTGGCTCAAGTGGTAGAGTGCTAGCCTTGAGCTGAAGAGCTGAGGGACAGTGCACAGGCCCAGAGTTCAAGCCCCATGTCCAACCAAGAAAAAAAAAAAATTAACCAGAAGACAGTTGAGAAGAAATGCAGAAATGTTGGGAACGATTAAGTCAATGCTACTACTTGCTCTTATTTTACAAGCCTCAAACCATGCTTTTCTATAGCCAGTGCTCTACCACTTGAGCCACAGTGCCACTTCCAGTTTTCTGGTGGTTACTTGGAGATGAGTCTCACAGACTTTCTTGCCTGGGCTAGCTCTGAGATCCTCAGATCTCAGCCTCCTGAATAGCTAGGATTACAGGCTCTACAACGTTTTATATTGAAGATACAGATTCTACTCATTAACAGCCAAAATGGGAGAAGCTTTAACTTTTAAGAACATGTTTCTATTAACTATCAACTATATAAAGAATTCTTAGCAAATCATGTTTACCTATTTTAAAATGCTTAGCAGGTACTTCAATGAGCCACCAGGCTAACCTCATTTGCTGGTGAGATGCACTTGTAGAGGTGACTTTACAACCCATTACATAGCTGAAAACCAAAAATCTGGGTTGAGGACATGAGGGCAGGTTTCTGGGTTCAATCACCACAAACAAACAAACAAACACACAATTCTAAACTCTTCACTATCAGATCAGTATCTTCAACTTGAGAATCATAGTTCAATTACTCAGCTACTTCTCTACAGGATGTTGGGAGAGGATGACACACTCAGATGGTAGGTTTGGTAAAGGCACCCAACAGAGTTTTTGAAGATCCTTACTGTAATTCCCTTTGATTAGTGGTATTCAATACTGCCCACCTTGACTACATCACACACTGACATATGTAATGTTCTCATACCAAGGAGGACTCATACTATAGCAGGGGGTGAGAAATGTATCAGAATGTTTTAGCCCACGATGCATTCAATTTGCTTAATTTGGAAAGAAAGAACACTTGTTATCTACCGTGGCTTTGACTCTCAGAATTTTCTTCAGTAGCTTTGGCAGTGGTCAGGCTGGTATTTACAGAACTGACACTTGATGTCTGAGAACTGGGAAAGACAGGTGCCTTGCTCTTTTCTTTCTTGATTTCCACCCTCCCAGTAGGCTCCTTCTGTGAACTATTAAGAAAATCAAATAGCAGCTCATCATCAGGCTCTGACTTTTTCCTTCGCACAAACTGGAATGAAGGCCTAGGGACAGATGCACTTTCAACAGGATGGGAGGCCTCCCCAGGTGTCCTGGATCCTACTTTCACATTTGCAGTGCCAGCTAGAATGGTAGCTTTTTGGTTTCGGACATTATCAGCTGCTGGAGAAATGTAAGTGGCTTCAGATCCAGTCTGGTAAGTCAAATCTGCATTTTGCTGGTGAAGTTCAGCATAATCAGTATTTCTGCCATATGTGGTGTTGCTAGTGTTCTCCTTTCTACTGAGAGCTGATGCAGCCCCTTGATCAACTCGATTTAAAAGATCTTCTGCCCTTCCAGCAAGATCAGCAAACCAAGACATGATGGTGGCAAAATAATCCTATTGGTGAACCTGTAGGAAGGATGAGAAATGATCAGTACAGAGTAACATGAGAGTGTTAAGTTCCTGAGTGACACAGTTCTGAGTTGCAATCCCAATGTTACCTTCACTCTTAGGCTCAACCAACCTTCCTGTTTCAGCCTCCTAAATAACTGGCACTAAAGAGGCATGTCACCATGCCCAGTTCAGAATGGTTTTAAGATTAACACAATTTAAAAAAACTTTGCAAAATGCTTGGCATATTGTAAGCACTCTTTTTAAAGCTGCCAGTAGCATCTCTACAACTATCACAACTGTTTTCCTAATTACATTTTTGAAGAGGGAAATATCTTAATGTAGCAAAAACATCTATTATGGGCTGCATTGTGTTCCCCCTGAAATTCTTTTTTTTTTTTGGGTCCAGTAGTGGGGCCTGAACTCTGGGCCTGAGCGCTGACCCTCAACTCTTCAGCTCAAGGCTAGCGCTCTACCACTTGAACCACAGAGCCAGTTCCGGCTTTTTTCTTTTTGCTTATGTGGTGCTGAGGAATCGAACCCAGGGCCTCAGGCATGCTAGGCAAGCACTCTACCACTGGGCCATCTTCCCAGCCCCCCCCCCGAAATTCTTATGCTCCAAACTCAGAAATGTGTTTGTTTTACTGATAATCCCAATGACTGTACAGTCCCCAAATTGTGTAAAATTGAAATAAGTCACTATGGTGAGCCCTAATCCAACAAACTGCTTTTGTGGTAGCACTGGAGTTTAAATTCAAGGCCTTTAGCTTAGTAGGCAGGTACTCTGCAATTCAGTCACATTTCCCACCCTGCTTTTCACTGGTTTTCTTTTTCTTTTTTCTTTTTTGTAGGTCATGGGGCTTGAACTGTGGGCCTGAGTGCTGTCCCTCAGCTCTTCAGCTCAAAGCTAGCGCTCTACCACTTGAACCATAGCACCATTTCCAGTTTTCTGGTGTTTTACTGGAGATAAGAGTTTCACGGCTTTTCCTGACTGGGCTGGCTTTGAACTGTGATCCTGAGATCTCAGCCTCCTGAGTAGCTAGGATTACAGGCGTGAACCACCAGTGCCCAGCTCACTGGTTATTTTTCTAAGATAGGGTTATGCTTACTTTAGTAACCTGCTTACTTTAGGCTTTCTAAATGGGATGACTACCATGCCCATTGAAATGGTCTCAACTTTTCTGCCAGGCTAACCCTGGAACCATGATCCTCTCAATCTCTCATGAGACTCTTACATAGCTTAGGTGACAGATGCCTGCCACTGTATCCAGCTACAGGTTGGTCTTGGGAAAGTTTTTGGCATGAGCTGACCTTAAACTATGATCCTGCCAATCTCTTCCTCCAAAACAGCTAAGACTAGAGGTGTGAACTTCTATATGCCCTGCTTGAACTGACGTTTTCATAAGAAAATCTGTACACAAAGCCGGGCACCAGGGCTCACACCTATAATCCTAGCTACTCAGGAGGCTGAGATTTGAGGATCTCGCTTCAAACCCAGGCTGGGCAGGAAAGTCTGTGAGACTCTTATCTCTAATAAACCACTAGAAAATCAGAAGTGGTGCTGTGGCTCAAGCAGCAGAGCACTCACCTTGAGCTGAAGAGCGCAGGGACAGCACCCAAGCCCAGAGTTCAAGCCCCACAACCCACCAAAAAAGAAAAAAAAATCTGGACACAAATAGACATACAGAGATGAGAGAGAGCATGGGAATACACAGGAAGCAATGTATCTTTACAAATCAGAGAAAGGAATCAGAATAAACAAACTCTGACAACATTTTATCTTGGACTTCAGAATAGTGAGAAAATAAATTTTTATTGTCCAAGACACTAGTCTGTAATACTCTGTTACGGTAGCCATAGCAAATTTATACAGTATCCAAACAGCAAATGATATATGGGGCAAAATTCCAATGTAGTATATAAAATAATTCTCTGGTTTATTGCAAAGTGCTGAAAACTGAAAAAAATAGTCTAATCAATAGAAAAGCTATCATGTTGAAACACTATTATACATAATTTAGATATCCACATAAACATCTAGAGTTCATCTGCAAAAATTCAAATTCTCACTAATCTACTATGAACACACTAAGCATAGAGTAAGAAATATGATTATACAACCATCCACTAACACATAGATATGAGTACTATTATAAAGTGTGCCACAGAAATGTAATGATGAAGTTATTGACCCTCATGATATAAAAGAAAGAGCATGGAGGGAAGTCAACACCATTTCTAGGGTGTATTCTACACTCGATTTGCTTGGTACACTTTTCATAGCTAAGTCTTGCTCTTGGTCTCTCTTCACTTAAATGTCATCTGTTTGAAATTTCTTTACTTCCCATTTAATTAGGTCATATTATCCTGTTCCATTCCTTTTTCCTCACAGACCTCCAGGTTTTATAATTATGAGTTGTTTTTTAAACACCTGTCTCTCCCTGTTGGGGAAGGAGGAATGGTTGGATAAACAGCATGTCTGTTTTGAATTACCCAGCATCTATATACAGCCACTCATAAATACTGAGTAGAATTTGAGTGTGCCAGATGCTATGCAAACATTTTTACATTTAATTTTCACAGCCACATTATGTAATAAGTTGCAATATCCTTAAAAAAAAAACTGGAAAAGAATATTCTGGGCTAACTTTTTAACCCAGGCTGGCCTTGAAACTTCAATCTTCTCGAGTAGGAAGGATTACCCCTGTGCAGCACCTTACTCGCTCCAAAACTAATTTTAAATAAAATGAGTAACGATGATGTGCTATGTATTTCACAGTTCATGCAAAAACAAATGAAAATGGAGGTGAGATACTTGACATATAAAATTCCACACAGGTGTAAAATATTATTGTAAAGTGAAAACTGGTGGTGTCGGGGGCTAATTACCTCTAATAGCAATAATGTCAATAATAATAACCACCCTAGATGGCACGTATTAGCTCTTCCCATTTTAAAGCTAATGGGGCCTTAAAACACCGCCGTGCACTTAGGTAGTGTGGACCTAATTAAAGCCCGCGAGGGGCCCGGGGCGGACCCGGGCGGTCCGCAGCCCTCGGTAAAGGCCGGGGCTCGCGGGCGTGGCGTGGCGTGGGGTGCCCCAGAGGTGGACGGAGGGAACCAGGGTCAGCACGGAGGGCGAGAGGCCGGGCCCAGGGCACCTGTCAGCCGTGGGTCCCGGGTGGGCGAAGACCCACTGCGGCGCAGCCGCCCCGGTTGGGGTCGGCCCCTTCCCTCAGCCCCGCAGCCGGCACCGCGGAGCGCCGTCCGCACACACCGAGGCCGGCGCCCCGCTTCTGGGGCCGTTAACGCCTGGGTGGACCGGACTCGTCCACCGGCCCTCGCCGCCGCCTCACCTGAGGACTCCCTGCGGCGGCACCGCGACTCTGTCGCCCCCGGGGCCTCGTCGCCCTCTGGGGCCCGGGCCCCCACCACAGCCGGCCCGCGGAGGGCCGGGACTCAGCCTCTTCCCGGACCAGCCGTAGCCCCGCGGCCTCTTCCGGGAGACGTGGAAGTGCGGCGAGGACCCCAAAACAGAGTGGCCTTTCGAACTGCCTGAGCGGAGGGGAACCCAGAGCCGCCAACCAACCATAGACAATTCAGGCGTCAGCATCGGCGCTGCAGGGACCTCGCAACTGGCCACGCCCCTAACACGTTTGCAGCGGTGTGTAAGACTGCGCCTGCGTGCGTGTGACGTAACTCGACGCCAGCAGTCCACGGGCCTGAACGCCGCCAGCACAACATTGGAGGCCACGCCCACCGCGGGCGTGGCTTCATTTATTTAGGCCAGGGTGGCGCTGCCCAGCCGGCTTCCTTGGGAGACCATGGAGACCTTGGTTTTGTTTGAGGCCGATGGCAGACTGTGGGAAAACATGATTCCGCATTCCGTGTAGCCCACTTTCAAGTGACATAGACATATTACGTAAGCAATGAGTAAACCAGACAACTTCCCAGCGTCACCTAAGTTGTGAAGGCTGCAGGTGGTGTCTGCAGAGATCAAAAGGATGGAAAAGGCCGGCAAAGGCGTCTCCAAATAGCAGAATTCCAAACAGAGGTATCTTAGTTATGTGCTGCACACACCTTGTGGAATCTTTGGATTTTAGTCTAAAAATCGGTATTCAGCATTCAGGCCTAGGGATGATGGTGCATTTGTAATCCTAGCTTCTTGGTGAATGGATATCCCGAGGAATGGAAATGGAAAACGGCTGGAGCATGGCTCAGGTGCCTTCCTAGCAAGCAGGAGGCCCTGATTTTCAACTCCAGTGCTACCAAATAAGTAATGAAATACACAATTCACTAAATACTCTGTATGTACAATGTGAAGAAGATGGGAGCAATTTGACTGTAATGACAAGTGTCCTCATTTGGAAGTTGAGGGAATTAAGGCTCAAAGAAGTTAAGTAACTTATCTAAGATTACCAGCCTTACTAAGGACCCCACACTACCCCAGAACCTGGGCGCCTTAGACTCCATGCTCTAGTTCTTCCAAGCTATGTTGACTTTAGCAAATCAGTGTTAGAAATAAAAGGAGAGAGAGAAGGGGAGAGAAAGAGAGAGAGAGAGAGAGAGAGAGAGAGAGAGAGGGAGAGAGGGAGAGAGACAGGACAGAAACATGTCAACACACTCTGGGGAGAGAAGAATTGGTTCAGAGAAGTCATTAAGCAAAAACAAAACACCTTCCCACAGCACACCAAAACATGCGTGTGCGCGTGCGCGCATACATACACACACACACACACACACACACACACACACACACACAGTATATCCAGGGTACTTGGGGGGGTGGAAATTGAGAAGATTATCTTTTTTTTTCTTTTTCTTTCTTTTCTTTTATTCTTCTTCTTCTTCTTTTTTTTTTTTTTTTTTTTTTTTGATTGTGGGCCTTGAATAGTGGGCCTGGGTGCCAGGCCAGTGTGGGCCTGGTCCTTCAACTCTTCAGGGCAGTGCTCTACCTCTTGAGTCACAACACCACTTCTGGGCTTTTAGTGGTTTATTGGAGATACGAGTTTCACGGCCTTTCCTGCCCTGGCTGGCTTCAAACTGCGATCCTCAGATCTCAGCCTACTGAGTTGCTAGGATTACACGCGTGAGCCACCGGCACCCAGCCAAGAAGCTTGTCTTTTAAGGCTAGCCTAAGGGGGAAAAAATTCATGTGACTCCACCTCAACAGAAAAAGCTGGGCACAGGACTGTACATCTGTTTTCCAAGCTACATGAAAAGTCTAATGGGCCAGCTTGGGTAAAAAGTGAGACCCTATCTCAAAAAGAATCAGAACAAATGCATACAAGGTGGGAGGGGTGGCTGAAGAGGTAGAGCTTCTTCAGCAAGTGTGGGGCCAGTTCAAACCCCAGTAATGATTTAAAAAGAAAACACACACACACAAAACTACCAAACAAGCAAGGAGATAAGAATGATAAAATATGGAACTTCTAGAGTTGGAAACTATAGTAAATAATAGATGAGAATTTCACTAGACGAGCTCAATGAAAATCTGAACTATCAGAAGAAACAATTGGGGAACTTGTAGATCTATAGAATGTCCAATAAATAAAAAAAGAAAAAAAAATGAAGAGGAGAAAGGAGTCTCAAAAACCTGTGTGACATCATCAAGCACAGCAACATATGTGTATCGAACTCCAGAAGGTGGAAGATATAAGGCAACTGAGTCGGTAATGAGGGTATCAGAATAAAGAAAGGGCAAAAAGAAAACTCAACAGACCAACAGGCTTTATTTGGGAATGAAGTCTGGGAAGGGCGACCAAGTCTCCTTCAGCCTGGCTGAAGGGGAAATGGTGCCACCCCCTTACAACTAGGTCTCTTTCACTATTAGGCAGAAATAGTGAAGCGAGGGGCAGGTGGAAGCAGGGTGAGGGAGGTGGAGGCAGGGTGGATGAGCAATGTTATGTTGACTGAGGAATTTCAAAGTCTCCACAGCCTCTGTGTTTGTCAAGAGTTTCAGCATCAGGCCTTGGTCTCAGACTGTCTTCCAAGACTGCTGGTGCATTTGCTCAGGGATACAGGGAGAGGAGATGATTCAGCAGGTTGGCAGCGGGGACAGTTCTAAAATGTGGCCGTCAGGGGGGAGGGTGAATGCTCTCTGTAAAGTCTTTTTCCATAAGAAAGGATGTGGGGGAGATTTAAAGGAAAAACATGACTCCAACATCCCCCCCCCCACCAAAATTTACTGAAAAAAAAATCCACCTCTATATACTCAAACCCAATGAGCTCCAAACAGGATAAACACAAGGAGTCCCCACTGGTGTACAGAAGACACAGAAAGGAGTAAATGGTTAAAACTACAAAGGAAGAATTATTTACACCCCCCCCCATACCCATACCACACACTCACCAGAACAGCAGTAAAGGATGACTTCACATGAAGAGTACTGGAGGCAAGAAGGCAGGGGCTACAAACTGAGGGTGCAGCGAGGAAATGAAAGGCCAACTAATGATTCTGTTTCCAGCAAAACTTCCCTTTAAGCCAGGCACCAGTTTCTCATGTAATCCTAGCTACTCGGGAGTCTGAGATCTGAGATCATGTTTGGAAGCCAGCCCAGACAAGAAAGCCTGTGAAACTCTTTTTCTTTTTCGTTTTGTCAGTCGTGGGGCTTGAACTCTGGGCCTGGGCACTGTCCCTCAGCTTCTTCAGCTCAAGGCTAGTGTTCTACCACTTGAGTCACTGCCACTTCTGGTTTTCTGGTGGTATATTGGAGATAGTCTCACAGATGGGGCTGGAAAGGTGGCTCAGTGGTACAGTGCTTGCCTTGCATGCATGAAACCCTGAGTTTGATTCCTCAACCACTGCATAAGTAGAAAAACCTGGAAGTGGAACTATGGCTCAAGTGGTAGAGCGCTTGTGTTGAGCTGAAGAGCTGAGGGACAGCAACAGCTCCAGAGTTCAAGCCCCACAACTGGCAAAAAAAAAAAAAAAAGTCTCACAGACTTTCCTGCCTGGGATGGCTTTGAACCATGATCCTCAGAACTCAGCCTCCTGAGTAGCTAGGATTACAAGGGTGAGCCATGGGTGCCCAGCTGAAATTATTATCTCTAATTAACCATCAAAAAAAAATCGAAGTAGAGCTGTGGCTCATGATAGAGTGCCAGCCTTGAGAGTGTCTGGGGGAAGATCAGGGACAGTGCCCAGGCCTTGACTTTAAGTCCTAGAATCAACACACACACACACACACACACACACACACACACACACACACACACACACACACACACACGCACAACTTTCCTTCAAAACTGAAGGCAATTTTTTTTTTTTTTTTTTTGCCAGTTGTGGGGCTTGAACTCAGGTTTCACACCAGGTTTGCTTGCAGAATGCAGATGCCATAAAACCACCACTAAGTCAAAGCCAAAATGGAAAAGGAAAGACCCTTATCAACATTGTTGTCATTGGCCACCACTGCTGGACATCGGATCTACATTTGTGGTGGCAACCACAAAAGAACGATTGAGAAGTTCGAGAAGGAGGCTACTGAGATGGGAAAGGGCTCCTTCAAGTATGCCCAGGTCTTGGATAAACTGAAGCCTGAGCATGAGCTTGGTATCACCATTGACATCTCCCTGTGGACATCTGAGACCAGCAAGTATTATGTGACCATCATTAATGCCCCAGGGAACAGATACTTTATCAAGGACACAATTACAGGTGCTCACCAGTTGGATTGTACTGTCTGGATTGTTGTTGCTGGTATTGGTGAATTTGAAGCTGGTATCTCCAAGAATGGTCAGACCCATGAGCATGCCCTTCTGGCTTACACACTGGGTGTGAAGAGATACGAGGAAATCATTAAAGAAGCCAGCATTGCCAGGTGCCAGTGGCTCATGCCTGTAATCCTACTACTCTGAAGGCTGAGATCTGAGGAGCTCAAAACCAGCCTGGGCAGCAATGTGTGTGACACTCTTATCTCCAATAAACTACCAGAAAACCAGAAGTGGCACTGTAGATCAAGTGGTAGAGTGCTTACCTTGAGCTGAAGAACAGAGGGACAGCACCCAGGCCCAGAGTTCAAGCACCACAACTGACAAAAACAAACAAACAAACAAACAAAAAACCACCATGTCAGTCGAATGTGTTCGCCTGGGCAATGTTGTTGATGACAGCAAGAATGATAGAATGATTCAGTCATGTAAGCAGCGGGCTTCACTGTTCTGGGGGTCATCCTGAACCGTCCAGGCCAGTCCAGTGCTGGCTATTCCCCTGTGCAGGATTGTCACACCACTCACATGGCTTGCAAGTTTGCTGAGCTGAAAGAGAAGATTGAACGCCATTCCAGTAAGAAGCTGGAAGATGGTCCTAAATTCCTGAAGTCTGGGGTAGCTGCCATCGTTCATTTGGTTCCAGGCAAGCCCATAAGTATGAAGAGCTTCTCTGACTATCTTCCTCTGGATTGTTTTGCCGTTCATGCTATGACGCAGACAGTTGCTGTCGGTGTCATCAAAGCTATGGACAAGAAGGCTGCTGGAGTTGGCAAGCTCACCATGTCTGCCCAGAAAGCTCAGAAGGCTAAATGAATATTAGCCTTGACACCTGCTACTTCAGTCTTCAGCAGTGGTGTCTCAGAATAGTTTCTTTCAACTGGCCATTTAAGCTGAACAGTAAAAGACTGGGTAATGATAACAATGCATTGTAAAACCTTCAAAAGGAAAGGAAAATGTTTTGTGGACCTGTGTGTGTGTGTGTGTGTGTGTGTGTGTGTGTGTGTGTGTGTGTGTGTGTGTGTGTGTGTGTCAGTTTTAAAAATCAGTACTTTTTAATGGAAAGAACATGACCAAAGATCTGTCATGGAATTTTGAGATCCATTAAAACTTAAGTTTAGGGGCTGGGAAGGTGGCTCAGTGATGAGTGCTTGCCTTGCATGCCTGAGGCCCTGGGTTCGATTCCTCAGCACCACATAAGAAAAAAGAAAAAAGCCGGAAGTGGTGCTGTGGCTCAAGTGGTAGAGCGCTAGCCTTGAACTGAAGAGCTGAGGGACAGCGCCCAGGCCCAGAGTTCAGGCCCCCCCCCCAAAAAAAACCCTTAAATTTAATAAGAAAACAACAGCAACTACTACTACTACTACTATTACTACTACTACTGAAGGCAAGATAAATACATTTCCAGATAAACAGGGGCTGAGAGAAGCTGTGGCTAATAAATGTGCCTTCTGAATAGTAAAGAGTGCTGTGGTCATGGCTTAGTGATAGAGCAGCTGCCTAGCAAGTTTTGAGGGCTTGAGTTCAAACCCTATTACTACCAAAAGAAAGGGGGAGGGGCTGGGAATGTGGCTTGGTGACAGTGTTTACCTAGCATGCATGAAGCCCTGTGTGTAATTCTTCAGTACTGTATAAACAGAAAGTGCCAGATGTGGTGCTGTGGCTTGAAAGTGGTACAGTTCTAGGCTTGAGTAAAAAAGCTCAGGGACAGCACAGAGGTCCTGATTTCAAGCCCATGACTAGTCAAAAAAAAAAAAAAAAAGTGAGGGAGAGAGGGTAATAAAACAATTCATTTGGGCTGGGAAGGTGGATCAGTGGTAGAGTGTTTGCCTTGCAGGCATGAGGCCCTGGGTTCAATTCCTCAGTACCACATAAACAGAAAAAGCTGGAAGTGGTGCTGTGGCTCAAGTGGTAGAGTGCTAGCCTTGAGCTAAAGAGCCGAGCTAAAGGAGTTCAGATCCCACGACCGATAAAAAAAAAAAAAAAAAAAATTCATTCAAGTGGCACTGTGGCTCAAGTGATAGAGCATTTGCCTTGACCTGAAGAACCCAGAGACAGTGCCCAGGCCAGAGTACAAGCCCAACCACCAACAAAAACAACAAAACAACAACTACATTCAGCCTGGAAGGAGATGCTTCTACTTTATTTGTTTTGTTCACTTCAAAAACATAGAAATACACTAGAGTACGCTGATAATAATGTGGAAAATAGGCGAGGCATGCTTGCATATTATTTATCATTGATATAAATATAAATTGGCTCAAGCCTTACGGAGGTCAATGGAGAAATGTATATCAAAATATTAAATGCATAAACTCCTGCTGAGTTTTATAAGCTTATCAAAATAATTTTTTTTTTGTCAGTCGTAGGGCCTGAACTCTGGGCCTGGACGCTGTCCCTCAGCTCTTCAGCTCAAGGCTAGTGCTCTACCACTTGAGCCACAGCACCACTTCCGGCTTTTTTCTTTTTGCTTATGTGGTGCTGAGGAATCGAACCCAGGGCCTCATGCATGCAAGGCAAGTGCTGTACCACTGAGCCACCTTCTCAGTCCTCAAAATAAATTTTAACTCCCACTTTCCCTGGAAACATTGTGAACCTGGCCTTGACAGTAGATGATTGTTGCATTCCCTTCAGCTCCTAGATTCCCAGGGTGTACTTCCTTTTTGCATGCAAAGCTCAAGAATTAAACTAAGCCTCGGTGTGTTTTTATCTTTTAGCAGCAGAGGGCGCTTAATACTTAAAAATATGGTCTGGGAAGGTGGCTCAGTGGTAGAGTGCTTGCCTTGCATGCAAGAGGCTCTGGGTTTGATTCCTCAGCACCCACCTAAGCAGAAAAAACTGGAAGTGACGCTGGGGCTCAAGTGGTAGAGTACTAGCCTTGAACTGAAGAGCTGAAGGACAGCAGCCAGGCCCAGAGTTCAGGCCCCACGACTGACAAAAAAAAAAATCCAACAAAACTTAAAAATATGACGTGGATGTGTGTTATCCTATCCTGTTGTTTAGAGAGCACAGAGTATAATATTTCCATAAATGGACTCTGGGTGATCCAAGGTTCATTTGAGTTGCATTCCTTTACCTCTTCTCTTTGTGAATTTCATTCTTCTGTGTCTTCTGTGTCCATTTTCTTCTGTGTCTGCCTCATTTTGTTTGATATAGGTGCAAAATCTCTTCACATCACTGTATAAAGTCATTGTTCTGTGACCCCCTGTGGTAGAATCCACGATGTATGATAGAACTACTACAATGTGGCCTGAGCAGTACCTTGAATGGATAGGAGGAAAGGTACATGCAGGGTGTGTGTGAAGAGGATGGACCTGGCCATCCCAGGAGGAAGGAAGGAAGGCAGACCAGATCATGGCAGGCCAGCTAGTTAGTAGCTTCCTTCTTTAGCATATCTCCTTTCTTTTGCATTTTAACTTTGGTTGCAAGAAACTAGGTGACACATTCAACCTTTCCCTGGTATGTCCTTGGTCAGATTACTCAGGTGTTTAAGTAGACTTTCCACTCTCCATGTTACTCTGGGTGACAGCATTGCTAAGCTGTGCCGAGACTGTATACCATGTTGCTCTTTTCTTCTTTCTTATAATAATTTCTTCCTCTCTCTTAAAACCTTCAGTGTGAGTTTCCCAAAGGCAATCATTAACACACTCCTCAAGTTCCTTCCACTTTCCATTCTTTGCCCGATCTCAAAGCACTCCCCACATTTTAATATTTTTGTTAGGATAGCACCCGCATCTAGACACTCAAATTTGCGTTAGGTATCCATTTCTGCATAATTATCCCAAACCCTAGTGACTTAAACATGCTATCCTCTCACAGTTTGTGTGGGCAGGGACTATTTGTTTGACCCAAGGTCTCACTAATTAGTCCAGCCTGGCCTTGAACTTGTGATCTTCCTGCCTCAGCCCCTCAATCACTGGGATTACATGCCTGTGCCTCATACCCACTGTGGATAAGGACTTGGGACTCAGACTCCTACGCCCTTGGCGAGACCTGGAGGACTGTCTTCTAAGGTGGCTCCCAGCTCATGTCCACGTGGGCCTCTCCGTGGGGCTACATTTGCGTTCTGCTCCAGTGGCAGCTGGCTTCCCTCACTAGGGACAGGATTCTAGTGAGCTACCTACCCCCAGGGGCACACAAACACACCCCACTACTGAGAATAAAAAAAGGCCTCTCTGGGTGCTATGTTTACCCTCCCTAGTCTCCCATAGGATCTTATCCAAGAAACCAAGGAAGAAGTCAGAGTGGCTTTTCTGGTTCTGTCTGGGAAGAGACTATGTGAGGACTTGAGAACCAGGAGGTGCATCTCATTACCAGCCATCTTAGTGGCCGACAGCCACAGAAGAGATGGAATAGTCCAGACTGCGGAGGATGTGGTGGAAGCACAAAGCAAGCAAGATGGACCATCACTCACTGGTGCTGACGCTGACTCATAAGCACCTAGTGTCCATTGCACAATGTAACACACGGTTGAGATTTTTCATAAGATGATGTTAAATCAGCGGCTGCCCATGGTTCATGCCGATCATCCTGAGAATTATGGTATGAAGCTAGCTAGACCAGGAAAGTCTGTAAGATTCTTTTTTTTTTTTTTTGTCGGTCGTGGGGCTTGAACTCTGGGCCTGGGCGCTGTCCCTCCGCTCTTCAGTTCAAGGCGAGCGCTCGCTCTACCACTTGAGCCACAGTGCCACTTCCAGTTTTCTGGTGGCTTATTGGAGATAGGAGTCTCACGGTCTCTCCTGCCCTGGCTGGCTTTGAACCTCGATCCTCAGATCTCAGCCTCCTGAGTAACTAGGATTACACACACACACACACACACACACACACACACACACACACACACACACACACATTCTTCTGCCCCTCCTTTCTCTACCTAGGGCCTCCACCCCACTCTCCACTATTTGCAACAGCCCGTTGCCTAGAGGCTAGATGGAGTTGAGGGTCTGGGTGGAATTGAGGACCTGTGTGTATGTCTGTGTCTGTCTGCCTTGTGTCTTTTCTATTTAAAAACACACACACAAACACAAATCCATGCACTAGTGGCTCATGCCTATAATCCTAGCTACTCAGAAGGTTGAGATTTGAGAATCACAGTTCAAAGCCAGCTTAGTCAGGGGCTGGGAAGGTGGCTCAGTGGTAGAGCGCTTGCCTGGCATGCATGAGGCCCTGGGTTCGATTCCTCAGCACCACATAAGCAGAAAAAGCTGGAAGTGGCGCTGTCGCTCAAAGTGGTAGAGCGCTAGCCTTGAGCTGAAGAGCTGAGGGACAGTGCCCAGGCCCAGAGTTCAGGCCCCATGACTAGCAAAAAACAAACAGACAAACAAAACCAGCTTAGGCAAAAAGTCCCTATGAGACTCTTATCTCCATTTAACCTCTCAAAAGCCAGAAGTGGTGCTGTGGCTAAAATGGTAGAGCACTAGCCTTAAGCACAGAGAGGCTCAGATACAGTGCCCAGGCCCTGAGTTCAAGCCTTCCCGACAGACTGACGAAAGAAAAAAAGTATAAAAATTTCCAAACTGGACACTGGCGGCTCATTCCTATAATCCTAGCTATTCAGGAGGCCGAGATCTGAAGACCATGGTTCAAAGCCAAGCCCAGGCAGGAAAGTCTGTGAGACTCCTTTAAAAAAAAAAAAAAATCACATAGCAGACCAGCCTAGCTGCCAGGACTCCATGCCACCAGTGTCTCTGTGATGGTGTCCTGTTTCTTGTCTCCTGGCTCATCTCCAGTCATCATGGAGTCCCAATTCAGCTCTCCATTGGAGCTGAATTGGCTCGCTGGTACCTCAGCAGGAGATGTCACATTCTACCCGAGCCACTGGGAGACATTGCTGCTGCTGTCAAGCCCATCTCTTCTAATCTGGAGATTCCTGTTTGAGTAAAGTTCAAAAACAGCCTGGCAGCATCTGGAGGAGACTACATTATCATCTTGACCACCTCCACCTTGGTCAAAGTGGACTGGACTCCTTGTCTGACTCCATCACCTACTGCCGATACCTGGCAAAAGACTGTTTTGGATCCACCTAACCTAAGACTTTGGTTGCAGGCCATTCTTTTGTGAGACATAGGTTTGTAAATCATAACTTACCTGACATGGGAAAGACAGGGCCAAGTCCCCTGACTGTGTAGGTACCAACCATATGGAGCCAACTTTTAACTGTTGGAGACTCCATAGGTCACAGGAGTAAACGGCCTAGGCAAAAATTTGGTCCTTTTACAGAGAAATAAATGATTTGATTTCATGTACATAAGAAAAAAAAGAGGGAATGAAGTAAGGAGGCCAGGTCTGGCCGGTGCCATATTGGCCACATATTGTCTTCATGTTGGGGGAAGGACCACCCCCCATCCCCAATCACCTGTCTCAAAGGTAATGGGTGTGCCCGGATCCCTGGTGGCAGGGGCAGAGACCTGGTTGATAGGTTAGTGAATCTGTCAGTCCAGTGCCTGGGACTGGGAATTTCCTGAGGGTCTGCCTCCTTCGCCGACCTATTTAGGCCTGGACCAGCCTAGCTGCCAGAACTCCGTGCCCTTGTGCCTCCATGATCATGTCCTGTGTTCCTGTCTCCTGGCTCATCTCCAGTCATCATGGAGTCTCAATTCATCTCTCCATTGGAGCTGAATTGGCTTGTTGGTATTGTTCTTTTTATTTCTTTTCTCTTTAGCATGTTTCCTAGCTGTGTTATGTGTATTTGCATTATGCAGGCCTTTGTAACAACGGGCAGCCTGCAGCCTGTTAACTGTATAATAAAGACTCCAATATTCTTTAAAAAAAAATCACATAGTACATTAAAAACAACAAAGAAAGACCTTTTGTGTCTGTATCTTGGGGTTTGTGAGACTCTTATCTCCAATTAACCACCAGAAAACTGGAAGTGGCTCTGTGACCCAAGTGGTAGAGCGCTTGCCTTGAGATAAAGAGCTGAGGGAGCATCCAGGCCCAGAGTTCAAACCCCATGACAGACAAAAAATAAATAAATAAAAACAAATACATTTCCAGAGCACTAAATGTTAATTTCTGACAGTAGTAATTTTGGATAGAGATTGGAGGGACAGTCTTTAAATATCACAGGTGTGTAATTTTTTTGGATTATGGAACAAATCATCTCTCAGATGTATTTCTGTAATATATGCATGTTAGAATATAGCACAAGTAAAAACTATGGCATTAAGAAAACAGGAAATTGTTCTTGATATTTGTAGGAAAGAGGAATTGAAAGCATTATTTCTGAATCAGTCACACCACACAAACTTGACCAACTATGAGTCCAACAAACTGCACATTGCTTTGTATTCATAACCCAGGAGGACTTGATGTTTTGGGCAGGCATGGCCATAGGAGGCACAGAACAGATGTTAGCATCATGATCTCATAGATTGGGCAAAGTATATCAGATGCATCACCTGACCCAGACCAACCCACACCATCACATGACAGCCCATGTCTGAAAAATGCTTCTGTCAGAGACCAAGAAGTGCTTACTGGCAAAGAAGGAGATGTCAATTGTAGGCATAAACTAAAATTCTTCCCCAAGACTCAGCAGAGGGGGGACATGTGACTTGTACCCCTAGGGTTGGCTTGAGAGCCATAGACGCTGACCCACACTGATTGCCCCTGAGTGTGTTAGAAACCCAGGATATACACAAATGAGACTTAATGCTATGTCCTGTAAGGCTGATGGTGGGTCTGTGGTGTTTATTATTCTGTGGTCTCATTGTTGAAACATTTTATAATTATAAAGTAAATGATTTCTAATAATGCCAGGACATACTCTGCAGTGTGATGCTTTAATAGAAGTCCCAGCCAATGCAATAAAAGAAGAAAAAGAAAAACCTTTTACATTGGGGCAAATGATCCACATACTGTCATAGTATTTGAAAGAAAGAAGAGATTTTAGGGAGATTTGTATAAAGGATTTTTTTCTGGTAATGTAGGAGCATTTGTTCAGGGGTGGAGATGTGGTAGATACCAGAGCCTCTTCCCTGGCTGATAGGGAGAGGTAAAGTAAGGTAAAAGGAGTTAAGATTCTTAGCAGAAAGCATCTGTACCAAGTAGGAGCTGAATCCCTCCAAATGATCTGCACAGCTCCCTCACTGATTCACAGGCTGTCTGCCACTCATTGGCTCAAGTAGCATGTTGTTTAGGAGGCTTTGGTTGAACTCAGTGCTTTGCTAATCATTTACTGCTTCCTGTTTTGGATTTTTAAAAATTTTGTTAGCAGTGATCTGACTTTTAAACAAATGCTTGTTGTAGAGAAAGAAGGATTTTTTTTAAAGAGGAACTCTGTTCTCACATTAACTATTTTTAGTTTTGAACCAGTATTAGTTATTGCATATACTCACAAGTGTAGGATAAAGGAATCTTATGACCTTCACCATTCAGGACTGGTTTGAGAAGTCAGGGTTTCCATCATTCTAACTCAAAATAACAGGAGATTTTGCAAATGTCCCTTCAGGCTTGTTAGGGGCTGAAGATCAAAGTGACAAGAGAGAATACTGTTAGTATTTCTTTAGTTTGCCAAAATCTAAAGTTGGAAAAGTAGTTTTATTTGAGAGAGGAAGTTCAAGAAAGGAGACAAGAGTGATAACAGGAACTCATTTCAACAGATAACTCTTGGGGTGTGTCTGGAGGTCAGGTCAGATTCACCCCAGAATCTCAGACTCTTTCACCAGTTACAGAGGCCCCTGGGCCGCACACAGGAAATGCTTTGTACTTGCTGCACGCAAGTAGGCACTGTGAATACTTTTTTTTTTTTTTACAGTCCTGGGGCTTGAACTCAGGGCCTGGGCACTGTCCCTGAGCTTCTTTTGCTCAAGGTTAGCACTCTACCACTTGAACCACATCTTCTGTGGTACTGAGGAATCAAACCCAGGGCTTCATGCATTAAGCCACATTCCCAGCCTAACTATGAACACTTTAAGGGCTCCATTTCTTTCGTGGTAAAACCAGGATCATAGCTAATATCATTGGCCAAATCATTCCAGTTCTAAAAGTTGAAGGCCAAAAGTCAGAAGGAGATTTCATTGATTCTTGAAAGTCATCAGATGTTGGAGAAAGAAGACGCTTCTGCAACTCAGATTCATTTGCTAATCAGCCAGCATTTGCTAAGTGCTAACAGAGGGACTCAAGAGAAATCCCATAACACACCTTTGCTCTGGAATCAAGCAGTGGTTTGTTGTTTTTTTTTTTTTTTTGCACAAGATAGATTTGCAGAAAACATGAAATCTATCAGGGATTGTGCAGAACAACTCTGTCTTCCTCAACTAGGACTTGGGCAAAGTGTTCTGGAGAACTTTAGTTTGAGTTCTGGGGAAAGACTTGGTTTGAAGAACTTGAAAGGAGAATGGGGTTGGTACAGAGAAGAAGGGTCTGTGAAAGGCTTAAGCAGGGTTTTGTTTTGTTTTGTTTTTGGTCAGTCGTGGGGATTGAACTCTGAGCTTGGGCGCTGTCCCTGCGCTCTTCAGCTCAAGGCGAGTACTCTACCACTTGAGCCACAGCACCACTTCCAGTTTTCTAGTGGTTTATTGGAGATAAGAGTCTCACGGACTTTCCTGCCCGGTCTGGCTTTGAACTGGGATACTCAGATCTCAGCCTCGGGAGTAGCCAGGATTACAGGCGTGAGCCACTGGCGCCCGGCTTTAACCAGGTTTTTTATTTCATCTCTGGGGCAGCCTATCGCTGTCCTTGGAAAACCACCAGGGTGATGATAAGAGCAGATGATTCTGTGTCCATTCCAAGTGTTAGCTTGTCCTAGCCTAAGCATCTCTCTCTCTCTTTCTCCTTCCTTCCTTCTTTCCTCCCTCCCTCCCTTCCTTCCTTCCTTCCTTCCTTCCTTCCTTCCTTCCTTCCTTCTCTTTCTTTTCTTTTCTTTTCTCTTCTTTTGATTTCTTTTCTTTTCTTTTTTTTGCTGGTCCTGGGGCTTGAACTCAGAGCCTAGATGCTGTGTTGCTCAATGCTAGTGCTCCACTACTTGAGCTACTTCCAGCTTTTTGTTACTCTTTTGGAGATAAGAATCTCACAGTCTTTCCTCCCCTGGCTGAATTCAAACCTCAGATCTCAGCCTCCTGAGTAGCTAGGATTACAAGCATGAGTCATCAGTGCCCAGCTTGGAGTTGTCTTTGTGAAATATGGATAGTGGATCTAGGTAATGCCATCTTGTCCTCACTGCCATCTTGGTATCTTAATAGATGATGGGGAAGTTTTACCCAGTTCCCAGAACTCTAGAGGTGATATAGGTCTGTTTTTGAACTACAGCTGTGTTGTGGGTTGTTAAGCACTATCCAGGTGATATTCTTCGAATTGCAGATGTGTCATGGGTTGTTTAGCTCTAGGAAAGTTTTGCTCCAGAGAATACTTGCCCTTGTTTTGTAAAACTGAATTCAGAAATCCTTACCCAAAAGACCACCAGAGACCGTCACCAATGTAAAAGCAAAGGAGACTATTGCAAGCTCGAGCTTGGTCCCCCCATGTACATGGCAGCAGCCCATGACACTGAGAGGCCCCGAGCCCAGGGTGACAGCACTTTTTATACATTTTTTAGGGAAGGCAGGGGCTTTGCATTCATCATAACTTCTTGTAACAAATGACTACAAACCACGGGAAAATCATAAAACAACTCTATAGTATGATTGGCGCACTACAAAGCGGGAAAGGACCAGAAACAAGTTGTTGGTTAGATCAAGGGGGCTTGACATACTTTAAACTGGTTGGCTTGCACCCCAGGGGAGTCTCAAGAGGACATGCTAAACTGCAGGGTGTCTGGTTTTGATAATGGTCACCAGACCCCAGGAGGGGCAGTTCTGGAATTTCAGATACCTTGACCTACTGTCTTGAGAAAACACTATCTGTGGTTCCGAGAATTGTTTGTGCAAGGCTTGCTGTCCTAATTCCTACATTGGGGCTGAAGTGGGTCAAGGGTTAAGTTGCAGAACTGAGATGGGGGTCCTAAGTGAATTGGAGTTGCTTAGGTTCCTCAGTTTGTCTTTGATTGTTCCCCCTAAATAGCTTGCTTCTACAGAACAAGCTTCGCTAGTCCCCATACCATATCACTTCTGCCTTGATGTGGGTTTTGCCTTTATAAGCTTTGTAATAACTGCATTTGGGGCTGCAGGTTCTTTGGGACACTAGTCCACTTGCGGTACGTTTCTTTCTAATAAACAATCCCAATTTGACCTCTCAAAATGTGACTTCTCTGCAGCTGTGAACGAAGTCCTGTATGACGCTTTTAAAGTTACCCAGCTAGGCTCTGGGCAACTCATGCTTCTGTCACAGGCTGGTCCCCAGTTGCCTTCGGGCTCCAGGGTCCCAGATCTCTTTATCCTACCACATCCCTGCAAGGGCTGATGTGCAGGGCAGGGCAAAAATGTTAAAGATTTGTTCATCCAGGACATAGCTGTAGGGGAAATGCTTGGCTTTGTTTGGCTGAACTAATCTAGGTAATTCACCCCACCCAGACTAGCGCACACCATCACATGACAGCCAAAGTCCACAAAACACATCTGCCAGTGAGTGACCAAGAAGTGCTTACTGGCAAAGGAGTGGGGGAACTAAGGGATCTTCTCCAAGACTCAGCAGGAAGAGGGGACGCGTGACTTGACTCCCTCACCCCTCCACCCCCACAACCCACCCCCTTCCTTGCCTCCTAAACCACAATCACTGCTTCTCTCTCACTGGTCACAATAGATGGCAAAGACAAAAACTCTCAGGCCCCAGGACAGTCTGATACTTGGGGATGCACAGAAGAATCAGACCCTTCTGTTTATCACCCAGAGTGGTGCTAGGAAGGATTAAAGGCAGTTTTCAAGGATGCATAATATGGAGACCGATGGAAAGGGAAATGATAAGTGAAGGTTTTTATTCTCTCTTCTTTTTGCTGGGCCTGGGGCTTGTACTCAGGGCCTGGGCGCTGTCCTTGAGCCTCTTTTATGCCCAAGGCTAGAGCTCTACCACTTGAGCCACAATTCCATTTCTGGCTTTTTCTGAGTAGTTTATTAGAGAGAAGAATCTTATAGACTTTTCTGCCTAGGCTGGCTTTGAACTGAGATCCTGAGATCGCAGCCTCCAGAATAGCTAGGATTATAGGCGTGAGCCACTGGCACCCAGCTGATAATGAAATTTTGTTAATACAGAGGAAGATTTTGTCCTGATTACTTAGGCTAATCTTCTATAGGAAGTATCCAATATGCCAGGCACAGTAGCTCATGCTTGTAATCCCAGCTACTTGAGAGGGAGGCAGAGAACTAGAAGATTGTAGCTTTGAGGATAGGCTGGCCAGAAAGTTCTCAATACCATATCTCAAGCAACAAATTGGTGTGGTGGCATACAACTGTGATCCTAGTTACATAGCAGGAGCTATGTAAGTGGCCAGAGACCAGGGTAGGTGAAAGTCTTATCCAAAATATTACAGAAAAAAAGAGAGAGAATAATAACATAGCTCAATAGGCAAAGTGCCTGCCTAGCAAGTATGAGGCCTTGAGCTCAAATCTTTATGCTACAAAACATATTCACCTAATATTTTCATATCTATGAATGTTTTCATTGCTGCTGCTGCTGTTGCTGCCACTAGGGCTTGAAATCTGGGCCTGGGCTCTGTCCAGGTCTCTGTGTTCAAGGCTAATGCTTTACCACTTGAGCCACAGCACTGCTTTCAGATTTTTCTGATTAGCTTATTGGAGATAAGAGTCTCCTAGACTTTCCTGCTTGGGCTGGCTTCAAACCTCAATCCTCAGATCTCAGCCTCCTGAGTAGCTAGGATTATAGGCGTGAGCCACTGGTACTTAGCATAAAGCTTCTTTTAAAGGGATAGCTTTACGAGCTGGGAATGTGGCTCAGTGGTAGCATACATGAAGCCCTGGGTTTGACTCCTCCAGTACCACATAAACAGAAAAACTTGCAAATGGTGCTGTGGCTCAAGTGGCAGAGTGCTAGCCTAGAGCAAAAGATGCTCAGGGACAGTGCCCAGGCCCTAAGTTCAAGCTCCAGGAATTGCAGAATAAAAAATAAAAAAATAAAGGCACAATCTTATTGGGGTATAGTTCACATGCTTTGAAATTCCATCTTTTTGTTTTTCTTTTTTGGACAGTCGTGGGGCCTGAACTTTGGGCCTGGGCGCTGTCCCTCAGCTCTTCAGCTCAAGGCTTTAGTGCTCTACCACTGGAGCCACAGCGCCACTTCTGGCTTTTTCTGCTTATGTGGTGCTGAGGAATCGAACTCAGAGCCTCATGCATACAAGGCAAGCATTCTACCACAGAGCCACTTTCCCAGCCCTGAAATTCAGTCTTTTGAAGGATGCATTTGAGCTGTTTTTGTATATTCACAGCTGTGTACCTCACACTAATAGCAGTCACTGACCATTCTCTCCCAGCCCTGCATTTATTACAGATGTGAGTCTCGTGGATGTTCCAGGCTTCATTCTGCCTGACAGGAAGGTTCATATCATCATATACCATCTAAGCCTATGGGATGTATGACACCAAGAGTGGATACTACCTGAGTTGATGATCTGCTCAGTTTTTTTTGTGAACCTAAAACTGCTTTTGAAAGAAGCCTATTAAAAGTTGGGAAAGGGGCTGGGAAGGTGGCTCAGTGGTAGAGCGCTTGCCTTGCATGCATGAGGCCCTGGGTTTGATTCCTCAGCACCACATAAACAGAAAAAGCCAGAGGTGGTGCTGTGGCTCAAGTGGTAGAGTGCTAGCCTTGAGCTGAAGAGCTGAGGGACAGCGCCCAGGCCCAGAGTTCAAGCCCACAACCAACCAAAAAATAAAAAATAAAAAAATAAAAGTTGGGAGAAAATGATAGAAGGGGTGACATTGATCAAGATATATTGTACTTATTTAAACTTGGGGGGGGCACAGGTGCCTCATGCTCATAATCCTAACTATTCAGGAGGATGAGATCCAGAGGATCACAGTTCAAAATTAGTTTAGGCAGAAGCCCCCAAGATCCCATCTTCAAATCAACCACCAAAAAGCCAGGCTGAAGGCATGGCTCAAGTGGTAACACAGCAACAGGACAAGTATGAGCTCTGGACTTCAAATCCTGGTACTGGCAAAAAGAAAAAAAAAAGAAAAAGAAAAAAGTCTTAGAAAAAAACCAGAAATGAATTGACCTGTTGAATGGTCAGCTCTTTTTACAACTCCTTAAAGACAATAAAAATAAATATATAAACCAGAAATGGTGAGCGCAACCAAGAGATGATCTGTAATGTAGACCTCAGTGTGCTGTGCATGAGTCGCCATGACCTCAATGTAGTGGATGCTCTCAGCGGCCACCTTGGTCTTCTTCACGGCTCTCCACTACCCTTTGCCCCTGTTTGCTATGGTGTCAGCTGCTGCAGGCTCCCTGTTTATCCTTCTCCAGATTGGAGGAAGGGGTCACTTGGTCCAGGGGAGGATTGGGAAATGACACCCTCTTGTATGGCTGCTGGCTGGCTGAGGATTGAACTCAGGGCCTGGCTACTGTCGCTGAGCTCTTTTGTGCAAGGCTAGCACTCTACCACTTTGAGCCATAGCTCCACTTCCAGTTTTTGAGTGGTTAGGAAATTTTCTGTCTGGGTTGAACCATGATCCTCAGATGTCCACCTCCTGAGTAGCTAGGATGACAGGTGTGAGCCACCAGTGCTCCACCAACAGCTCATTCTTTTGTCTGTGATAAACCAACCTTCGGTGCAACTTGTGGGGACAGGCTGAGGCCCACCTCCTCTGGAACCTGAGTCTCTGCAGTTCCTTCCTTGTCCTGTCCCTTACTCCCCTCCCCCTCCCCACAGGCATCTCCTGAGTAGGCCCCAGAAATTCACACATGAGTCATCTCTCCAGATTTGCTCCTGTGGACTGTGGACTGTCTTTCTCAGCTGTCCTCATTTGCTTTCCACAGTATGATATGGAATTTATTTTAGGAGGGACATGTAATTCATTGCCCACAGTGTTGCTAACATAAATAAAAGAGCTTTGTGTCTTTCCTCCGTGTCTGTTGGAAGTCCAATATGCACATCACTACATGTGGAGGGAGGGAAGGAGAGAAGAAAGAAAGGAAGAAAGGAATTAAAGAGGGAAGGAAAGAAGGGAGGAAAAGAAGGAAAAGGGAAAAAACAATGAGAGAGCACGAGAGAGCAAGCAGGGGATGCTTTTATTTATTTATTTATTTATTTATTTTTGCTTTTATTATTATTTTTTTCCAGTCCTGGGGCTTGAACTCAGGGCCTGGGCAGTCCCTGAACTTCTTTTGCTCAAGGCTAGCACTCTACCACTTGAGCCAGCCAAAGTACCACTTCTGGCTTTTTATGTTTATATGGTACTGAGGAATCAATCCCAGGGCTTCATGCATGCTAGGCAAACAAACACTCTACCACTAAGCCACATTCCCAGCTCAGGGGCTGCTTTTATAATAAGCCCCACCTCACTATATAACTCACCCACCCCTGAAAAAGAAAACATTAATCCTTTCCTGAGGTCAAAGCCTTCGTGACCTAATGCACTGTGAGGAAGTTCCACTTTTCAAAACTGTGGTATAGGGTACTGAGTTTCCAACATGTGAACTTTAGAGGGTGCATACTGGCCTTCTTCTCTCCTTTTCCCAGGAGTGAGCTGAGAGCCTGCACACTGCTCTGAAAGAGAGGAATAGACATCCCACCTTTCCTCTGCTGGCTGGGGGCATGTGTTTCTGCAGTTGCTCCTCCATCTCCTTTAACTCTTATCTGGGTCTCGAGTTTCCATGTTGTAGCAGGGGAAAGGCAGGGAGGGGAGAGAAGGACTTCAAGTGCGAAATCAGAGGCTTCACGGATTTTCTGTTTAAATCACCTGCTCTCAGCTGGTTTGGAAAAGTGGCTTCGTCTTGCAGGCCATGTTCCTAGCAGCAGGAACAAGTGGCTGTCTCCAAGGTCTTGTCTTTCTCTCTCCTAAGCCTTAGCCAGGGTTGCGGGCCTCAGTGCTGTCTCCGCTCACCTCCCCAAATGAACTGAGAAGCTCCGGCTAGGCTAGGCTCCACGTGTGTGTGTGTGTGTGTGTGTGTGTGTGTGTGTGTGTGTGTGTGTGTGTGTGTGTGTGTGTGTGTGTGTGTGTGTGTGTGTGTGAGAGAGAGAGAGAGAGAGAGAGAGAGAGAGAGAGAGAGAGAGACTTCTTTTAATAAAAAGAAGTTTAACTAATTTAGGGTTAAACTATTAGTTTAACTAATTTAGGGATAGTTTAACTAATTTAGGGTTCAGGGTTCATTCTATCATGTGAAGTGTAAGTCTAGAAGTAGGAGACTTGGGTCAAATTTGGCAACTCCCCAGAGTCTCAGAGAGCAAAGTTGTGTTTGTCTTTCTGTTGAGTCCATTTCTCATGCATACAAATACAAATGGCCATCATCTCCACATAGGCTCCACTTCTTCTTTTTTTATTGTTTTGGTCCGTCGTGGGGCTTTTGGTCCGTCGTGGGGCTTGACCTCTGTCCCTGAACTCTTCAGCTCAAGGCCAGCGCTCTACAACTTGAGCCACAGTGCCACTTCTGGTTTTCTGGTGGCTCATTGGAGATAAGAGTCTCAAAACTTTCCTGCCCAGGCTGGCTTTGAACTGTGATCCTCAGATCTCAGCCTCCTGAGTAGCTAGGATTATAGGCATGAGCACTGGTGCCCAGCTTCTTCTTCTTCCTTTTTCCTTGCCAATCCTGGGCTTGAACTGAGGGCCTGGGCACTGTCTTTAAGTTTCTTTTTGCTCAAGGCTAGTGTGCTACCACTTGAGCACAGCACCACCTCTGTTTCTGTGGTACTGAGGAATTGAACCCAGGACTTCATGCATGCTAGGCAAGCACTCTACCACTAAGCCACACTCCCAGCCCTAGATTTGCTTTTTTGAGTCATGGTCTTGCTATGTTGGACTTGAACTCACCATTTCCCTGTCTCAGGCTCCTCAGTTCTGGAATCATAGGCATGTGCTACCAAGCCTAGTTTCCAGGTTTATGTATCTTTCTGTTTTCTTGTTATATTTTTTGCCATATAAACCAGTGAATAAGCTTAGGGAACTTTGTGAAAAGTCTTTTAGGCAGAAGAAAAAGTCCAAAAATGAGCTCAGTGTGCTTTGAGTTTTAGTAAGAGGCCAGTGTGGCTGGCCAGTGGGAGGCAGGAAACAGAAAGTGGTCAGAGAAGGGAGCGGGAAAGCCAGATGGCATGGTGAGCTGTAATCAGTACAGCAAAGTGAGGCAAACATTTAAGACCTAAAATTGTCACTCCAGACAGTGGTGAGACTAGATGGGAAATGAATACAATGGCTTGCGGGGGGGGGGGGGGGGATTAAATGAATGAAGAAGAAAAGAAACAATAACTGAGTAGCTCCTATGTGTCTTTTCTGCCTTCAGTTTTTAAAAGTTAACTGTTAACAATGAACTGTTGGCCAGCTACTGGTCACTCATACCTGTAATCCTAGCTACTTAGGAGACTGAGAATCAGAGGATCGTGTTCTTCAAAGCCAGCCTGGGTTGAAAAGTGCATGAGACTCTATTTCCAAAATAATAACACCAAAAAATTCAGGCTGAAGTCTCTAGTGGCAGAACCCCAGCTAAGCAAGCAAGTTGGGTAAGCACAAGGTGCTGAGTTCAAACCCCAGTATCACTCCAAAGTTAACCATTATTTAAATTTGTAAACAAGAATGTCTAGCTGGTAAACAGTCGAACCATGATTCACCTCTGGTCAGTTAGACTATGCTGAAGACCACAGCCCCTGATTATGGGTCTGCTCACCTGGGTTTGCACAGCTCTCCTCTGCTGCACCCACGATAAGACTTCAGAGAAGTTGCTTCACTGTGAATTACAATTCACAAATGGCAGTAGCTTGGGCTCCCCTCTGGAGGCTCTGGGGAAGGGTCCCCTTCTAGCCCCCTTCTAATCGTTGTTTGTTTCTGTTCCATTGAGTAGTGGGGCTACTTGCTGGCTTATAGCTAGCAGTTTTCCTTCTTTCTTTCTTTCTTTCTTTCTTTCTTTCTTTCTTTCTTTCTTTCTTTCTTTCTTTCTTTCTTTCCTTCCTTCCTTCCTTCCTTCCTTCCTTCCTTCCTTCCTTTTTTTGTCGGTTGTGAGGCTTGAACTCTGGGCCTGGGCGCTGTCCCTCAGCTCTTTAGCTCAAAGCTAGCATTCTACCACTTGAGCCACAGCGCCACTTCTGGTTTTCTGGTGGCTTATTAGAGGTAAGAGTCTCATGGCCTTTTCTGTTTAAGCTGGCTTTGAACTATAACCTCAGATCTCAGCCTCCTGAGTAGCTAGGTGTGAGCCACCGGTGGGATCAGAAATCCTTAAAGTGTGGGCTGGGAAGGTGGCTCAGGGGTATAGTGCTTGCCTTGCATACATGAGGCCTTGGGTTCAATTCCTCAGCACCACATAAGCAGAAAAAACCAGAAGTGGTGCTATGGCTCAAGTGATAGAGTACCAGTCTTGAGCTGAAGAGTTGAAGGACAGTGGCCAGGCCCAGAGTTCAAGCCCCACGACTGACAAAAAATAAAAAGAAATCCTTAAAGTGCTGTACAGGAGTACAGCAAATTGTATCTACCTTCTTAGACCATACCACTTAAGTCTTTTGTTCTGAGGATTGAATCCAGGATTTTGTGCATGCCAGACAAAGGCTTTAGACCTAGTTACATCCCCAATCCTGCCATACCATTTACTCCAATGGATAGAAACTTACTAGCTTCTACTCTGACAGCTACTACTTTAGCCATGAAGAAGGATGTAGAAAATAAATAAGAGCAAGGCATAGTGGCTTAAGCCTATAATTTTAATTACTTGAGAGGTAGAGACTGGCTGATCCTGGTTCAAGGACATCTCAGGTATAGAAATTTTCCCATACTATATTACAAACAATGGCTGGACAAGGTGGTGTGCACCTGTTATCCCAGAAGTAAAAGGAAATACAAATCAGAGGATTGCAGTCCAGGCAAGCCCAGGCATGATAAAGCAAGAGATTTTCTTGAAAATAATGCAAAAAAAAAGGACTGGGGAGAGTTCAAGTATTAGAGTGACTGTTTAGTACGCACGAAGACCAGAGTTCAATCCTCAGGAAGACAAAAAAAAAAAAGTAAGAAGATGAAATAAGATATGCAGAACCCTTGTCATCAAGCAGTTTACATATTAGTTGCAAGGCATTGAATTGATTTAGACATTCAAAGAATGAAGGCAGGTAGAAGGCTGGACTGATAAAGGTTTGTGTGCTATTTAGGTCACTGGCTCAAGATAACTGCTGTAAAGAGAAGCTGCCCCTGGGGCCAGCACCAGCTGTTTGACCGAAAGGGGAAGGATTTTGCAGGAAATGAGAGCTTTTGGTACAAAGGAAGGCATGAAGACCCTGCCCAGGTGTGTGGAGTGGATGCGGCAACAGGAAATGAGGTCACGGGAACAGGTGGAGCCAGGCCATATTGCCACAGTAAGGTTTTATTCTGGGAAGGCTGGAATGGGTTTTTGAGCTGGAGTTTTGGAAACAGTGGTGTCAATTGCACAGCAATGAGACTGTAATAGAAGCCACTGAACACACACTTAAGATGATTAAAATGGGAAGCGTCAGGTTCTATAGAGTTGCCAAAATTAAAAAAATTAAAAACAGGGGCTGGGAAGGTGGCACAGTGCGTAGAGTGCTTGCCTTGCAGGCATGAGTCCCTGGGTTCGATTCCTTAGTACCACATAAGCAGAAAAAGCTGGAAGAGCGATAGCCTTGAGCTGAAACGCTCAGGGACAGCACCCAGGCCCAGAGTTCAGGCCCCACGACCAACCAAAAAGAGAGAGAGAGAGAGAGAGAGAGAGAGAGAGAGAGAGAGAGAGAGAGAGAGAGAGAGAGAGAGAGAGAGAGAGAGAGAGAGAGAGAGAGAAGCAGTACTAGAACAAAATATAAACCAAAGGAGTTGGGAGCAAACACTCAGAGGGAGGTAGAGTAAGAACAATTTCTTTTTTTTTGGGTCCGGTCGTGGGGCCTGAACTCTGGGCCTGGGCGCTGTCCCTCAGCTCTTCAGCTCAAGGCTAACGCTCTACCACTTGAGCCACAGCGCCACTTCTGGCTTTTTTTTTTTTTGTTTATGTGGTGCTGAGGAATTGAACCCAGGGCCTCAGGTATGCAAGGCAAGCGCTCTACCACTGAGCCACCTTCCCAGCCCAGTAAGAACAATTTTTAAAGCCACCTGAAGGGGCCCAAGGGAGACTCTGGGGAGCTGGACAGGCTCAATTTTGCATCTGAGTACTGGTTACTGGTAGATGATGGTTCAAGGTCAGTTTAGGCATAAAAGTTCCCCATATTACAACTTTTCTTTGTGCTGGCACTGGGACTTGAAATCAAGGGCTGGACACTATCCTTTAGCTTTTTGCTTAATGCTGGCACTCTGCCACTTGAGCCATTCTGGCTTTTTAGTGGTTAATTGGAGATAAGAGTCTCATGAAGCTGGGTGCTGGTGGATCATGCCCATAATCCTAGCTACTCAGGAGGCTGAGATCTGAGGATCACGGTTCAAAGCCAGCCTGGGCAGGAAAGGCCGTGCGACTTATCTCCAATTAACCACCAGAAAACCAGAAATGGCGTGTGGCTCAAGTGGTAGAGGACTAGCCTTGAGCTGAAGAACTCAGGTTCAGTGCCCAGGCCCAGCGCTCAAGCCCCATGACCAACAAAAAAGAAAAAAAAGAACAACCCCCCAAACAAACAAACAAACCAAGCAGAAATAGCTCAGAGACAGTGTCCAGGTCCTGAGCTCAAACCCCATGGCTGACCAAAAAAAAAGGTCTTGTGAACTTTCTTTCCTGGGCTGGCATTCAACCATGATCCGGATTACAGGCATGAGCCACCACACCAGTGCTGGGCTGTTGTTTTACAATCTTAATTTCTTCATCTCCCACCATTAGATTTAAAAAAAAATCTGCAATGACTCCTCTGTGGAATTTTCTGTAGTGACTCAGTTTGCTGCCACACTGGGTGACAACCCTTGCTCATATCTGGCCTTATCAACCTCTTCTTGTTTAGTCTGGTGGCATGAGCACCAGCCATGGTTTTTGGAGGCACTTGCTGGGATGTGGATGGTGGTGGTGAAGAGGGTCCTACATACCCAGGGGGCCCTGATGCCAGTCTGCCTACCTTGCTGCCACCAGGGGGTGTATAGGTGTCCAGCTGAGCCAATAGCACTTCCCCTGGCCGAGCATTTCTTATGCTATGCTGATGTCCCCTCAGAGGGCACCCAGGGCACAGGTGCTTCCCGAGGCACAGATTTCCACCTTGTTTTCCTCACTGAAGGGGTCCCCAGAACCTAGGCAGGAACATGTATTTAGGGAGCATTTACTTGGCACTCAGCAATGTGTTAGCAAATAGAATTCTCAGAGACTGCATGAAGTACATACTGCTTTTCCCACTGGGGAACCCTGGGCACAGACAGCAAAGGAAGTTGCCTGGGTCACATAGTTTGTAAATGGAGGAGTAGTCTTGTGCGTCCAAGCCCTGTACTCCTTCTTGAGGCTGGACAACCCTAGCCACCCTGCAGCCTCTCCTAACCATCACCATGGCAACCCCAGCAGCTCCTCCCATTGGTCTCCAATTATAGCCACTTTCCTGGTTGTAAAGTCAGCTCTTAGCCCTCACTGCGGTGTGAAGAAGCTGTGGCTGTTCCCAATGTTTTGCCAGGTATCAGGCCCCTACAAGTATTCAACTGTTAAGGCCTAATCAGCCCAAGTCTATCTTTTATTCCCGGTGAATGAGGGGGTGGTTAAGAACACATTTCTGTCTCTTACTAAACAGCACATTTCCAAGGGGTAGAAATGGAATCCTACTTATCTCAAGCTATTCCCTGCACACATGGGGTGCTTACTGAATGTGTGGCATGACTGGATGAATGAACTTGTAGTGCTCTGTACTGTAGAACTGGATGTGGACTGGGATAGACCTGGGCTTGAGTCCCAAGGTCATTTCCAAACTGTGCTCTTGGGCCACATAACATGTACTTGACTCAGGGCTGACAAAACTTTTTCTTTCAAGGATGGACCATAAATATTATCAGTTTTGCCAGGTGCTGGTGGCTCATGCCTGTAATCCTAGCTACTCAGGAGGCTGAGATCTGAGAATCTTGGTTCAAAGCCAGCCCAGGCAGGAAGGTCTGTGACACTCTTATCTTCAGTAATCCACCAGAAAACCAGAAGTGGTGCTGTGGCTCAAGTGGTAGGGTGCTTGCCTTGAGCTGAAGACCTCAGGCAAAGTGTCCAAGTCCAGACAGAGCTCAGGCCCCATGATGGACAAAAAATAAGGTAAAATAAATATTTTCAGCTTTATGGGCTATGTAGTCTGTTACATGCAATATCTTCCACAGCTAGAGAAGACACCCAATGGATGCAGCTGTCGTCCCATAAACCTTTATTTACAAAAATAGGTGACAGAAGCCAGTATGGTGGTTCATGCCTATAATCCCAGCTACTTGGGTGGCCAAGATTAAGAGGATAGAAGTTTAAGTTCAGCCTGAGCAAAAAAATTAGCAAGATTTCCCCTTCCCCCATTTCCATAAACTAGATGTAGTGGTATGTGCCCGCATCTCAGATGGAGGTGTGGCAAAGAAGATGGGTGAGATACAGAATAATTGAATGACAGGGGAAAGCAGCCATGAATGTCTAAGGAGGCAATGCTGGGGAGTATTGTAAGGTGAGAAGCAAATACTTCTGGCTTTTTACCAAAGCATGGCAGAATTTGGCCTCTCACTTAAAATGTATTTTTTTTCCACATTGTAAGTCTAAAGGGATATTTGGTGGCACAAAAGGTCCACTAAAGTTGTTGGGAAAATGACGGAAGAGGAAGAGGAAGAAGAGAAGGAGGAGGGCAAATGAAAGCATCGTTTATCTGTCACCTTAGAATAGGGCAGCACCATGATTGACGTGGTATGGCTGTCCTCATTGGGTTTAATTTTAAAATTTGACCATGACCATATCGAAGTCTCAAAGTGCAGAGGTTGCCAAATGCTTACATAACTTGGCCATGGTTATAACTGAAACTGCAGCCAAGTTGCAAACATTAAAAAAATTATCTTTGCTATTGGTGTGACAAAGCATTTGAAGATGTTCCTGGTATTTTATTGTCAATTGTGAGTGAGTAAGTGTGTGTGTGTGTGTGTGTGTGTGTGTGTGTGTGTGTGTGTGTGTGTGTGTGTTCCAGTATTAGGGCTTTTATTCTCACTTGACTTTTGTTCACTAAAGTCTGGTACGCCACAACTTGAGCCTTTTTTTTTCCTTGTTAATTGGAGATAAGAGGCTCAAGAACTTTGCTTCCCTGGCTGGGTTTGAACCTTGATCTTCAGGTCTCAGCCTCCTAAGTAGTAGCTAGGATTATAGGCATGAGCCACCAGTGTCAAGTTTTATCAATTTGTAAAGTGATGGTAAGGATACAGTTATTGGCTAGAAATCCTGAGGTACCAACTGCACTTATCTATGGTTTGTAAAAAGAACAAAACAATGGAGGCTGGTGGTGGGTGGGGGATGTATTTTGTAGGGGCACGGTGTGGTGCACTGTGATGCTGGAGCTGTTGACACTAGGTTGGGCATCCATTTAGCTTCAGGTTGTCTTGAAGCCATAGTGACATGACATTTTCTGCCATTCTTAGCTATGGAAAAGAGGGACCATTAGCTGGTGTGGGAAGTGTTGGATTTCCTTTTTAACTTAGGTGTGGTAGATTTGCAACTTTCAAAGCAAACTGTAGAAATAGTCATTGTCGACAAAGAAGCACTTGGTCAATGAAAATCAAGAGTCCATCTTCACTTAAATACAATTTGCAATGTTTGTTATTTTTTGTATGTTTAGAATGTCATTTTTCCCCCCAGTCATGGGGCTTGAACTTAAGACTGACCACTGTCCCTGAGCTTCTTTTGCTCAAGGCTACCACTCTACTACTTGAGCCACAGCGCCTCTTCGGGCTTTTTCTGTTTATATGGTACTGTGGAATCGAACCCAGGGCTTCACGTATGCTAGGCAAGTGCTCTACCACTGAGCTACTTTCCCAGCCCCGGAAATGTTTTTGAAGTTAAATAAACAGTGTTGCACTAAAAGAAAACACCCTGTAACAATACCAACTAAATCCTCTTGGGAAGTAGTATTGTTTAGGGATTGAGAGCAAAGGACTCAGCAATTGGACCGCTGAGGTCCTGATTCTGGTCTGACCGCTTAAGACGTATTGTAACCCAGGGAAAACCTATCTCCAGGATCTTGTCCATCTCTCCAAGGGTTGTTGTGTAGGATTAAATGGTTTTGCACACTCGGATCTCCTGGTATTCCTTTAGAACTTCTAAAACTCCAGGCACAATCCATAAAGATGACAAGTGCGCTTCACTAAATCTGAAAGATCCCCTAGGTAGCTCCAATCCATCACCAGGTTGGAAATCAGGAGATCAGCTTGACCTTTCACCTCCCCTGAGTCCGGGTCTGCCCCAGGTAAGGAACCCCAAGCCCGGCCAAAGTCCCAGCCTCCCAGCCGGGGCCCGGGAGCACCGCCCTGGGACGCTGGGATTTGTAGTCCTCCTGGCCGGCCTTATTCTCGGTTCCTATTGGTTCTCCCAGGTGCCCCACCCTTCCGTCCCACCAATCACCGCGGAGCAGCAGGCCCAGCGCAGGGAGCGGCGGCGCTGCGGTTCAATCTCAGCAGGGCGGGCGTCGGAGGGGTTCTCACGCTCTCGTCGTCCCCGCAGCCGGCGCCACCCGCGCAGGTAACCGCGGGCGGGGAGGGGCGATCGGGGCCCGAGACCCAGGCTCGGGGGTGAGAGGAGGAGATGGAGAGGGCGGGGGGAAGATCGGGACCCGGGCTGCGGGCGAGGCGCCGGCTGCCACCACCCTTGGCCTCGCGTGCGGGGTTTTTTCGCGTTCCCCGACCACTGCTGGACAGGAATCCGAGGATTCCCTGGGGGACGTCCCGCCACCTCCCGGCCCTGAGTGCTGCGGGGTGGTGCCGGCGGGGAGGGCTCTCGCGTCGCGCATGCGTGCTTTGACAAAAGGGGAGAAACTGAGGCACACAAGGAAGCCACGCAGGGCTAAGCGCGTCCGGCCTTCCTCCGCCCCCCCTCCCCCGCACTGGGGAGGTGTCGGGCGGGGCCGGGGTCGGGGCCGCTCTCGGGAGAGTTCTGGCGGCGGTGCTTTCAGAGCGGAGGGGGTGGTGGTGGTGGAGGACCTGTGGGGCGCACAGCAGAAATACCCCGGGAGTCCCGCCGGGGGTCCGCGGCGCCCCGATCTTCCCGAGTTGCGGCGGTGGGAATTCCAGGAACGCGTCCGGCCTGGCCAGCCGGGCGCTGCCCCCTCTCCGACCGCCCCAGCCTGGCCCCGGCTGGGGGGCTGCTAGGAGGAACTCTGGCCTCCCCGACCGCCCCAGCCTGGCCCCAGCTGGGGGGCTGTTAGGAGGAACTCTGGCTCACGCGCTTTGTCTCCTGGGTGAAAATGGGTGTGCAGGGTTGGAATCTCACCCTGGGGTATCGAGTGACCAGAATGGGCCAGCTTTCCTTACCCCTAGGTCAACAAAGCCAGCTCCCTTTGAGCGTTTCTAAGCTTTTGTTTTTAAGACCGAGTCTTGTTTTCCTAGTCCAGAATGGTCTCGAATTCTCTCCGTCGCCCAGCCTAGCCAGTCACCTGCCTCAGTCTCCTGAGTGCTGGCATGACAGGCATGTGTCACCATGCAGGGACCTTTGCTGAGTGGAGGTGGAGGGCTGGGCAGGAGCTGGTGAGGTGCAGGAGAGGGTTTCATCCGTGGAGAAACAGCGAGGGGAAGACGCGGAGACCACCCTGCTTTTGTAGCTGCAGTGGTGGAGCCTGTGAAGCTGGTCGGGTGGTGGATGGAGTGTGTGAATAATGCCCTCGAGACTGCTTCCCAAGGAGCTCTGTGTCTCAGATACTTTGCAGGGTAGAAAAGACAGAGAGCTAGACGCAGTGGTCTCAGGGAGAATGGTGGTGAGTTTTATACATGGTAGCAGTGGAAGGGAGAGGAGGGGAGGGGGAGAGGGAGAGGGCGAGGGAGGGATGATCTGTTGAGGAAGTAGAACAGACCGTGTCCAGTAATGCCGCCATGTGTTACTTAGTAGTAGGTTTTTCCTCGGAGAGGATGTCAGCCTATTCTGTTGCTGTGCAAACATCCACAGTTTTTTTATACTGTCCTAAATGGGACCCGTTCATCCCCATTCACAGCCACTTGATAGGATCAAAACATGTAGTACCCAGAGGCACCAGGCTATTTTACAGTGAGGGTTTTTTGTTGTTGTTGTTGTTTTGGGCCTGTACTGGGGCAACCCCGGGGCTGAGTGCTATCCCTTAGCTTTTTCTTTCAAGGCTAGATCTCTACCACTTGAGCTCCAGCTCTGCTACTTCTGTCTTATGGATTTGTGTGCCTGGGCTGGTTTCAAACCACTATCCTCATATCTCAGCCTCCTGAATAACTAGTATTATAGGTGAGCCTCTGCTGGGTGCTTCTTAGCTCACAGTAAGCATTTTTTTTTTTTGTTAGTTTCTGGCTACTTCCATTTTTTCTGTTTATTTGGTACTTAGAAATTTAACTCAGTGCTTCATGCATGCTAGGCAAGCACTGTACCACTAAGCCACCTTCCCAGCCCAAGAAAATCTTTAATATATGTTCACTGGGGGCTGGGAAGGTGGCTCAGTGGTAGAGTCCTTGCCTAGCAGGCGTGAAGCCTTGGGTTCAATTCCTTAGTACCACAGAAACAGAAAAAGTTGGATGTGGTGCTGTGGCTCAAGTGGTAGAGTGCTAGCCTTGAGCAAAAGAAGTTCAGGGACAGGGCCCAAGCCATGAGTTCAAGCCCTGGGACTTGCCAAAAAATAAAAAGAAAAAAAAGAAAAAAAGATTTTCTTAACTGTGCATGAGGAAGTTTGGGGAGGAATTGTGGCTTGGTCAGTGCACCATCCCCTCCTCCTACCCCCCCCCCCCCCCCCATGGGTAATTTTGAGTAGAAATACAAACAGGAGGAAAGCTGGTCTTGGGAAAACAACGCATAGACCACCCACAGACAGAATCATTTTCCTGCTGGTAGCCAGGAATTATTTGCATTTGAGACTCAGAACTTAGTTTTTGTGGAACCTGAATCCGGTGGACTTCAAAGGTTATTAAATCTAGAGTCTAGTTTGCCATTGAATCACTCATTCTCTATCTCTCTCTTAAAAAGATAAAGTAACCTAAATCAAATACAAAGATAACTTTGTGAGGAAGTGGTGTTATGGCTCTTTGTGTTAGCCTTGAGCAAAAACACTCAGAGATAGTGCCCAGGCCTTGAGTTCAAGCCCCATGACTGACAAAGAAAGAAAGAAAGAAAGAAAGATCTAGTCAAATTTTGCTTTAGTTGCATTTTTTTCCCTCCCAGTACTGGGGCTTGAACTCAGGGCATCCTACTTTAGCTTAGCTTTTTCACTCAAGGCTGGTGCTCTACTACTTGAGCCACACCTCCACTTCTACCTTTTTTGCTGGTTAACTGGAGATAAGAGTCTCTTTGATTTGTCTGCCAGTGATGGTTCTGATTTTCAGATCTCAAACTCCTGAGTTGCTGGGATTACAGGTGTGAGCTATAGTATTTAAAGATTTCCCAGCGTACTGTCAAAAGCATCTCACGGCTGATTTGGCTAGGCAACGGCCACTTGTTGTGGGTTTGCTGTTACAAATAGACTTACTCTTCACATCTTACAGTCTTCTCTATTGAAAAGGAATTCCTTCCCCTTTGGTTGTAATCTTCCTTGTCTCAGCCCCACCTTTCTCCATGGCTGTCATTCCCATCTGACAACCTGGCCTGCCCCTTCCCTCTGGAATATCTGCTCAGTCTCTGATTTTCATCTTGTGGCTGACTGCCGTGTGTCTGCTGGGCCACACTGTGGGGTGGATGTTGGGAGGATGGATACGAGCTGGGGGGTGTTGGGATTGGGCTCATGGATTGTGGCTAGGTTGAAGGCAGTTGTGGGATCCAGGTGAGCTAGGGCCTCGAACCTCTTCCTCTTTTTTCTTTTTTTTTTTTGGGGGGGGGGGTCCGGTCGTGGGGCCTGAACTCTGGGCCTAGACGCTGTCCCTCAGCTCTTCAGCTCAAGGCAAGCGTTCTATCACTTGAGCCACAGCACCACTTCCGGCTTTTTTCTTTTTGCTTATGTAGTGCTGAGGAATTGAACCCAGGGCCTCATGCGTGCAAGGCAAGCGCTCTACCACTGAGCCACCTTCCCAGCCTGAACCCCTTCCTCTTTAGCTTTTCCCTGTGATTACAAATGAGAGACTCGTGGGATGCTGCAGGATTACTCATGATGTCGTTGGTGCTTTTACTTGGTCATGAAGAATATAATAGCTGATCAGAAAGCTGCTGACCTAGGCCAGCTGCTCTGAGACGAGCTGGTTACTGGCAGTAATGGAATGCGCCTCAGATGTGTGAGCTCTAGCCAGGAGCTGGTGGCTCACGCCTGTAATCCTAGCCACTCAGGAGGCTGAGATCTGAGGTTCGTAGTTCAAAGCCAGCTCTGGCAGGAACAAGTCCATGAGACTCTCTCTGTTCTCCAATTAGAAAACCATAAGTGGTGCTGTGGCTCAAGTGGTAGAGCGCTAGCCTTGAGCTGAAGAGCTGAGGGACAGCGCCTAGGCTTCAAGCCCCATGACTGACCAAAAACTAAAAGAATGGGTGAGCTCTGAGCTGGGGGAGAGCTGTGCCACACTCCCGTGGGGTGCTCTGGGACCTCCATGTTTTGTTTCTTGTTCTCTGTGGCCTGGACTCTGGATTGTTTCTTCACACATTCCTCTACATGCCCCTTTCGTAGTTAGCACAGGGTTGAGTCTTGGAGAGGAACCTGCATGGCGTGAGGCCATCTTTGACCTCACCCTCACTTGTGTCTGGTGAAGTCTACTTTCTTACCTAGAACAACCATAGAAAGCAAATCTGAGGGCCTTTTATGGCAGTTACCCATCCATGGAACTTCCCTGGGGCTAAAGAACTGTGAATTCTCCAGGAAATGAGAAGTTTTTGTTTCCTTTGTTGCTGTTTTGGTTTTCTTTTTGTCTTCTTTGGTTGCGTATTTATCTTTGGGAAGGTCAGGGGGCACAGAAGTAGGGACAAAGGGTGAACAAATGCAGCCATGGTACTGGCCACTCTGTTGAAAATGAATATACAACTTGTGGGTGGGGCTGGGAGGGTAAAACTGGGAGACAGTGAGAGAAGGGGCGACATTGCCCAAAAAGAGATGTCATCCCTTGGTATACCTCATTTATAATAACAATAAAAATACTAAATAAGAAATGTGAATTCATGGGGGCTGGGAAGGTGGCTCAGTGGTAGAGTGCATGCCTTGCATGCCAGAGGCCCTGGGTTCGATTCCTCAGCACCACATAAGCAAAAAGAAAAAAAAGCCGGAAATGGTGCTATGGCTCAAGTGGTAGAGCGCTAGCCTTGAGCTGAAGAGTTGAGGGACAGTGCCCAGGCCCAGAGTTCAGGCCCCATAACTGGACCCAAAAAAAAAAAAAAAAAAAAAAAAAAGAAATGTGAATTCAGACTGGGCATGGTGGTCCTGCCTGTAATCCCAGTACTCAGGAAACAGAGGTGGGAAGATCAGAAGTTCCAGGCCAGTCTGGGCTACATAGTTAGGTCCCTGTCGAACATAAAACACACAAAAAGCAACAACTCCCTCCCCCCACCCCCCACACCCCCCAACCAAAACCACCAAAAGATGTCAGGTACAACTTGAAAGATGCTTTTGCTGAGTCCTGTGAATTCATGACAAGTTCCCCAACGTCGTATCTGAGCTATTCTCTGCCACAGTCTCTTTGCACTCCCCTTAGGTTCCTGGAATGACCAGACTTATAAGGCAGATGGTCCCTCAACAAGCAATGTCTTATCTTAAAGCCAACAGCCCAAATTCAGGAAACCACCTTGTTTTTGTTCTGTTCTAGTAATAAAGTGAGAACAATTCTCCACAACTCCTCCAAGGACAAAGACTGAGCTAATGGTCAACCAGGATAGACTTTTTTTTGGTGATTCATTGGAGATGAGCCTCTCACAGACTTTCCGGCCCCAGCTGGCTTCCAATCTTGATCCTCTGATCTCAGCCTCCTGAATAGAAGGATTACAGGCGTGAGCCACCAGTGCCTCCCTTCTTAAAGTTCTTTGTTCTTATCAGTCCTTTATACGTGGCTGTACACTTTGCTTCTCTGACTTTTGCAGTTGGACTCCGGAGGCACAGAATGGCGCAGAGCGCTGCGGTGCTGCTTCTCAGCCTGGTCCTGGGTGCAGATGCCATTCCTGTGGGCGTGGACGACCCCGAGGACGGGGGCAAGCACTGGGTGGTGATTGTGGCGGGCTCCAATGGCTGGTATAATTACCGGCACCAGGTAAGAATGAGACTCTTCTGCTAACGATGCAGGCAAGGAAGAAACTGACCAGTTGGAACTATTCCTAGTAGAAAAGACTTGGCTTGATTTGAGATGGGGTCTCGGCTATCCTAGAAGGATGCAGAGATTTTTTTTCTGTCTCTGCCTCCTGATGGCTGAGATTACAGGCATGGGCTAGAAAAGCCTTCTGCACGCCTGTGGGGCTGGCAGAGTGCTGCGGGTTGGCAAGGGGCAGAGAAACGGGAGCGTTCACTCACTGCTGCTATGCCGTGCGTGTCGTAACTTGGTAAATGATCACGTGGCATATTGGAAAGTGTCACTGTGGGGACAGTGGCAGGTTCTCAGCAGCACCTGCATCTAACGTGGGCATTCCCTCCTCCCGGTCTTGGTGCTGGTTAGATGTAGGTCATTGTTTTTTGTTGCTGGCCTGTGCTGTGCATTGTTAGATGTTTAGCGGCGTCTCTGGCCTCTACTGGATATGATATCAGCGTTGCCCATTCATTCCCCAGTGACACCCTAAAACACCTTGACACGGCCAGAGGTCTCCGACAGCAAACCCAGCTGGGTTGAGACCCAGTGTCGTTGGTTTTGTAGAGAAGGTCCGAGACTGAGACCTGGATAGAGGAGGTGGCCATTGCAGGTGATACAGCATGTCCAGGCTGGTAGGATGGACGCCGCCTAGGGAAATGTGCACTGGTGCAGCCACTCTGGAAGTTCTCTGGCTCTTTCTCAAGAGGTGAATTGTGAACTCGCCCTGTGACCCAGCGATTCTTCTCTGAGTTATATGCCCTATTCATGATTGTTCCTATCAGCTTTAGTCCGAATAGCAAGAGACCAGAGTCACTCAAATGTCCATCAACCAATGGGTGGAGAAACCCGAGAAAAGCCACGGAATATTACTCAGCCGTCAAAATAGGGATGGAGTCATTATACTTGCTTTCATATGAATATGATGCACCTTAATGCTAAGAAGGCAGTCCCAGAGACCACTTATTTTATGATTCCATTGCAATGAAAGTTCCAATTGGGGAAATCTATAGAGATATAAAGGTTGCTGGGGCTGAGAGTGTGTGGCTCAAGGGAAAGGGCACCTGACTGGTAATCATGGGCCCTGAGTTCGAAGCCCAGTGCTGCTAAAATATGTATGTCTTCAAAAGTGGCCAAGAATGGGGCAGAATGGGGAATGCTCTGGGATAGTCAGAATGTTCTGGAATTATATATCTCAGTGAAGTCATTATTTTATTTTGCCAGTCCTGGGGCTTGAACTCAGGGCCTGGGCACTGTCTCTGAGCTTCTTTTGCTCAAGGCTAGCACTCTACCACTTGAGCCAGAGTGTCACTTCTGGCTTTTTCTTTGTATGGTACAGAGGAATCGAACCCAGGGTTACATGCATGCTAGGCAAGCACCCTACCACTAAGCCACATTCCCAGCCCTGGCTTTGAGTCTTGATCCTCAGATCTCAGCTTCTTGAGTAGCTAGCATTACAGGCGTGAGCCACTGGTACCTGGTCAAGTAGCTGTGTTTTTATGTTTTTAAAACATTTAAATAAATAAGGTGAAATAAGCTGGAAGATCTCATTTAAACTGGGATGCCCAAACAGTTAGGATTTCAACATATCATCAGTATCAACTTAATAATCAGAGGCCTTATGTTCACGGCTCCTGATGAGTCCGTTTGCATGGCCACATTCAAAGGGCTCATGTGCCACAAGGGGCTAGTGGCTGCCATGTTGGACAGTGCAGGTGCTAACTTGTGTCCCTGGCCGCCCTGGGGCAGGACGGGGACACTTCCCCCTGCCCCCCCCTCCCGTCCCCATCTGCTCTCCTGGGAGGGGCAGGAGGTTGATTTCTCTGCTTATACCTCATTTCTTGTGTGGTTTTGGAGTGCTAGCCAAACAGGAAATCTGACTTGAGTAAAAAGTTATTAAGGCAAAGCAATCCTTTTTAAAATTTAATGTTTAACCACAGACCTGCCCCACAGGGTGAGGAGCAACCTCCAGGGAGAAAGATAAAGACAGGTCACAGGTCATGAACCCACTGGCTCATCAGGTTGGCTTTTTTTTTTTTTTTTGCCAGTCTTAAGGCTTCAACTCAGGGCCTGGGCACTGTCCCTGAGCTTCTTTGGCTCAAGGCTAGCACTCTACCACTTGAGCCACAGCGCCCCTTCTGGCTTTTTCTGTTTCTGTGGTACTGAGGAATGGAACCCAGGGCTTCATGCATGCTAGGCAAGCACTCTACCACTGAGCCACCTTCCCAGCTCCAAGTTGGCTTTTAAACAACCAATTTAACCAATCTCAGAGATACAAACAGCGTACATTTTCTCTCACGCGGAGGCTAGCTCTAAAGTATAAGGGGACATGGTAAATGATAGAGGACTCTAGACATCACACACAGTGACACCAAAGGAGGACACTCTTAGGGGAGGAACCCAAAGATGCAATGCTACGTGCATCTGATTGTATAAAATAGTACTTATCAAACCAAACTCCAGGAAATGGAAGCAAGAGGTTTTTTTCTTTGTTGCTGTTTTTGTTTTCTTTTCATCTTGTTTGTTTACTTGTCTTTGGGTGGGTGAGGGGGACACAGAAGTAGAGGGACAAAGGGTGACCAAGTGCTGCAGTGGTACCGCCAGACACTGTGGAAAATGAACTTGTGGCTGGGATGGGAGAGAGAAATGAAGACAGCGAGTAGAGGAATGACATTGTCCAAAAAGAAATGTACTCTTTACCTGACTTACGTAACTGCAGCCCCTCTGTCCATCACCTTTATAATAACAATTAAAACACACAAAACCCAACCAACTTAAAAAGATATGTCAGTTAAACATTATTATTATTATTACCTAATTGTCCCTTAGCCAGTAGATAAATCCTCGCTACTCAGGAAGACTGAGATCCAGAGGATCATGGTTTGAAACCAGCTTGGGTAGGAAAGCCCCCAAGACTATATCTCCAATTAACTAGTAAAAAGCCAGACTGGAGGCCTGGCTCAAGTGGAAGAGCACCAACTGCGAGCAAGAAATCTACTAGTTTATCCAGGCAAGCGGTGAAATGTGCAGAGAGAAAGGAAATGAGTAAGGCACGGCCACTGACAACCTATCTTTGTCCCCAGTGTGGGAGGATCATGGCACTGTGGCTGTGATGGTGAGCGCGGTGGCTTCGTGACTGTGGGGATAGATGAGCTGTGTGCCGTGTCCCTGCTGACCTGGCGCTGTCCCCAGCCAGCCAGCAGCATGTGCTTTGACTCTGGAGACTTCGTAAGCTCTCCCCCTACTCCCCCCATCAATGTTTCAACTGTGTATTCATTGGTTTGCGTTTGCCGGGCTGCATCAGTGCGGCTCCATTCCCACAGACTCTAGTGTTTTTTCTGTCTCCATGGACTTGGCTCACTCTTTTCCATTTGGCTCCCTGGCCAAGTAGCGGTGCCTTCTGCGTTAAGTGCCCTGAGCTGAGTCTGGAGGGCATCTCTGTAAGCCCCGTGCTAGGGCGTGGAGGGAGGGGGGAGGCCAGTCTCCATCCTGGAGAATGGGAGCCTGTGGAGCAGGTGCAGCCGAGCTGGACCAGGGCTGGGAAGAGGACGCTGGCGCTGGGAGGATGGGGGAGGGGGGCTCCTTCCAGAATGAGCCAGGAGCAGCACGCCCCGCCGTGGCCCCCTGGCCGCCCTGGGGTGTGCCTGAGTCGGAGGCTGGGATTGCGGCTCACCCAAGGCGCTGTCTGGTAAAGAACGCTGCTCGTGAGCGCTTGCTTATTTTCTCACTTGATCCTCAGAGAATGGCCCTAGCTGCAGACCCATTTTAGAATGGCTAAACTGAGCCACAGAGAGGCTAGGTAGCTTCTTTAAAGTCACACAGCTGGTAAGGGAGGGAGCCTGGATTTGAGCCCTGGCAGTTTGGCTCCATAGTGTGTTCATGTCTGCTCTGGTCCGGGGACACAGGCTTCTGAGCATGACATTATCAGGTTTTGCTCTCACATTTCCTTTCTTTACTGTTAAGAAATCCAAGCCTGGTGCCGGTGGCTCACACCTGTAATCCTAGCTACTTAGGAGGCTGAGATCTGAGGATCATGGTTCAAAGCCAGCCCAGGCAGGAAAGTCCGTGAGACTCTTATCTGCAATAAACCACCAGAAAACCGGAAGTGGCGCTGTGACTCAAGCAGTAGAGCGCTCGCCTTGAGCTGAAGAGCACAGGGACAGTGCCCAAGCCCAGAGTTCAAGCCCTATGACCGACAAAAAAAACCCAAACCCCCCAAACCCAAAAACCTTGTAGAGGAAAAGAGGCCATCTGTGTATGTTATCTTCCTGCCTCTTTTTTTTTTTTTTTTTGGGTCCGGTCGTGGGGCCTGAACTCTGGGCCTGGGTGCTGTCCCTCAGCTCTTCAGCTCAAGGCTAGCGCTCTACCACTTGAGTCACAGCTCCACTTCCAGCTTTTTACTTATGTGGTGCTGAGGAATCGAACCCAGGGCCTCGAGCATGCAAGGCAAGTGCTCTACCACTGAGCTACCTTCCCAGCCCCTCTTCCTGCCTCTTTTAATCAGACCCCAAACCTTTTTGCTGGGAGCAAATGGAGGAGGGGGACTTGGCCTCTAGTGTGGCTGGCAAAAATTCCATCACATGGTCATGTTCAAACCAGTTCCTGTTGAGAGAATAGGGATTTCTGACTCAGGGAATCTCCTGATCCTGCTAGAAAGGAAGAAGCCTGTCCCGGGGTAGATGAGGACAGCACGTGGTCCAGATAGCTGGGGATGCAGAAGGGAGGTGGGGAGAAGTAGGCTGGAAAGCTGGAGTCAGGGAGGCCTTCATGGTCAGGCTGGGAGCTGACGGCCAGTTAACAGCGCCCCCTTCCTTCCCTTTGAGGGAAGGTAGCCACTCAGAATCCCATAGAGAAGTTGGGCCGCCTCACTGCTGCTGCTTGCCTCAAGATGGGAGGAGGCAAACTTCGACAGCTGGGCACTGGTGCTCACATCTATAATCCTAGCTATCCACGAGGCTGAGATCTGAGGATCAAGGTTCAAAGCCAGTTTTATCTCCAATAAACCGCTAGAAATCGGTGCTGTGGTTTAAGTGGTAGAGTGCTAGTGTTGAACTGAAGAGCTGCGGGACAGTGCCCAGGCCCAGAGTTCAAATCCCAGGAACACACACACACACACACACACACACACACACACACACACACCCACGAGACAGTAAATCCTGTGGCTTTGTGGGTGACAGGCTGAAGGTGTGTCATGGGGCAGAGCTGCAGGGGTGCTGCTGGGCTGTTCCCACACCTGCCTGAGGCGGCATGGGATCCCAGAAGGACCAGACTATGGCCTTGTACCACCCCACGTGTCATGCTGCTCTGCACTTCACCTGCGGGCTTAGAGTGAACAGATGGCATCATCGGTTCACTTTTGTAGGTTGATGACATCATCGGTCTCTGTGGAGCCAGCGGCGGCGGCAGAGGGTGCAGGGATGTGCTGCAGAGCCCCAGCGCCTGACAGCACAGCGGCTGGGCACACCGCACGCCTGTCGGGAGGGGAGGGGCTGTGAAGCTTCCCTTCCCTGGACTGGAGCATGCCAGATGTAAGGAGCTTTTGCTCCCAGCCAATTAGCTCCCGGCGCTCCCAGTGCTGGGGTGGGCGTCTGTGGGGGCTGGAGATGCCCCCGAGAGACTGCCGGACGACTCACTGCAGCCAGGGCAGAGCCATCGCTGCTCACCACCGCCCAGCCCTCGCATGAGGTCTTGCTCAATCCTGTAGCCTTACCTCACAGGGCTCTGCTGATTTCCAGGAGGAAATGCAGGCAGGACAGATGGGAGCCTCTTAGACACAATTTCCCAACTGTCTGAGCTGGTCAAGCTCTACTTTCATTGCATACTTGACTCAGCACAGAACGCCTTCAGCTTTACATAGGTAAAGGCGCCCCAGTGTCTGGGGCTGGAGAGAGAAGAGCCACAGCCTCTTCTGCAGCACTCTGGGTGTGGAGCGAGGGACGGAAGGCCTGGGGTCGAACCCTCACCATCCTTAGCTCACACCCCCTGTAAGATGGGCACAAGCCGCTGGCAATGTGGATTATGGAGCAGGAGAACAACACCGCACTAGCTCCCCTTAAACCTCTGTCAGTTTAGGGCTGGGTGTGGGGGTGCATACCTGTAATCCCAGCTACTTGGGAGACAGAGGTAGGGGGATCTTGGACTGTGGTTGGCCTAGACAGGAAAGTCCATGAGAAAGCTTCACTGAGTAATAGACTAAAAGGCAAGCTAAAGACCCAGCAAACATGAGGCCCTAAGTTCAGTCCTCTTCCCATTTTAAAGAAGCTATTAAATGGTTTCTCCATGTCTGCACCATTTGACACTTGCGCAGCAGTGGACGAGGTCCTGGTTCTCGGATTCTGTCTGGTTGGGAAGCCAATCTCATTGTGGTTTGAGTTTGCATTTCCTTAATGAGTAATGGCATTGAGCATCTTTTTCATGTGCTTCTAGCCACGCATGTCTTAGGAGAAATGTTTATTCAAATCTTCGATTCAGTTGATGAAGTCTTGCTGAGGCGCAAGACTTACACGTGTCTGGGTACGAGTCCTCTGCCAGATGTGTGCTCTGCAGATCTGCCCCACTCACCCATTGCTTGTCTTTTCATTCACTCCATGGAGTCCCATTGTCTTCTCTGGTACTGGAAGGCGGGGGGGGGGGGGGGTCAAACCCAGGCCCTTGTACATGCCATGGGAGAGCTCTGCCACTGTAAGCTGTACCACCAGTTGATACTGTCTCCGCTCCCCCTCCCAGTCCTGGGTCCTGGGGCTTGAACTCAGGGCCTGGGCATTGTCCCTGAGCCTCTCTTTGCTCAAGGCTAATGCTCTACCATTTGAGCCACAGCACTACTTCTGGCTTTTTCTGTTTATGTGACACTGAGAGCTTCATACATGCCAGGCAAGCATTCTACCACTAAGCCACCTTCCCAGCCCCTCAGTAGTATCTTTGGATGCTCTAGAATTTTACTTTTTTTTTTTTTTTGGTTCGTCATGGGTCTTGAACTCTGGGCCTGGGTGCTGTCCCTCAGCTCTTCAGCTCAAGGCCAGCCCTCTACTACTTGAGCCACAGCACAACTTCTGGTTTTCTGGTGGTTAATTAGAGATAAGAGTCTCACGGATGTTCCTACTGGGCTGGCTTTGAACTGTGATCCTCAGGTCTCAGCCTCCTGAGTAGCTAAGATTACAGGGGTGAGCTGGGGTACCCGGTGAATTTTATGTTTTTGATGAGCTCCTTCTAAATTTTATGTTTTTGATGAGCTTCTTCTAAAGGACAAGCTTTTCTTGTCATATCTACGCCATCTTTGAAGTTTATAGTTCTAGATGCCCAAATACTCTCTTTTGTTGTCTTGTGCACATTTTATTGGTGCCTTTAAGTCCCTGATCCATTCTGAGGCAGTTTTTTTGTAGGGCATGGGAGGAGAGTCAGCCTCCAACTTTCTGATGATCTAACTTGTCCCATATGGCTCGATCCATCCCTGACCTTTCCCGGCCTTCAGTGAGAGGCCAGCCTTTTCCCAGGGTCATTTTGAAGTCAGAGTGAAAGGGTCCCACCTTTGTTCTTTCTCAAGTTGGTTGTGCACTTTTGCAATTCCATGTACATGTTTGGATCCTCTTAAATTTCCAAAACAAGCCTGTTCATCATTTCTTTCATGATCACTTTTATAGTTTTCAATCTCCTGATCCATGAACTTGAGCTCTTTCTGACTCATGATCTTCTGTCTCTAGCACAAAGTACCTGGGATCATTAGCTTATACAAAGAAAAGGTTTTATTCTTTTGCCTTAGTGTTTCTAGAAAGCTCTGGTCCAGGCTGTCTTTCTGGCAGGGGGGGATTCTCCCTTCCCTCCACGCCTCTTCAAGATTTTGTCCCAGGAAGGACAATGGACTCTATGTGGGCAGAAAGTTAGGCAATGTTTTTTCCCTTCTGTCCTCAAATGATTTCCATGATGTGAAAGGCAGCCAGTGTCATCTCAAACAGGAAAGCAGTGTTTCTCTTCTCTGCGGGCCAGGAACTGTGTGTGTTTATGTCACCTCACTTGTGTGTGTTTTAAATTATTATTTATGTCTTTAGTTCTTAGAAGTATTCAGCTTTGAACTTAGGCCTGGAGATTATCTTTTTTATGTTTTTCAGTAAAGTTACATTTCCACAGGGTGCCAGTGACTCACACTTGTAATCCTATATATTCCGGAGGCTGAGATCTGAGGACTCCAGTTCAAAGCCAGCCCAGGAAGAAAAGTCCATGAGTCATATCTTTAATTAACCACCCAAAAGTTGGAAGTAGAGCTCAAGTGGTAGAATATCAGTCTTGAACACAAAGCTTAGGGACAGTGCCCAGACCTTGAGTTCAAGCCCTAGGACTGGCACACCCCCCCCCAAAAAAAAAAAAAAAAAAAAAAAAACAGAACATTTTCCATTCCAGCTCCTGAATTGGACCCTTGCCTCAGAGTTTTCAATAGTGTCTGTGGCTGAGGCTGAGGTTCTCTGCTCAGGAGGGGCCGTGGGGTATGGACCGGCCTGCCCAGCTGCTGAGTGTCATTCTGAGTGATTGGTTTTGAGGCCTGCCCCTGTGCTTTCGATTTGTGTGTGGTCTGAACCAAGGGAACAAGTCACTTAGCGCTTTCCAAGGGCCTGGCACCTGTGGGTGTGGTAGTAAGTAGCCCACATAGACACCCACTTCCCATTGGGTAACAGGGTTGGGTAAGGATCTTTTAAGATGGAGGCTAAAGAAACATGAGCCAGGTGCCAGTGGCTCACACCTGTAATACTAGCTACTCAGTAGACTGCGATAATGACAATTGCAGTTCAAAGCCTAGGCAGGAAAGTCTGTAAGATTCTTATCTTTTGGCACCCAGCCAAAAGGCAGAAGTGGAGCTGTGGTTCAAGTGGTAGAGCACCAGCCTTAAGTGAAAAAAGCTAAGTTTAAGCACCAGTCCGTGTACACACACACACACACACACACACACACACACACACACACACGTGCGCACACACACACACACACACACACACACACACACACACACACTTCAAAAACTTGACCAGTAGGGAGTGAGTCACAGGAGACGGAACCCCTAAAACATTTGGGCCTTGCCCTGGTGAAGCTTAGCACTGTTCTGTGGTTCCTTCCAGGCTGACGCATGCCACGCCTATCAGATCATCCACCGAAATGGGATTCCGGATGAGCAGATCATTGTGATGATGTATGACGACATTGCCAACTCGGAAGAGTAAGTGGGGCGCGCACTGTGAGCTTGCTGTGGGGTTGGAAACCATCTCGGCATCCGGACTCCAGGGACTGTAGATGGCTGATGCTGGGAGAAGGCGGGCCCTCGTGTTGATCGCTATGTCTTGGGGATGGGAGGTTTCATGGCATAGGAAATGTGGGGGAGGCGCCACTAGGCTTGGCCAGGGGCCCAGGGCCTGTGCCCAGCAGAAGCTTGTTTGTGTGTAGTAATCTCCTAATGCCATCTTCACGTTTGTTTTTTTTAAAGTCAGATATGGGGCTTGAACTCAGTGCCTGGGCGCTGTCCTGAGCTCTTTTGCTCAAGGCTAGTGCTCTATCACGTTGAATCACAGTGCCACCTCCAGTTTTCTGGTGGTTACTTGCGAGAGAAGAATGTCACACAGTTTTCTGCCCAGGCTGGGCTTTGAACTGTGATCCCCAGATCACAGTTCCCTCTGAGTAGCTGGGATTATAGGTATGAGCCGCTGGCACCCAGCCCCTCAGTTGCTTTTTGGTTGTGCATTTTAGTGTGCAAAGGTTCCCTTGACCTCTCAGCACAGCACTAAGTTTAACCGTTCTATCCCCTGATCACGAGGTCTCTGCTGAGGTTCTGGGAGGGAGCAGGTCCTGAGATCAAATCCGGGTTCTCCCAGAATTAGTCCTACAGCTTTAGTGCTGTCAGTTGTTTCCTAAGCAAGTATTTCCTCCCTTTCCAGTACTGGCTATTTATGTGTGCACGCACACACACACACATGCTAATATTGGGGCTTGAAGTCAGCACCTGGGTGATGGCCCTTAGCTTTTTCTGCTCAAAGGTAGCACTCTCCCACTTGATCCACAGCCCCCTGCCAGCTCTTCGGTGGTTAATAGGCAGTGAGTCTCATGGACTTGTCTTTCCAGGCTGGCTTTGATCCATGCTCCTCAGACCTCAGCCTCCTGAGTAGCTAGGATGAGTACTGGAGATTGAACTCGGAGCCCCACTCGTGCTAGGCAAGCCCTTGAGTCATGCCCCAGTCCTTTTGTTTTTGCCGGGAGCCCACGATTCATGGATTTACCCCATGTGGTTTTGACCAAACATTGCCAAAAAGCTATTTTTCCCGCCACGTGCATCGGGCATCTGAGCTTGCACGGGGAGTGGTCAGGCCTGTGTCACTGACAGCTGTGTGTAAACACAGCACAGCTGTGCTGCTGAGCGTGGGCAGCTGTGTGTAAACACAACACAGCCGTCCTGTTCAGCGTGTCCTTGTCCTTCCTGCCTCCCCAAAACCAACGGTACTCAAAAAGGGGGTGCCGGAGTAGGCGGTCAGAGGAGTCCTCCACACGGCTGTTTGGGTTTGTCCCTCCTCCGCGGGGCGTGTGTGGAAGAGACACTGGGGAGCTCTGCACCCAAGCTGTGTCTTTTCATTCTCAGCAACCCGACCCCCGGCGTCGTGATCAACAGGCCCAATGGCACGGACGTGTACAAGGGCGTGCTGAAGGACTACACCGGAGAGGTGAGCCCCGCCGGCCCCGCCTTTGTGTCCATTCCATTGGTCATTTCCCCCTCTCTCGTATTTGTAGACTCAGAACCTTGCTACTCGGATTTTTGGTCAGTGTTTCATGGTTATTTGTACTGGGGCTTGCACTCCTGGCCTAGACACTGACTGTCCCTTAGCTTTTTTTGTTCAAGACTGAGGCACTGCTACTTAGCCATATACCTCGACTTTCGACTTTTTGGGTGGTTAATTGGAGATAAAAATCTTTTGGAGGGTCTGGGAAGGTGGCTCAGTGGTAGAGCGCTTGCCTTGCATGCATAAGGCCCTGGGTTCGATTCCTCAGCACCACATAAGCAAAAAAAGCCAGAAGTGGCGCTGTGGCTCAAGTGGTAGAGCGCTAGCCTTGAGCTGAAGAGCTGAGGGACAGCGCCCAGGCCCAGAGTTCAGGCCCCAGGAACAAGAAAAAAAAAAAAAAGAAATCTTTTGGATTTTTCTGCCTGGGCTGGCTTTGAACTAGGATCCTCCAATCTCTACTGCCTGAGTAGCTAGGATTACAGGCATGAGCCACTGGTGTCTACCTAGTGTTTGATGTTTGGATTTGGATTTTTGGTTGTGGAGTGAATTAGTATTTTGTGAGGGGGGACAAGCTAGGGATAGAACCCAGAGCCTCTCCTATTCTAGGTAAGCAATGTACTATAAGCTACATCCCCAACCCTTTTTTTTTTTTTTGCTGGTTTCGGGGGCTTGAACTCAGGGCCTGCGCAGTGTCCCTGAGCCTCCATGCTGGTGCTCTACCACTTGTGCCACAGCAACATTTCTGGCCTTTTCTGTTTATATGATACTAAGAAATTGAACCCAGGGCTTCAGGAATGCTAGGCAAACACTCTACCACTAAGCCACATTCCCAGCCCATAGCCCCATTATTTTTTTTTAAAAGCAGTGTCTCCCTGTATAGGCCAAACTGGTTTCAAATTCCTGGCCTCAAACAGTGGAGGGCTATTAGTACCCATTACCCCCGGATGAATTATAAGAGCTTTGAAAGAAAAGAGAGAAGTTAAAAAGAGAAACTGCTCATAATACATTGACCTTACTGAATTTTAGTTTCTAGCCTTGGCATACTTTAAGCCAGGTAATACAGTTCCTTCCATGACAACCTGATTTCTTTTTTTTTGGAAGGGGGGGAGGGTCATTTGTGGGGCTTCAACTCAGGGCCTAGGTGCTGTCCCTGAGCTCTTCCATTCAAGGCCAGTGCTCTACCACTTGAGCCACAGTGCCACTTCCAGTTTTCTGGTGGTTAATTGGAGATAAGAATCTCACAGAGGGCTGGGACTGTGGCTTAGTGGTAGAATGCTTGCCTAGAATGCATCAAGCTCTGAGTTTGATTCCTCAGTACCCACATACACAGAAAAAAACCGTAAATGGTGCTGTGGCTAAAGTGGTAGAGTGCTAGATTTGAGCAAAAGAAGCTCAGGAACAGTGCTCAGGCCCTGAGTTCAAGCCCCAGGACTGGCCAAAAAAAAAAAAAAGTCTCACAGACTTTTCTGCAGGCTGGCTTTGAACTGTGATCCTCAGACCTCAGCCTCCTGAGTAACTAGGATTACAGGCGTGAGCCACCAGCGCCCGGCTAGCTCTCTCTTTTTTTAAATCTCTCTCTCTCTCTCTCTCTCTCTCTCTCTCTCTCTCTCTCTCTCTCTCTCTCTCTCTCTCTCTCTCTCTCTCTCTCTCTCTCTCTCTCTCTCTCTTCTTTTGAGGTATTGTGGTTAACCAGTTTTCTCAGCCCCATTCCGGGTGTGAAATAGTTCAGGGTTTTCCTGAACTTCTAAGACTTCTTATCTTCTTACCAGTTGATGGAGACTGACAAGTATTTAACAACACCACAATGTCTTTATACTCAAGATATCTTAATCTTAGGAGCACTTATCTTTGTGATAAACTTTCATCCAAAATTTATTATGACTTTGTTTTACTTCATATTAAAAAATTTAAATATAATTAAGTTGAATATGTCATCTATGTAATATAACTGCTTCCTTTTTTAAAAAATAAATACCAGGCTTGAGCTCAAGAACTGAACTTGGCTTTTTGGCTTATATTTGGTGCTCTACCACTTGAACCATATCTCTATCCCAATTTTTTTTCTAGTTAATTGGAGATTGAGTCTCATGAACTTTTCTGCCTAGGATGGCTTTTTTTTTGGCCAGTCGTGTGGCCTGAACTCTGGACCTGGGCGCTGTCCCTCAGCTCTTCAACTCAGGACTAGTGCTCTACCACTTGAGCCACAGTGCCACTTTTTTCTGCTTATGTGGTGCTGAGGAATCAAACCCAGGGCCTCATGCATGCAAGGCAAGCACTCTACCACTAAGCTACCTTCCCAGACCCCTAGGATGGCTTTGGACTGTAATCTTCCAGGTCTTAGTTTCCTGAATAGCTAGTATTACAGGAAGGAGCCATTAGTGCCTGGCAAAAGTCTGCTTCTTCTCTCTCTTTCCCTCTCTCTCTCTCTCTCTCTCTCTCTCTCTCTCTCTCTCTCTCTCTGGTGGTAGCATTATATTCAGCGCCTTGTACAAGAGGCAGGAATTTACATGGTACCATTTTGGATGGTTGTTTTTACATTGTCCTTTTTTTTTTGTCAGTTGTGGGGCTTGAACTCTGAGCCTGGGCGCTGACCCTCAACTCTTGAGCTCAAGGCTAGTGCTCTACCACTTGAGCCACATGCACCACTTCCTGTTTTCTGGTGGTTTATTGGAGATAAGAGTCTTGCAGACTTCCCTGCCCAGGCTGGCTTTGAACTGTGATCCTCAGATCTCAGCCTCCTGAGTGGCCACGGGCACCAGGCTTTTTTTGTTGTTGTCCTTTTTTGGCACTGTTTTTTAGTATGAAGGCCTTGAGCTCTCTCTCACCTGGCTTTTGCATTCAAGGCTGTTGCTCTACCCCTTCAGCCTCAGCTCCACTTCCCTCTTTTTGCTGGTTAATTGGAGATTAGATTGTCATGGATTTTTCTGCTGGAGCTGGCTTCAAACCGTGGTCCTCAGTTCTCAGTCTCCTGAATAGCTAAAATTACAGGTGTGAGCTACCAGCACCCAGCTTGTGTTGTATTTATATTTATTTATTTATTTATTTTTGCCAGCCCCGGGGCTTGAACTCAAGGCCTGGGCACTGTCCCTGAGCTTTTTGCTCAAGGCTGGTGCTCTACCACTTGAACCACAGCACCACTTTGGGCTTTTTGTGTTTATGTGGTACTGAGGAATTGAACCCAGGCTTCATGAATGCAAGGCAAGCACTTTACCACACCTTCATTCCCAGCCCCTTGTATTGATGGAATATAAATTTCATAAAATCCCCTCTTAAGCACACTGAATGTGCTCAGGACTCAGCGTCTGAGGCAGCAGCTGTGTGTACTGGACAGCCCACAGCTCCTGGTCTGCCTCCTTCTTTGTGGTCTGAGGGCTTTACCTCTTCCCCTGTGGGTTCCCCAGCTGCCTGTATCTTGGGGTGTCTTCATGGTGCTCAGGAAGGAATGGCAGACTTGCTGAGTTGTCATCTCAGAGCTGGGAATTGTCTGGGGGTTACACACAGGATCCAGGAGCCCCACCCTGCCCGGGGTCCTCCCTGGCTCCCAGGGCTTGCTCCAAAGCTTGGACGTGTGTGGCAGGAAGCCTGGGGAGGAAGCAGAGTCTCGTTGGATTTTGACTTCTGGGTTTCTTATAGGATGTAACCCCCCAAAACTTCCTTGCCGTGCTGAGGGGTGATGCAGAAGCCGTGAAGGGCAGAGGATCTGGGAAAGTCCTGCAGAGGTAACGTCTACTTTATGGACATGGAGTGCTCTCAGTAAGCTAGAACCCAGGAAACCTGTAAACCGATGTCATTCTTTGCTCCTGATCACCTGAGAAGTGACAGCATGGGGCTGTCCTCACCCGGGAGAGGATGGACAGGGGGAAGTGTCCATGGTAAATCCTGACAGCCCATTTCAAATTAGCCCTGTGATCCGGTGTCCCTTACCATTTCTTTTTTTTTTTTTGCTGGGCCTGGGTGCTGTCTCTGAGGTCTTTGTGCTCAAGGCTAGTGCTCTACCACTTGAGCCACAGTGCCACTTCTGGTTTTTGTTTTTGAGTGGTTTATTGGAGATAGGAGTCTCACAGGGACTTTTCTGCTCTGGCTGGCTTCAGGTCGTGATCTTCAGATCTCAGCCTCCTGAGTAGCCGGGATTACAGTGAGCCACCTGTGCCTGGTGACTATCATCTCATTGTTTTTGTCATTTGTGGCTTGTGGCACTGGTGTGTCCCTACCCTGGGGGGCACAGTGAGGCAGATGTGAGTTCCCACGGGTTAGTCAGGTTGTGGGGTCCCAACTTGTTGTCAGCCTGTGCCCTGATCCCAGGTCAGCCTCCCAAGAAGGCTAAAGATCATGTTGAAGAACACTCACCCAGTGTTTCCCCCGCTGGCAGTGGGCAGGTGCTTATCTGTGCTTATCTCTTAGCCTGTCTCCTTTAGGCTGGAAGCAGGCTTGCAGGAGTCAGAGCCGAGGTGGAGCCCACACAGGGTGCACTGACTTCTGGTGACTTACTGTGGCCAGGGAGGCGAGCTCTCTGAGGGATCCATGGGAGGGGTGGTAGGGGCATCGGAGGGTGGGGCCTACGGGAGGCAGTGGGGTGCCAGGCACCGACTTCTCGGGGCGATCTGGTTGCAGACGGTGGCTCTCATGGGACTCCACAATCCCACTCACACCAGCGTGTGCTCAGGTCACCGACTGCCAGGTGATGGGGCCACCTTGCCAAGGCCCCTTCGTTCCAGCTGTCCTTCGGATTTGAGGGGTTCGGGATGGGTTGTGGTTCAGAGTAACCTTTGGAGCCAGAGGAAGGGGGCGGCACCAGCCTTCTCCGTGATCCTCACATATCCTCTTCACTTTTGGGTGAAGAAAACTCTTCAGAGCTGGGTGCCGGTGCCTCACACCTATAATCCTAGCCACTCAGGAGGCTGAGATTTGAGGATTGCGTTTCAAAGCCAGCTGGGCAGGAAAGTCCAGTTATTTCCAATTAACCACCAGAAAACCAGAAGTGGCGCTGTAGCTCAAGTGGTAGAGTGCTAGCCTTGAGCTGAAGAGCTGAGGGACAGCGCCCAGGCCCAGAGTTCAGGCCCCACGACCGACAAAAAATAAATAAATGGAAAAAGAAAAAAGAAAGGAAACCCTTCAGAAAAAAAAGGCAATGGAACTAGACCCAGAGGCTGCCCTCTCCGTTCTCATTCTCTGCTCCTTGTCTCTGCAGTGGACCCCGGGACCATGTGTTCGTTTACTTCACTGACCATGGTGCTACGGGATTACTGGTTTTTCCTAACGACGATGTGAGTTTTTTCTAACCGTGTTGATCTTTGGGCTTTTTGGTGCCAGGGATTAAATATGGGCTGTAACACATATTAGGTAAATCTTCACATATTGCCATTATGTCCCCCAATTTTGTTTTTTTTTCGTAGCTTTCTTAGTAAGTGGATAAGATGACGCCTGTGGTGTGTGTATTCAAACATCTCACCAGGCTGGGTTTGTTGTGGCACTGGGCTTGGGGACAGGTATGCCAGTGGACAGTCCATCCAAGGCTGGCTCTTCTGGTTCTTCATTTCCTGTCATGGGGCCATAGCTGTCCAGGGACCAGATGTGTCGGTGTAGACCCAGTAGAAATGAGTGTGTGAACACGCATGGACCAGAGTGCTGTCTCCCCTTCTAATGAGTGGACGAGACTCAGGGGCTTTGGCTGGGCTGTCCTATGAATTGAGTTTGCCTCTAAGGACAAGTGAAAGGGGATTTATGAAGTGTGGGTGGGTGAGACACAGCAGGTGGCTTCTTTTAGCGAGTTGATCTCAACTGCATGTCCCTCCTTTTCAGCTTCATGTCAAGGACCTGAACGACACCATTCATTATATGCACAAACACAAAATGTACCAGAAGGTAATGTCGGCCTGGGTGGGGGGGGAGGGGGAAATCTGCCAGCAGAGCTCACAGCGTGTGTACCTGGCCCCGGACTGGCTGGACGGGTTTTCTAGAAAGGGATCCTCCGGTCAGCTTTGATTAACCATGTATAGGCACTGGCCATTTGATGGAGTTCAGAGAGAGCTTGGGAGGCGTGGAGTGTGAATCAGCCCCAGGTGAGAGCTGGGGTGGGAAGCCCGGGAGCGGCTGCAGGTCTGGGAGCCACACCTTCATGCTGTTCCCAGGACTATCCTGTTTCAGGGGAACACTCATCATTGTGTGCACTCTGGAACTCTCCCCTGTCTGGCACCCTTGAGAGGCTGCCCTGGGGGGGACACAATGGAGATCCAGAAGATGGGGTGCCCTGCGGTTTTCCTCTTTGGAAGGAGGATCAGCAGCGGTGGCTGGCGAAACTCGTTCTCTTCCATCTTTCCTCACGTCACCTGCTAAATCATTTACTCCATTAGCGATCCATACATGGCACGCCTTGTCAAATGGCTTCCGTGGCCTCTGGCAGCAGCCTCTTCTAGCAGCAAGGTCTCCCAAATGCCAGAGTAGAAAGGCTCCAGAAGCACGGGTAGAGGGGGCAGCAGAGCCCCAGGGGCCTTTGCCTGACAGGGCAGGTGCTCACGTGACACGTGACTCCTCTGCCCCGCAGATGGTGTTCTACATCGAAGCCTGTGAGTCTGGCTCCATGATGAACCACCTGCCTCACGACATCAATGGTAGGTAGGGGAGCCTTGAACTGGGATCCTCTGATCTCTGCCTCCAAAGAAGTGAAGGTTGTAGACCTGAAACCACTGTGCTGGCTTCCCTAACCTGAGGGCTTGGTGGATAGCAGGGATGGAAGAGCCCAGCTTCAAATGTAGTTCCAGGCTGGGAGACAAGGCACAACTCGAAGGCACCTTTAATTCCTCGTAGTTTATGCGACGACCGCCGCCAACCCCAACGAGTCGTCCTATGCCTGCTACTACGACGACGCGAGGGGCACGTACCTGGGCGACTGGTACAGTGTCAACTGGATGGAGGACTCGGACGTGGTGAGCCCTCGGCGGGGGCCCCTCACTGCGGGCTCTCCAGGCTCCCGGCCTCTGGACATGTCCGTGTGTTCCTTCTTGCAGGAGGACCTGACCAAAGAGACGCTCCACAGGCAGTACCAGCTGGTGAAGTCCCACACCAACACCAGCCACGTCATGCAGTACGGAAACAAGGTGAGCGAGGCCCTGCACGCTTCTGTTCCTCCACCCACCTGGGGCACGGCTTGGTGCAGAAAAATGGGATCCAGGTGTGTGAATGGCTGAGGCTTAGAAGGGGCGCGGCCTCGCACGGCCAGTCCAGAGGTCCTGGGGGGCTCTCGTCAGGCCCCACTGGGTTCAAACTTGCAGACTTCGATTGAGTAAGAGACAGAATATCTCTGAACCTACCTGATTCCTGGTGAGAACCACAGCTCCACTGTAGCTAGGTGCATAAGAGGAAGGCATGTGGGAGAAGCGTGCATGCTCTGAGTGTATCACACCCCTCACAGCTTCCTGCAGAGGGGCTGGGCCCACACCTGAACTATGCATTCATTCATTCTCTCTCTCTCTCCTCAGTCCATCTCCTCCATGAAGCTGATGCAGTTTCAGGGCGTGAAGCACAGAGCCAGTTCCCCCATCTCTCTGCCTCCAGTCACACGCCTGGACCTCACCCCAAGCCCCGAGGTGCCCATGGCGATCATGAAGAGGAGGCTGATGGCCACCAACGATTGGGAGCAGTCTCGGCGGCTGGTCAAGCAGATCCAGCAGCATATGGATGTAAGTGTGGTGGAAGGCTCTTCCCGGGCACTGTGCCAGCCGCTGCCCTGGGTGGAGTAGAAGCCAGTGGGCAATGCAGTGCTCATCCTCATCCTTTCTTAGTAAACCTGACCTTGACTTCGTCAGGTAAAGACTGGGAGCCGTCTCTCGTGTGGCCTTCCAGGTGGCCGTGGCATGTGCCTTCCCCTCTTTTGCAACCTTGTTGCTTGTACAGTATTTGTATTTGCTGTTTGTTGACGAATCCAGCCCACAAGCCGGACTCTGGGGGCTCACAAGTATCATCCAAGCTGCTCAGGAAGCTGAGATGTCAGGATCACAGTCTGAAGCCAGTCCAGGTAGACAACTCTGGGAGTGTCTTCTTTTTCACCAGCAAAAAGCTGAAGGTAGAGGCATGGATTCAGTGGTAGATCACCAGCTGTGAGTGAAAGGGCTGAGTGAGAGAATGAGGCTCTGTGTTCAAGCCCTCTTATCAGAGCACATGCACATGTGTGCGTGCCTGCGCGCGCGCACACACACACGTACGTGCGTGTGCACACATATCTAATCCATAAAGCACTTCTGCTACCTTAAGACAGTGATGATCGCAGCTGGAAGTCCCTGCTGAGGTTCCCGGGTAATCCTACTGACCACCGAGCCTGTTTGTTGGTTTAGAATTGTAGAGTTAGTTTCAAACCACATCTGTGCAGACACTGGCGTGGCAGGAGGTCATCTGTTCCTTTCCATCCCCACGGCCCTGGATTAGCACTGGTTCATAAGTGACACTGACACAGGGCACTGGAGTATGGACGGCCCGGACTATCTACGAGGGATTTCAAATTCCACGTGTTGGTTTCAAATGAGCATCCGTCATTATCCCAAGTGCCACACCCCAGGAGTGACCGCCTGGTTTGCCAGGACGTGCTTCAAGCTGGTGTCCGACACCGCAGTCCTCATGCGTTTTCGGTCGGGGGCCTCCTGACCCGTCGTTCTTGGTCCCAGAGGGCTTTGTTCTTGGTGGGTTGGGTCTGCTGATATTACTGCATGCAACATTGAAATGGCACAGAAAGGCATCTTGTCCTTAACCTTCTAAGAGTTCATAGCCATGGAACCCTGGTTTTCTTGGTTGGCTTTAACAGCAGCATGACTCATGCAGGGTTTCTTTTTCTTTCTTTTTTTTTAGGGGGTGAGGGGGGTTAGTCATGGGGCTTGAACTCTGGGCCTGGGCGCTGTCCCTCAGCTCCTCAGCTCAAGGCTAGTGCTCTACCACTTGAGCCATAGCACCACTTCTGGCTTTTTCTGTTTATGTGGTGCATGAGAGCATCATGCAAGGCAAACACTCTTACCACTGAGCCACCTTCTCAGCCCCTCACAAAGGGTTTCTTTAGTGTCTGCTACAAATTCAAAAATGCTTCCCAAAGCTGGGTGCCGGTGCTTATGCCTGCAATTGTAGCTATTCACAAGGCTGAAATATGAGGGTTAGAAGCCAGCTCAGGCAGGAAAGAATGAGACTCTCATCTCCAGTTAACCTTTGCACCCATTTTTATGCAAAATAATTACTTTTAACAAAGAAATCCTAGATTTAAAATCACTCATTCAGAAATAACCAGAAGAAACTCATTTTGGTTGTATGTGGCGTTGCACACCTGTAATCCCAGTCCTGAGGATACTGAAGCAGGATCTCGAGTTTGAGGCCAGCTTGGGCTACATGGTGAGATCTTATCTTGAAACAACAACAACAAAAATCCTGTAATCCTCGCTACTCAAAAAGCTGAAATCTGAGGATTGGGGTTCGAAGCCAGCCTGGGCAGAAAAGTCCAGGAGACTCTTTATCTCCAATAAACCACCCAGAAAAAGCCAGAAGTGGCACTGTAGCTCAAGTGGTGAATGCTACTCTTGAGCACAAAGAGGCTCAGGGACAGTGCCCAGGCCTTGAGTTCAAGCCCCAGGACCATCAAAACCAAAAAAATTCAGGTGAAGGAACTGATGACACTGTACGAAAGGAAATGTATTTATTACCTGACATATGTAAATGTAACCCCCTTGTATATCACCTCTAAAATAACAGTAAATTTTTTTTAAAAAGCCAGGTACAGTTGTGGCTCATGCCTATAGTCCTAACTATTCAGAAGACTGAGATATGAGGATCAGAGTTAGAAGCCAACTCAGGTAGGAAAGAATGAGAGTCTCATCTCCAGTTAACCAGCAGAGAGCTGGCAGTAGAGATGTATGGCTCAAGTGGTATAGTACTAGCCTTGGGTGACAAAGCTAAGGGACAAGTGCCCAGGTTCTGAATCCAAGCCCCAGTAGTAGAAACCCCTCACCAAAATAACAGTACCCCCGCCCCCCCAAATAACCCCATTTTATGTTCTTGTAATTTGTATGGGAAGTGTTGTAAAGTGAATCATCCCAGAAGCCACATTTTGGAATATGGAATCGTGGAGTCTTTTTAAAATTTATTTTTATTTTTATTTTTTTTGGGGGGGTCCTGTTGTGGGGCCTGAACTCTGGGCCTGGGTGCTGTCCCTCAGCTCTTCAGCTCAAGGCTAGTGCTCTACCACTTGAGCCACAGCGCCACTTCCGGCTTTTTTCTTTTTGTTTATGTGGTGCTGAGGAATCGAACCCAGGGCCTCAGGCATGCAAGGCAAGTTCTACCACTGAGCCACCTTCCCAGCCCTGGAGTCTTTATTACATAGTTAGCAGGCTGCAGGCCTCCCGCTGTTACAAAGGCCTGAAGCACCCAAATACACAAAACACAGCTAGGAAACAGGATAGAGAGGGAGGAAAGAACAAAACAATTTCAACAATCCAATTCAGCTCCAATGGAGAGCTGAATTGGGATGCCATGATGACTAGAGATGAGCCAGGAGACAGGACACAGGACACGATCAAGGAGACACGCGTGGTATGGAGTAATGGTGGCTAGGCTGGTCCTGGCCTGAATAGGGTCTGAAGCAGGGGTCAGATCCACAGGAAATTCCCAGTCCCAGGCACTGGACTGACAGATTCAGTAACCTATCAAATGCCCACCCCTGGGCTAGGAAGGTGGCTCAGTGGCAGAGCGCTAGCCTTGAGCTGAAGAGCTGAGGGACAGCGCCCAGGCCCAGAGTTCAGGCCCCATAACCAGACCCCCCCCCCCAAAAAAAAATTCAAATGCCCAGCCCTGTCTCCAGGGTTCCTGAGAGGCAGGTGATAGGCAGGGGTGTTTCCCTCCCCCATCATGAAGACAAGATGCCAGACCCTGTCATCCACCCTGTAGCCAATGTGGCGCCAGCCAGACCCGACCCTACTCCAGAAGCCACGTCCCAGCGAGCAGAGCAGCCCTGCTTCCCGCCGCTTCTGTCCTGACTGCCAGCTCTGCTGCTGGGGTGGAAGAAGCCAGCGTCACCCAGATGGGTGGGAAGGGGCCTCGGGACCCCATGTCCCACGCCACAGGCTGGTCTGCAGGGGACAGAGGAGGGCCAGCACCCTGTGGGATCCCTACAGGGTGGAAGCAGAGCGAGGCGGGGCGGGTGAGGTCGGGTGTGTAGAGCCGTGTCCTCTGGGCCATCTAGCGAGCTCCTGCACCCAGGGCAGCGCGCTGGCCCCGGCGGACGGCAGGGCAGCGCCACGCACCACCGCCGTCTGCCCCGGGACACGTTCCACCACTCCCTCCTTAGGTCAGTCACAGCACACTGCGCACGTACAGACACGCCACATGCACACACATGTACCACACACACACACCACATGCCCACATACCACACACGTTCCATACACACACCACGCAGTGTGCCTTCTCAGATTGCGTTTCTTGGCTTCTCTCTCCACTCACTAGAAGCCATATGAAGACAAGGTTTTTCTGTTTATGTTTTAGTGCCGTCCTAGGGCTTGAACTCAGGGCCTGGATGCCATCCCTGAGCTTTTTGATTCAAGGTTGGCTCTTTACCTCTTGAACCACCGCTCCATTTCTGGCTTTTGTGTGTGTGTGTGTGGTTCATTGAAGATAGGAGTCTCAAGAACTTTTCTGCCCAGGCTGGCTTTGAACCACAATCCTTGGATCTCAGTCCCTTGAGTAGCTGGGATTACAGGCGTGAGCAGGCACGGCCTGGCCTTGAAGACGCATTTCTATCGCGTTCCTCTCTGTCTCTTTCTCCCCAGGCCCGACACATCATCGAGAAGTCCGTGCACAAAATCGTCTCCTTGCTGGCAAAATCCGATGCTGCGGTGCAGCGGCTTCTGACCCAGAGAGCCCTGCTCACGGAGCATGCGTGCTACCAGAAGGCGGTCACTCACTTCCGCACCCACTGCTTCAACTGGCACTCGTCCACGGTGAGCCCCCAAAGCGAATCCCACCCTGTGCCCCTGGAAAGGGCCATCCCGGCCTGGGCTCTTTGTGGGGGGCCTGAGATCACTCCCCCCCAGCACTTGCGGTCAGTCCATCCGCTTTCAGGGTTGTTTATTTCTCTTCCGGCTGTGGCTGCCCCTGCCAGGCCCCAGCCCTCACCCCAGCCACGCGTGGGTTTTCCCTGCTGGACCCTCCCCGGCCCACGGAGGAGACGAGAGAATGGGGTTTCTGCAGATTATACAGTGTCTGGAGTTGGCATTTTCTAAAGGCCTGTGATCAGCACAGCGGGATCGTGCTGAAGGAAAGCTGGCAGACTGTAACCTACAGACAAATGCTGCCTGCAGCCTGCGTCTCCGTCTCCCCGCAGCCTGCGTCTCCCCGCAGCCTGCTACTGCATAGAGTTTTCCTGGAACCCAGCCATGCTCTGCTCATCATGTGCTCTCCGTGCTGCTTTCATAGCGTGCCTCAGCATTGGGGGTCAGCTGGGGTCACTGCAGCCTAAGGGCAGACCTAGGGGAGGTCCTGCTGACCAGGCAGGGCCCTTGGGATTCTCTGTCAAGTGTCCTCCTTGGGGCGGAGAGCACAGTGGTCTGCTTGTATTGCAGACCTTGGCCTGCAGGCATTTTTCTTGGTAGACACTCAAATGACTGTCACTAGATTATCAAGAGAGCTGGGCATAGTGGCTCACGCCTGTAATCCCAGCTACTCAGGAGGCTGAGATCTGAGGATTGCTGTTCCGAGCCAGCCCAGGCAGAAAAGTCTGTGAGATTCTTATTCGCTCTTAACCAGCAAAATGCTGGACTGTGTTCTGGTTCAAGTGGTAGAGTACCAGCTATGAGTGAAAAATTAAAGTGAGCACAAGACCATGAGTTCAAGTCCCAGTAGCAGCAGAAGGCAGGCAGGAAGGCAGGGAGGGAGGGGAGGGGAAGGAGAAAGGGAGGGAGGGAGGAAGGGAAAGGAGAGAGGGAGGGAGGGAGGAAGGGGAAGGAGAGAGGGAGGGAGGGAGGAAGGGGGAGAGAGGGAGGGAGGGAGGAAGGGGCCTGAGGTCCCCAAAAGGTTAAGGAATCCCTGACTGACGTATTTCATTTCTGTGGTGTTTTCTGAAGCTCAGGGTTGATTGGCAGGAGGCAGAGATTGAGAGGATCATAGTTCTAGATCAGCCCAGGCAGGAAGCAAAATTCCCATCTATATGAGAGGTATAAATAGAGGAGGATCGATGTCTGAGATTGAGTTGCTAATGAACAAAGCAACACAAAAAGCACAAAAAGGACCGGGGCATGATTCAAGTGGTAGAGCACAGGCTTTGTCAGTGCAAAGCCCTGAGCTCAAACCCCAGTACTGCCAAAAAGAACGAGTTGCGTGGTGAGATGGTAATGCTGATGGTATGCCGATGGTAATGCTGGGCTCGTTTCCTTGCAGTATGAATACGCCTTGAGACACCTGTACGTGCTGGTCAACCTTTGCGAGAAACACTATTCCATCGAGAGGTAAAGCAGCCTGGGGCTACGTTTGGAAAGTGGGGGTGGGGGGTCCCTGTGGGAGCAGGCAGGGCACACTGCTGTCCTTCCCTGTGGGTGGCAGGACACTTGGTGGTGGACGCCGGCTTTGCTGAGTCCTCCGTGGCCATGGCTGGAGGTTGGGCCATGGGAGCCTCGGCTCTCGGTTGGATTCCTTCTTCGGGGCTGGCCTGGCTCACCACATTCTTCCTGTCCCTTACAGAATAAAGATGTCCATGAACAAGGTGTGCCTTGATCACTACTGAAGAGCTACCTTCTGGAAGCCTCTCCAAGAGAAATACCATCCACTCCTTAGGATGTGTGCTAGCCGGAGGTTGCAGAAGTGGGGTCAGAGGGCAGCTGTTGCTGGGCCATCCAGTGGGACCTGCCCTGCCACTCTGGTCCTGCTTTTCTCCCCCCTCCCCCCAGCCCCCCCCGCAGGCCCATGTGAAGCTCTAGAGACTACAGCTGGACTAGCCAAAGTTTTGAGAAACGGGCGTTTGCTTCTTGGGAGTTTTTTTTTGCCATGGGTTTTCAGGAGCAAGAAATTCACTGCGGGGTGGGGAGTGGGGGGGGGCGCAGGGGGCTTCTGGGACCAGTGTGGCATTTGTTCTGACAAATTTGCTGTTCAGCCTTTTTCTTTTGGACAAAGCTGTAAGCCCCAAATGGAAAAAATTATTTTTAGAGAATGTTTTAATTTTTGATTGCTTTTCTATTTTATTCTGCGATAACAGATACGTTGTAAAGAAATAAAAGGTTTATGAGTGAAGCCTGCCTTCTCTTCTGGCCCTGGCTGTGTGGCTCGGGCTCCGGGAGGGCTTCCTCCACCGTCCCGCAGCGCCACCTCCGGGGCCTTCCCGACTCAGGCGCTCTTGCCTGGATATCTCATCACCTTACAAAGCCGTTCTTCACCTTTCCCTGATTTCTCTTCCTCCTAGTTACGGTTTGACTATGAAACATACTCTCTTCCCTTCCTCCTTCCTCTCCCCTCCCCTCATAGGCTGAAAGCTTGGTCCTGAGCCTCATGGTGCTCTTCTGAAAAGTGGTGGGAACTTCTTGAGGCCCCCGAGATACTGGTGTGGGCTTTGAAAGTTACTCCCAGTCCCTTCCTCTTTCTGCTTCCTGGCCACCATGAGGTGAAGTGTCTCCCCGCCCTCTCCATTTGCCAGTGAAACCCTGGGCCACGGTAAAGAATTCAGTTTGGAGACAGTGACAACAGCTGACTCACAGGAAGCCACTTCCCCTAGTGCCATCTCCTCCGTCCCTGCAGGTCACAGGTCTAGCAGCAGGCTCAGGGCCTGTCCCTCACCCGGTGTGGGGCAGCGAGGGGAAGCTGGAAAAGGTGTCGCTCTACAGCGCCTCTGTGTCCTTGGCTTGGCAGCCACTCCAAGGTCTTCTGATGGGCCTGTTGTGATGTCAACGCCAACTGTGCCTGCCCTGCGGAATACTGAATGGCAGTGTAAGGGAATGTTGTGTCCTATTTGTTCCAATATTAAAGCACAGCCACACAAGCCCACCCTGTTCTATGGTTCCATCTATGGCGAGGTGTCCAGAAGAGCAGATCCACAGATGGAGGGAAGTTTGGAGCGTTCATGGTACTAAGGCCTTGTGAGAGGGAACTAACCAGGAATGCATGCATGCTCATGACTCGCGGGTCTGCCCTCTCCCCTTCCTCTCTCCTGTTTCCCTTTCTCCTTCCCTCCTTTTCTTTCTAGATTAAATCTTGCTCTGTGGCTCAGGCTGTCCTTCAAGTGACCCCCCTGCCTTAACTTCCCCAGTTGCTAGGATACAGGTGCTCCTGGCTCAGGTATAAGGTTTCTTTTCAAGGGTGATGCCTGCCAATCCACAGTCCTTGCATGATACAGGATGGAGCTGTGCACATCTGTTTCTATACAGGTTTGGTGTGGGAGATTTGTGATCACTGGGGAAAATATATAGCTGAACCACATGATTAGAAAATTAAGGTATTTAAAGCCAGGTGCCAGTGGCTCACACCTATAATCCTAGCTACTTAGGAGGCTGAGATCTGAGGATCACAGTTCAAAGCCAGCCTGGGAAGAAAAGCCCCCAGGAGACTCATCTCCAATGAACCACTCAAAAACCAGAAGTGGTGCTGTGGCTCAAGTGGTAGAGCACTAGCCTTGAGCAAAGAGAGGCTCAGGGACAGCTACCAGACCCTGAGTTCAAGCCCCACAACCAACAAGAAAACAAAACAAGAAGGTAGGAAGAATGCATAGGATATGTGTAGAGAACAATCTATTTTATCCTTTATACTCATAAAACAGACATGCAGTCTATTTTGAAAAAGTTCAAAGCTGCATCAATGCAGACCCTATGTGCATGGAACCGGACATAATAAGTAGAATCTGATCTTAATAGGAAGGAAGCTGATTGGCCACACTGAGCTGCAAGACAGCTTTGCAGCCTCCTGTTGCCATGGTGATGACTGGGCAAGGGCATCTATACAGGCCCCAGACGACGGTGCACCTCCCCACAAAGCCACGTATTGCAGCGCTTACGTGAACTCTAGTGGTGGTCTGTATTTTCACGTAGTTAATACACACAACATACAAAGCCTGTGAAAACTAATTTTTTGGGGACGTCCTGTCGTGGGGCCTGAACTCTGGGCCTGGGCGCTGTCCCTCAGCTCTTCAGCTCAAGGCTAGTGCTCTACCACTTGAGCCACAGTGCCACTTCCGGCTTTTTTCTTTTTGCTTATGTGGTGCTGAGGAATTGAACCCAGGGCCTCAGGCGTGCAAGGCAAGCACTCTACCACTGAGCCACCTTCCCAGCCCCTCTGTGAAAACTATTTTATGTCAGCAGTAAGGCCTCTGGTCGGCAGTGGTATTGACTTAACTTTTTGGAGAGCTGAGAGTTCTACAGGGTGCAGGTATGGTGGTGCACACCTGTCATCTCATCCCTATGGAAGATGAAGCAGCCCAGGTTTACATTTCGAAAACAAGAAAGAAGAAAAAAAAGATTAGCTTTGCAGCTGGGTAACTGTCTAGACAGAGGAGGAGGAGTAGGAAGCAAAACAAAAAGCCTAGATCGACTTCTTTCCCAGGGCCACTGTGTGGGTTACACAATGCTCAGTCCACTACTGCCCAGAATTCAGGTGGAAGGGCGCCATCTGCTGGCCAAGATCAGCCTCTGCCCTGTGGCAGCTCAGCTTCCTGAGACCCCAGACTGCCGGCTCTCTGGGGCCCCAAGAAGGCTCTCTAGCTTCTCCTGATGGGGTCCTCAGACAGGGTGGGGGGGGGGGCGCTGGCGCACTGTAAGAACATACAGGATCCTTATAGCAGCTCCCGCTGTCCCATCGCCAGCTCTGTCCCCATCCCGGGAGCCAGGCATCATCCCAGAGGGCAGCGCTGGTGATCCATTTGCGCTGTGAAGCCCTAATCCTACCTTAACATGAGCTTCATCTGCTGCTGGGGCCAGAGGGGTCCCTCTGACCTTTACCTGCGGCTGGGGCCTCCCAGTGCCGGCCCCTGGGGGAGAGGCTGCAGGGTGGGGTAGGACAGGGCTGGGAGGGGGCCTGCCAGGGTTGTCTGTCTGCTTTCTCCCATCAGACCCTGGGACCTCAGGGCTGGCAGCATGCAGCACAGCCCTGATCTATGGATGGAGCCCCGCTTGGGACCATTCACACTGGGGCCCCACAAGAGCTTTGTGACATTTATCAGTCACTTGTTAACTACCTACGCTCAACGTCAGGGACACAGAAGCTAATCACCTCACCTTGATGTTCTGGAAAAAGTACCAGCCACAACTGCCATCCCATGGGTGATCTCTCATGAAACCAGCCTGGGGTGTGGGTCCATGGATGAGCACTGTGTGGCTCAAGCTGAGGCATCAGGGGGGCTTCCTGCAGGGGCTGGGCTTTGAAGGATGCATAGGAGTTGAGCATGCATGGACCATAGGAATGGTATTGCTGAAAGAGGAAGAAGCAGGGAGATGAGAGGTGTTCTGGAAATGACCCAGAGCTAGGAATGGCGCCCAAGGATGGCGAGAATGAAAAGACCAGGCCGAGGGCAAGCAGGACGAGGGCCTGAGCCTGCAGGCAGGTGGGCCCTCCTGGAAGGGGTTAGGATGAGAACGGGGTCCTGGGCTGGCAGGCAGAACTCCAGCTCCACTGGAGAAGGAAGTGCCATTTTCAAATGGTCTTTATTAACCCCACAGTGCATCTTCCAGTCATCCCTGCACCCGTCTGTTTCCTCCTGTGGCCGAGGCTGGGTTTGTCCATGCATTGCAGGTGGTGGCTCGGCCTGGTGGCCCCAGTGTGCACATAGCTGCTTGTTGTTGGGCTCGGGTGCCACAAGGGGGCACTGTGGGCACTGGTGGCTGAAGACAGGCCCTGGGCAGGGTGAGGCCTGTCTTCATCCTGAGATGCGGGGCAGGTCCAGGCCATGCCGGCTCTGTCCTGAGGGGCCTTGGGAGCGGCTGTGGCCAGGGGACCCTTCCTCAGCCAGTCCTGAGCTCAGGCCTTCATCTGGAAAAGACCACAGTGGGGTGGCAGGGGGCAAGTGGAGGGAATGGCTTGAGGAGCTGTGAGAACAGGGGGTGGGCTTGTTGCTGTAGCTGGATGGGGGGGCCTCGTCCCCCTAGGAGTCTGTTTTCCTTTTGTGTAATGAAAAACATGACCTCTCAGGGCTATGACTATGCCTCAGGAAGCACCTTTGGCTGCTGCTTTATGGTAATTTTGGCTGTTATTGTGCCACATTGGGTCAGGCATGCTTGGTGGCTGGTATACACGTCTGACATGAACGCCAGTGTTGGCTGGTATACGGGGGACCTAAGTGTGAAAGTGTGAAAGTGAGAGAGCAGCCAGTCCCTGCCTTTCCAGCTAGTCTCAGGAAACAGTGCCATGGCGAGGCCTCACAGGAAGTTGGGCTCCCGCACAACCAGGCAGGGTGGGCTGGCACTGCCCCCGCCACCGTCCAGGGGCCGGTACACAAAGTGGAAGTCGCGCTTGGGCTCGCTGCGCAGCAGATAGCCCTTGATGTGGTGGGGCAGCGCCTCATCGGCCAGTTGGAAGCAGCGCCCGTCCACCAGCACAAAGAGCCGGTGGTCCTCTGGCTGCAGCACCTCAAACTTCTCGGCGCACTGTGCGCACAGCACCTGGGCCGCCGTGTCTGCCCGCGAGGCCAGGGTCCGTGACTGCTGCTCAGGCTCCAGGTACGACACACAGATGAAGTCCTGTGGGGCGAGAGGAAAGGGCCTGACATCACAGGCGGGGCCAAGCAGAGTTTGGGTGTCACCCCCCACTCCCATGTCCGGCTCACGCCAGTGGTGGGGGCCACTGTGGCCTTGGGAGGGTCTTTGATGTCTTGGAGCCCCAGGCTTCTCTCTGTACAGAGGTGGCAGGGCAGCTGTGATGGGAACAGGTGCATGAGCCCCTTCTGACTGCACTGAGCCTGTGGGGCCAGCCTTCCCTCTGGAGTCTCCCTTCCACACTGAATCCTAGTAGTGAGCAAGTGCACCCCCTGGTGGCCAGGCCACAGACTTCATCCATCCAACATCCATCCATCCAGCCAGCCACCTAATAGCCATCTGACATCTGTCCATCCACTCACCCAACACCCATCCATCCATGCATCCATCCAACACCCATCCATCCATCCATCCATCCATCCATGCATCCACCCAATAGCCATCTGACATCTGTCCATCCACTCACCCAACACCCATGCATCCATGCATCCATGCATGCATCCATCCATCCATCCATGCATCCATCTATCCATCCATCCATGCATCCACTCAATAGCCATCTGACATCTGTCCATCCACTCACCCAACACCCATCCAACACCCATCCATCCATCCACCCACCCACCCATTGGAAGTTCAGACTCTACCTTAGCACCCTGCAGTTCACACTGGTGAAACAATTCAGCCCTTTCAGGCCAGAGTTGCCCCTGGGGTTCGGAGGCAGGGCAGAGAGAGGAGTGAAAGCTTAGAGGAAATAGGGAGGGATCTGGGGACAGGACGGAGACCCAGGACATGTGCAGAGGGATCTTACAAATTGAGGACAGGAGCCCTCACATGCACAAATGCACCCTGTAGACTCGACCCTCCACCAGCCAGGACCTGCCTGGCTCTGCACCTGTTCCCATTCACTGTGTGGCCCTTGACCTTTGTCACCCTCTGTGTCCTCAGCTGTGGACCAAGGATTACATCAGTTCTGGCATCATGGCTGTGCATTTGTCCATAAAGGGAGCTCGAACCTGGGACAACCTCTAAGGGCAGGCATCCTGCATCCTGAGGGCGGATGGGAACTGTGTGCGGTGCTGCCCTCTTGTGGACAGGGTGGAAACAGCAAGAGGATGGCTCAGCAGCCAAAAGGGTGCAGGGGTGCCAGGCTCCTAGCAAAGGGATTCTTCCAGAAGGAAATTCTAACCCCTCTCTGTGTCTTAGTAGTGTCCTGTGTTCTCCTTGTCCTCCACTAAGCCCCCCAAGGGCCCTTTGTAACTACTGCTGACACAGTCTCTGGACGTTCAGTCTGGGGAAGGGATTTAAGGTGTCAGGTGCAGAGGAAGTACTAAGAGGAGGCAGAGTGTACCCCTCTTAGATCTTCACCCCCATCCTGGGCCTCTCTCCTATTGCTGGGGCTCATCTCATGGTGCTCTGAGTCAGCAGCAGGAACTACCGAGAAGAAGCAGGAAGTAAAGGGGGAGGGCCAGGCCGAGACCAAGCATGACGGAATCTCCAAGCATGATGGAAGGGACACACACTGTGCTGTGTCCCCCCCGAAGCCAGTTACCAGATGCTGTTGATTTGAGAATAGACTCCATACAGCTCATCTGGTTCACATTCTGCCTGTATGGTCAGGGAAACTGAGTCCCAGAGAGACACTGGGCTCAATCAGAGTCACACAGCAAGCTAGTGTATGGCTGAGTCCATCCAGGTCTCCTTCCTCACATACGTGGCCATCTTGCAAATGGGGAGTGAGGTTCAGGACTGGTGTGCTCTGGGTGCCATGATAGTGATCTGGATTGCTGTGGACGGCTCTGGATTGCTGCCTGGCTGTTAGACCAACTTCCTCTCTTTTCTATACACTGCAATCCTGGTCTGCACCAGCCCTGGGCTTGGTCTCTGAGACACCTGTGAACCGTGGGTGGTAATCTCTCAGAGACAGAAGATGAGGAGCCATCGCTCTCCACGCTGATGGAGAAGTGACAGGAGGAAGCAGCATCACCTAGTCTGTGGGGAGGGGGAGGGGGGTGCCAGGGAGGCCTTCCTGGAGGGGGGCTGTTGGAAACAGAGTAGCCATGGTGTTCCTCCCCTTCTTGAGGACGAGAACCAGGGCGGCCTGAGTGGGGGCTGGGCAGCCAGGGAGCTGAGCCGCGCAGGTCCAGGGAACGGTGGGTGTCTGGATGCCGTCCTCCCGGAGGCCTGTGTGTGGGGATGGAGTGGAGGAGGCCCGGACGCAGCGTGCATCCAGGGCGCCCCATGGGTCCAGCACGGAGCCGGACACACACTGACTCTTGTGGCGTGGGAACCCTGCCCACTGCGCCCCTGCGGACAGGCCGGTGGGCAGGAGCGCTCAGTCTCTGCCAGGGTCCCCCAGCCCTGCCACCCTGGCCCCCAGCATCACCTGCACGGAAGAACGCGAGGCCCGGGCCTTGTTGAGCGTGCGCCGGCGCTCCCAGCGGTGGATGGAGTCCTGCACCTCCACGCTCAGCTGCCGGGTCACCGTGATCTTGTCATAGTTCTTGATGTGCTCCAGGGCCCCGTAGGTGGTGGTCAGGTAGTAGGAGCCTGAGGACCAAGGGCGTGCAGGATGGAGGACGGCATCCCAACTCCTACAGGAGGGAGGCTGGTCCAGGGGGCAGGCCCCGCCCACCACAGACCCCGCCCACCCACCCAAGCCCCGCCCCCAGCCCCACCCGCTGCCACCCCCAGGGGGCGCTCGCACTCCACTCTCTGAGTTCAATCCCAGCCCAACCCAAGTTGGACCAGGTGCCTGGAGTATCTATTAAAACTGTTTGTTATCTACTTGACCTTAAAGCCTGAATGGCCAGGAAGGCTTTTCCCGTGATTCCAGCCCTGCTCAGGACCTCTGTCTGCTGGGGCCCTATTTTTCCCAGCGACTCCTTCTTTGACTCGGCCATGCAGGGCCTGGTACCACCGCTAGGTGGCAGGCAACACCACTCTGACTTTTGCGTTGAGCCCTGCTCTGGGGTGAGTGCTGGGCCCAGCCAGCCGTCAGCCAGCCTGGGGAGGGGCTCGGAGCCCACGAGACACCACTCTGGATTCTTGACTGGCTCCAAGCCAGGTACCCAGCAGGGGCCGGGGACTGGTGTTTGTTCAGATTTCTTTGGAAGCTGGGGAGGGGTGCAGAGAGAGAGCCGGCCCCATCAGCCCTTCCTGCTCTCCAGGTGCAGAGATGGTGGGACCTAGCCGGCTGCTAGATCAGGGGCACAGACCTGGGGGGAAGGCCGCAGTGCATACTGGATCTAGCTTGCACACATGCTGGCTTTGCTTTTGTTTTGGGTTTATTTTCTTTTCTTATATTATTTACTTTTTTGGAGGGTGTGGGTCGTGGGGCTTGAGCTCTGGGCCTGGGCACTGTCCCTCAGCTCTTCAGCTCAAGGCCAGTGCTCTACCATTTGAGCCACAGTGCCACTTCTGGTTTTCTGGTGGTTAACTGGAGATAAGAGTCTCATGGACTTTCCTGCCTGGGCTGGCTTTGAACCCTGATCCTCAGATCTCAGCCTCCTGAGTAGCTTAGGATTACAGGCCTGAGCCTCAGGTGCCTGGCTTGTTTATTTTTTCATCAGTATTAGTGCTTAAATTCAGGGTCTGGGCAGTGTCCCTCAACTTTTTTGCTCAAGGCTGGTGCTATCACTTGAGCGACACCTCTACTTCTGGCTTTTTGGTGGTTCATTGGAAACAGGAGTCTCAGACTTTCAGCCCTGGCTGGCGCTCAATCTGTCTTCAGATCTCAGCTTCCTGGGCTGAGAAGGTGGCTCAGCAGTAGAGCGCTTGTCTCACATGTCTGAGGCCCTGGGTTCGGTTCCTCAGCACTACATAAGCAAAAAGAAAAAAGTCGGAAGTGGCGCTGTGGCTCAAGTGGTAGAGCACTAGCCTTGCTGAAGAGCTGAGGGACAGCGCCCAGGCTCAGAGTTCAGGCCCCACGACTGGACCAAAAACAAACAAACAAAAAAACAGATCTCAGCTTCCTGAGTAACCAAGATTGCAGGCCGCCTTGTGGGCACTTTGTGGATGGCAGAACTGTTATTCCCATGAACCATGAGATGCAGGAAGGTAGAGGCCAACCCTGGCCCTGTTCTGCTTCCATCATCCACAGGTGGTCATCCTCACCGCCCTGGGGAGAGAATTCAGTGGGGTGTCTGGGAGGTGACAAGGTCATGGGATCAGTGACCTTATGAAGGAGCCGGAGAGCTGCGCCACCCTCTTACTGTGACAGAGAGAAGGCATCATCCATTGGAGCGGCCTCACCTAATTTGGCCATGACAGCCAGAAGGGGGCGAACACAGCCACGTCCGCAGAATGCCAGAGCCTCTAACCCAGAGCTACCCTGGCCCCTCCCCCTTCCCAGCCCCGGGCTGCCTTTGATCCCTCCTCTGCTTCCTCCAGTTTCCAAGAACCTCAGGGTTCTGGAAGGTGAGGATTGTGGGGGCGGGCACCGCTGGGGGCCCAGTCCCCTCCTTCCGCACCCCTGCAGGCTCCATCCACTGGTCCTGTGCTCCTCAGGGCGGAGCTGGTGGATCCTGGGCGGCAGTGTGGGGAGACTCAGGAGCAGCTCCCACCTCCCCTCCCCTCGGACATGCTCAGACAGGGTGGAGGCTGTTGAAGGCGAGGCCCCTGTCCAAGCTGAAGACCCCCACGGTCCTGCTGGTGCTAGAGGCTCCAGACCCCCACCGGCAGGCCTGTGCTGCGGGCTGGAGAGGGGCAGGGGAGACACGCAGTCCCAACCCACACCCTGGCTTTGGACTAGGGCAGAGGAGGTGCAGGAGACTCGGCCCCTGTGCCAACACCAAGTTCTCGCATGGCCAGGGCTGCTATCAAGGGTGGCGTTTGGATGTCACGGCAAGGCTCTGCCCGGCTGCACATTTGCCTTAAAAGTCTCCCCAAGGGAGGTGGATGCTTTGGGGAACACACTGTGAGTGGATGGAAGGATGGATGGACGGAGGCTGGCTCAGTGGATGGATGGGTAGATAGGTGGAAGGGTGGATCGTGGAGTAGATGAGTACTTAGCTGTGGTGGGGATGGATGGGTGGAAGGTGGCTAGATGTGGGGAGCTAGGTGGATGAGTGAGTGGGGGGGGGCAGGTGGATGGATGGAGGATCCATAGGCGGGTGTGGAGGATATCTGGATAGGTGGACGGTATAGAGATAAATGTAGGGGTGGATAGGTGGATGGATAAGTAGATGGGTGAATGTGTGGATAAGTGGACAAGTAGGTTGGTGGATGGGTGGGTTGGTGGATGGGTAGATGGGTGGATAGGTGGATGGGTAGATTGGTGGATGGGTGGATAGGTGGGTGGGTGGGTTGGTGATTGGTGGATGGATGGATGGGTGGATAGGTGGGTGGGTTGGTGGATGGGTGGTTTGGTGGATAGATGGGTGGATGGGTAGATGGTGGATAGGTAGGTGGGTGGGTGGGTTGGTGGATGAGTGGATGGATGGGTAGGTGGGTGGACTGGTGGATGGGTAGGTTGGTGGATGGGTAGGTTGGTGGATGGGTGGATGGATGGGTAGGTGGATGGATGGGTGGGTGGATGGGTGGGTGGATGGGTGGGTGGGTAGATTGGTGGATGGGTAGGTTGGTGGATAGGTGGATGGATGGGTAGGTTGGTGGATGGGTGGATGGGTGGGTTGGTGGATGGATGGGTGGGATGGATGGATGGATTGGTGGATGGGTGGGTTGGTGGATGGGTGGGTTGGTGGATGGATGGATGGGTGGATGGATGGATTGGTGGATGGGTGGATTGGTGGATGGGTGGATGGGTGTATTGGTGGATGGGTGGATGGGAACTCAGAGGACAGGTCAGGGGCTCTGGGAGTCCCCCCATGGCCACAGCATCTCAGGGGATTCTTGGTGGAGGCGGCTGAGACTCAGCGGGCAGAGGAAGTGTGGGCAGGAGAAGGGGAAGGGAAACGGAGGTGGGCATAGAAAACCACTCTCTCATATGCCACCAGGGCCTGCAGAGCCTTGACGTCAACCTCCTCCATGACAGGGGTCCTGCGCTGGGCCGGCTGAGCAGAGCTGAGCAAGGCCTCAGGTCCACCACTGCCAGCGCGCTCACGTGCGCCCTGCCCTCAGCCTCTGCTGTCTGACCAGCCCCTGCTGCTCCTGCTACGCAGGACATCTCTCCCTTGTTTCTCTGCTTATCCTTCAGTGCTCGGCCTGGATGTCACCTCCTCTAGAAAGCCCCCTGGATTTCATCATCTGGGCTTCTCTCCCATTCCAGCTACCAGTGAGCAATGGTAATATCCTCTCTTCCTGGCTCTGTGAGCTCTCCTGGAACAGGAGCGTGGGGTCCCACGTCCCAGAAGGCCCTTGTTGGGCCCCTGGTTTTGGGGCCTGTGTGACTCACCTTCCCCCAGCTGCAGGGCGGGGTCCATGAGCTCCATCATGTACTCCACGTCCAGGAGCATCTCCGTGAGGTTGCTGCGCGCCAGCACGTACATGAGCACGGGCAGGAAGTCGTCCGCCCCGTAGGGCTTTCCTGGAGGAAAAGGAGGCGGTAAGTGCCAGGCTTCCCGGGAGCTGCCCCTGTCAGGGTGCGGTGCCACGGTCACCCCCACGTCAGCGCTTCCTGACTGCTCATGAGAAGGTCATGGAGCACCTGGGCTCTGGCTCTCTGGGAGGCCCAGGCCCAGGGCAGCTTGAGGAACAAGGAAGTTAAAGTGCTCTGGGCAGCTGAGCACCAATGGCTCATGCTTGTCATCCTAGCTACTCAGGAGGCTGAGATCTTAGGATCAGGGCTCAAGGCCAGCCCAGTCAGGAAAGTCCATGAGACTTTCAGCTCCAATTATCCACCAGATAACCGGCAGTGCTATGGCTCAAAATAGTAGAGTACTAGCCTTGAGTGAAAAAGCTGGGCAGAGCCAAGAACTGTGTTTCAGGAGAACTGGCCGGGGGGGGGGGGGGTAGGGGAGGGGGTGGTGCTTGCATTCCCGTCTGCTCAACCTTGTTCAAGCCTGGCATTCGCGCTGGAGAGCACAGCTGCTCTGCCTCTCCAGTCTTCTCCAGCCTTTGCATTTTCACAGCAACGGGCCTCCTGGCTTCGCTGGGACATGGCCTCCCAAGATGGAAGCTCCATTTCCCGCTTCCCTTGCAGCTAGGTGCAGGCACACACCTCCCAGGCACTGGCTTCTCAGTTGCCCCAACGATCCTCAGGGTCAGGACGCTAATAAACTCCCGCCAGTGCCCACGCCAGTCCCAAGTGCCCCAGGCCAGGGGAATGACTTCCAGCCGAAGGGTGTTGGAGTGGGGCTCTGGCTTAGGAACCCAGAGGCCCCGATTCTGCGGGTGAGGAGGGTGGGGAAGGCAGAGGTCCCCTCAGGACCTGAATCATTTTGTGTCCTCAAGTGATGCTGGCCGCCCCCTGGGATTACCAGGGACCCCTCTCATCCCACATTGGTGTCTCCAGCCCCCCGTGAGCACCTCCTCTCCGCGTCCCCTGCACACACACACACGCTGGCACTTTATTAAAGGGGCCCAGGAGGTCGTGCTGGGTGAACAGAGAGTGGAAGAGCCTCCCATAGGACCCCTGGACCCACAGAGCATGTATCAATTTCTCCAGCATTTCCTGGGACACCTCCCCTCCCCCCACCGCAAGCCTTCCGTCCCAAGATGCAAGGCGAGGTCTGCCCTCTGCTCAGGCCTCCTGCATTCACCGTTCTCCAGCCTCATCCCCTAAGCCTCCCCGACCTTGAATCTCCTTAGCGGTCTGATTGTAGGCTGTCCTTCTGTGACTCCCTTCTTCCCAGAGAACCAAGTCCAGTCCACACACGCTGTGGAGTTCAAGGTCTTTTGTGAGAGTCCAGACACCTCCCTGCCCTGTCCAGATGGACCAGCCAGCTGGCCAGTGGCCCCCGAGCCGGTCCCTGGGCCCCTACCTGAGGCTTTTGCCACATCCCCTCCGCGTACTGCACCCACGTGTGTCACACTCGAAAGGTTTTTTTTTTTTTTTTTGGTTGTGGGGCCTGAACTCTGGGCACTGTCCCTCAGCTCTTCAGCTCAAGGTAAGCACTCTACCACTTCAGCCACAGCGCCACTTCTGGTTTTCTGTGGTTCATTGGAGATAAGAGTCTCACGGACTTTCCTGCCCGGGCTGGCTTTGAACCGCGATCCTCAGATCTCAGCCTCCTGAGTAGCTAGGATGACAGGCATGAGCCATCACTGACAAGGCGTCACTGCACCAGTGAATCCTTAAATCAGCTTGGCCAGCTGGGTGCAGCTGGAATCTGCCTTTTCCTCCCCCACAACCCCAGCTTCCGCTACTTCAAGCTCCACCTCCCCCAGGAAGCCCTCCTGGGCTGCCCGGACACCAAAGCTCACTCAGGATGGTGCCTGTCTCCCCGCCTCCCCATCCTCCAGACATCCAACCCATCAAGTCTCAGTGGGCTCACTGTCCTGTTCACAGGCAGCCTTCCTTCACCGTATGTCAGCTCCCCCCCTCATGCCACCTCCTCCCTGCCTTCCCCTCCCAGCCCTGTCCGCTTGCCCACTCTCATGCACGCTGGGTAATTCCCACTCCAACTTCCTCATGTCTGCCCTTCCCTCTTTTCCTCCCCAGGGCAGTGATGGAGGCTGTGTGAGCTGCGATCAATCACTGACCCTCTCTGAACTGTCCTATCACTGTCCCTCTCTCTTCCAGCTCAGGGCTTGTGCGTGGATTCTCATTGGACCAGCCTTGGGCTGTGGGAGGTGTTCCCCCAGCCCCCTGCCCCAGCCCCCAGGCAGCCCCGCCAGCACAGCCAGTGCTGCATTTTCCTCGTGGAGGCCCAGGGCTGGGCCTGGGCACGGTGGGGCCTCAGGGCGGCTGGGACCCTCCTGGGATCTGTGCGTCTCTCTGGAGAGGCCGGGGCTCCTGCAGGCCTGCGGCGCACAGGCCCTGCCAGCTGCATCTCCCGGTGGCCTCCGCTTTCTTCCTCACTGGCCGGGGCCTTCTGCGTGTGTTCTGGGCTGAGACACGGTGGAGAAGGCCACCGCTCTTTCAGAGAAAGCTCTTGACCTGGAAACGAAGGAAGGACCCCCCCCCCCAGGACTGCGGGATCAAGGGTGGCTCAGGAAGCCCCTGGGAGCCTCGATTTCCCCATCTGAACACCCATCGCAGCGTGTTAAGTTGAGGGCTGTTGATGGCTTCAGAGGGCTGGCATGAGGTCCTCCGGGAAGCATGTCTCAAGGAAGGGTTAATCATCTGCTCTCTGCAGGGCCGGTGAGTATTTTTAGGTTTGCAGAGCATGCAGGTTCTTTCCCAGCACCAGCTGTCACAGGTACCCAGTAACTGTTCAATAAAACTGCTTCAATAAGACTCCAGGCACCAAATCAGGCTAGCCAGCCCGAGCAGGCGGGAGGCTGTGGTCTGCAGACCCTGTACTAGAAGGAAAGGATGTAGCATTTTGCATCACTACCCACACCCTCTAGTTCTGCTGGTTGGGTTCTTCCGAAAAGTAGGTGGCGGATGCAAATGTCCTGGGGCAGCCTAACCTTCTGTGATTCACTTTTTCCTCTCCATTATGACTCCTGCCTAAAGCAGCTTCCTTTCTTTGGGTGTCCTCCCTGGTAACCCCACAAGACCAGATGTGATGCATTTCCAGTGAGTTCCTAGGTGCCGTCCCTGCAGAGTGAGGTTGGAGAGGTGTTCCCTGCATACTTGCACAGACAGGAGACTCCTGTGACACCCAGATCCTGTCCCCTGCCTTGTAGTAAGTGGCAATGTCCAGCGATGTCCACTTATGTGTCCACTGATCTTTCCAATGTCTGTTTCCCTGCCAACGTGTCAGCCTTGCTCAGGATGCTACTTCATCTCACTCAGTCTTTAAAACCAACACCTCAATAGTGCCTGGCTCCTGGGATTTGAGCTTGGAGCCTTGTGCTCTCTCTTGCTTGACTTTTCTTTTTGTTGGTCATGGGGCCTGAGCTGTAGGCCTGTAGGCCTGGGCGCTGTCCCTCAGCAATTCAGCTCAAGGCTAGCCCTCTACCATTCGAGCCACAGCGCCACTTCCAGCTTTTTCTGCTTATGTGGTGCTGAGGAATTTAACCCAGGGCCTCATGCATGCAAGGCAAGCGCTCTACCACTGAGCCACCTTCCCAGCCCCACCGGCTGCCAATTCTTGATGTGCTCTCTGCTGAGAGGTGGCGGACGCCCTGATCAGAGCCGGCTTCCTGGGCATGCTCGCGGGCCTGGACAACACGCAGTCACACGGGACCCCTGCAGGCCTCCACTGGGCCGGCCCACGCCTGTGCCCTGACACATAAGTTCCTTTTTGTCCTTTTCTGTTGGTACTGGCGCTTGAACTCAGGGTCTCATATTCTTGCTTTTTTTCCCCCTCTCACGGCTGGCACTGTCACTTGAGCCACACCTCCACGTGTGGCTTTTTGGTGGTTAATTGGAGATGAGAGTCTCTCAGACTTTTCTGCTCAGGCTGGCTTCAAATCAGGATCCTCAGATCTCAGCCTCCTGATCTGTCTTAGTCTCACTGCAAATGGGCCAGGCAAGCTCAGCCATGGGCTGCAAAACTAGAATCATGGCGGCCAAAGAGGCGTGTGGGGGAGACCACCGCAGGCGTGGGGAGGCGGTGCAGAGGCCCTGCTGTGGGAGCACGGGGTGGGTGTCCTGCGGTGACAGTGGAGGAGGTGGGCAGGTCTTGGGCTATGGAGCTCCCAGACCCTCGGAGCAAGGCAGCTGGTTTGCCTGAAAGGCCATGGCGGCGCAGGGCTGAGTGCACGGAGCAAATCACCAACCACCGGAAATCAGCTCCTCATGCTCCCCATCGGCAAAACATGAAAAACACCGAATGAGGAACTTGCTTAAAGGTCAAAGGAGGGGGTGGGGAAGGGGCTGCGCCCTTCAGTCTCAAAAAAGAAAAGGGAGCGAGCTGGGAGCCACTGGCTCACGCCTGTCATCCTAGCTACCCAGAAGGCTGAGATCTGAGGATCAAGGTTCAAAGCCAGCCCGGGCAAGAAAGTCCGTGAGACTCTTATCTCCAATTAGCCACCAGAAAACTGGAAGTGGGGCTGTGGCTCAAGCAGTAGAGCAGTAGCCTAGAGCAAAGAAGCTCAGCCACACAGCCTAGGCCCTGAGTTCAAGGCCAAGTCACAGTACCTGCACAATAAATAAATAAAAGGCAAGTCTCTGGACGCATTGCAGACTAGAGGTAATACACCCTAGAGACTATAACGCAGCCACGCGTGCAGTCTTCCACTGGATTTGGAATGGAGAAAATGCTCAAAAGATTTGATTCGCCCAGCCATTCAGATTAAAAAACAAAACAAAACCCAAAACCAATTTATGAAATGCACAAAGAAATGTGCAGGTCTGCAGTCCTTACACAAAGCATGCAGCAAGGCCTCAAACATTTCACAAGATAAAATGCCCAGGACTGTGTGTGTGTGTGTGTGTGTGTGTGTGTGTGTGTGTGCGTGTGTGTGTGTGTGTGTGTGTGTGTGTAGAAGCAGACGTGTGACTTAATCCATTCAAAACATGGAGTGAGGCAGGGGCACGCAGGTGAAGCAGGAAGTTAATCAGCTCTATTTCTGTCCTTGGACTGTGTGCAGTCTGAAAAGATCTCCAAGTGAATGACTTTTTTAAAAAGCATTTTTATTTCCCATACAATCGCACAGAGAAGCCTGTGTGCAGATGTCCAGCAGGACTGGCTGTGGTGAAGTGGCTGGGGCTCAGCTGTCTACTGTCATTTTGGGGGGCCGTCAAGGTAGAAACAAGCTGTGGTACTGTGTGGGAGGGTAGCGGCTCAGGTATCCGGGCATCAGAGCCCACACATCCTTGGGCCCTCCCACAGCTGTATCTGTATGTGTAAGTGCATATGTATGTGCATGTGTGTGTGTGTGTGTGCATGCACATGACTGCTAGTACTGGGGCTTGAACTCAGGGCCTGGGCGCCATCCCTTACCTTGTCCACTCAAGGCTAGTGCTCTACCACTTGAGCCACACCTCCAGTTGGGGCTTTTTGGTGGTTAATTGGAGGTAAGAGTCTTACAGTCTTTCCTGTGCGAGCTGGCTTTGAACTGTAATCCTGATCTCAGCTTTCTGGGTAGCTAGAATTACAGGCACGAGCTCGGGCCCCAGGCTCCCAGCTGTACTTTATAAATAGGAGAACAGACCTGGGGACAGGGCCTGAGCCCCACTCTGGGGGCTTTGCGTGGCCGTCCTCACAGGCACGCACGGTGTACCCTCATGTTGAAGCCCCGTGACGTTATTGTCTAAGACCAGCATGGAAGCTGGGGTCCCAACCAGGATCACCAATGAGCCTGGAAAGCCAACTCTTGTAGGGGGGCGCTGCAGGTGAGGCTGCTGGGCTCCCAGGGGGGTGCTTCTGCCCTCCCCCCTAGGGGAGATGAAGTTGGGAGTTACCAACTTCTGCCCAAGTGATCAGCTGTTGTGGAAGGACTCCACAATCCCATGAGGCACCTGCTGGGTTCTCTGGGGAATCTGTGCCAAGCCAGGGTCCTGCTGGGACCTTGGTGGTTTAATGTCCCCATGGAGCTGGCCTTGGAGAGCGCAGAGTCACACTGGCTTCCCTCTGCTCTGAGTCCTCCTGCTGCCCCGCCCCTGTGCATGCACCTGCAGTTGGCCCCGCCCCTCAGCCCTGGGCCCGGCTAGGTTTCTAGGAGTCAAACTCATCGACAGTAAAATTCACGGTGTGTGACGGGCAGGCCCGGGGACTGGGTTTTACCAGGACTCCAGGAAGCCAGAGGCTTGTGGGTCGCGGGGACACACCGAGGCTGCGGTATGGGATCCGGCCGCCTGTGGGGTCCCCGTCCTGTCTCGGGGTCTGCAAGCCCTTGGGCCTTGACTTTCCAGCCAGCCTGTGGGGGCCCAGGAGGGGAGATGGCCCCCATTGGAAGTGGGGTCACGCAAGGTGAGATCTGTAGTCATGAAGTCCCAGCTGAAGGGGACCGTGCAGAAAGCAGCACATGACAGCCTCGCGAGAGCCTGTGGGTGGGATGGCTGTGCCCACTCACATGGGGGAAACTGAGGCAGGGACGATGGCATATGCATGGTTGGTCTGCCTCCTGGCTGTCCTGCTTTTCCTCTGAGGTCCCAGGCTGGCTCGGCCCTCTGAGTCTAGCGGAAGGTGCACACAGCTGTGTCCTTTCTGGCTGGACCTCGTTTCTTGGCTGTCCCTCTACCTGCCATACAGGACGGCCCTGGCTGGTGCAGGTGAGAACGTTGCTCTGCCAGCCCTGCTCTCGCACATCGTAAGCTTTAGCTCCGCGTGGCAGCTGCCGGGCAAACCAGGTGTCTTCTCCAGGCTCTGGGCTGTGGGCTGACCATGCTGCCCACTTTTTTCTTTTTGGCCGGTCATGGGGCTTGAACTCTGGGCCTAGGCGCTGTCCCTAAGCAATTCAGTTCATGGCAAGCGCTCTACCACTTGAGCCACAGAGCCACTTCTGGTTTTCTGGTGGTTTATTGGAGATAAAGAGTGTCACAGACTTTGCTGCCCAGGCTGGCTTTGAACCACGATCCTCATATCTCTGCCTCCTTAGTGGCTAGGATTACAGGCCTAAGCTGTGGGCGCCCAGTCCATGCTGCCCTCTCTGAGGGCTCTACAGCCTGCCCCCTGTCTCCACCACCTGAGCCATATCTCTATGGCTTTTTGCTGGTTAACTGGAGATAAGAGTCTCACAGACTTTCCTGTTCCCAACCTCCATCCTCAGACCTCAGGCTCTTGAGTAGCTAGGATTACTGGCGGAAGCCCCCAGTGCCTGGCTGTCCCCTTACTTCTTTGGGGACATTTGAGGAGAGACTCAGTTGCGTTCCCAGCCTGGGCCTGTTGTCAGGACTGCAGACTGCACAAGACACCTCATTTCCACCTACAGCCCACTCCGTCAAGGCCAGCCTTCACGACCCTCTGTTTCTGCGGTAGCCCTGGTTGCTGGTCACAGTCCCACCATGACCACACGAGCCACAGCCCCACCTGTGAGGTGTGCCTCTGAGGGTGTTTCTGTCTCATGAACAGTCGGAGGGCCACAACCCAAACCACAGTCCAACCAGAGAGGCGGCGGGGCCGGTGTCAGACCCCCACCCACATCCCTGCGGCGAACAGGCCCGTTCCTCCACAAGCGGGATGAGAGGCCCCGCTCCGCAACCAGAGCCCGCGTCATCGAGGGGACACACGCGCTGTGCCCGCACCTCAGGCCCTCTTCCAATGACAGAACACTGTCATCGCAAGTGACAGGCCAGGAATCGGAACCCAATCTGTGTGGATACAGAGATGACCATCTTCCTCCTCCCCACGACCATGGCTGCCATGTGCAGCTGGGCAGGTTGCTCATGTCCAGCTGGAGGGTGATTGGGATGAACTTCTCCTGTCTGTCTGTCTGTCTGTCCATCTGTGCTCTGCTTGCTGTGGTACAGGGATTCCTGCTCTTGTCTGCTCAGAGGAGCGCTGGGAGGCACTGTTAGGAAGGCCCAGTGCAGTGGGTCTCATGTGCAATGTGACTTTGCAGCAGGTCCTAGCAACAACCCCCCCCCCCAAAAAAAAAGCCCCTTGGCTCCCCTAATAAGCTCAGGCCAGGTCTCCAAGGCTTCCGGCCACGGGCAGAGGCTGCCCTCCTGCTGCCAGAGCCGGCCTCAACCAGCGGCTCCAACTGCACTGAACACAAGCCATTGCGAGCACAGCCGAGGCCTGAGTAACTCAGTATCCACTGCTGTCCCAATTGGAGTGACCACTGCTGTCCTGCTCAAAGTGACCACTATCATCCCACTCAGAGTGACCACTGCCGTCCCACTTAAGAGTGACTACTACGCTGCTCAGAGTGACTAATGTCACTCACTGAGTAACTACTGTTCCACTCAGAGTGACCACTGCCTTCCTGCTCAGAGTGACCACTGTCCCTCTCAGAGTGGCCACCGCTGTCCCGCACGCCTGCATCCACTGCCCACCCTGATTATGGCAGTGTCCCCTTCCCATTCAAAATCTGAAGGCCTAGGAAGGAAGTGACCTCTGTGGAAACGGGGTCAGATCTCACAGGCCAACACCACGGCTCCAGTCCATGTGGGAGGGGAGAGGAGGCCAGTGGCCTGCCAAGGCAAAAGGATCATCTGGGTACAGACTGGAGTCCTGCAGGCCCAGAAGCTGCCAGAGTCAGCGGGCCCCAGAGGTGGGAGGGCCTTCCCAGCTCCCCAGGGGCCCTCCAGCTCTTAGTCACACTGCTGTGGTTTGAGTCAGCAGGTTCAGAACAGTGTCAGCATCGAACTCCCACACAGCCTGCCCCTGGCACACACAAACAGTGTGGCTTCTCACCTGTCTCTGGGGCGGCAGCAATGGCGCCCTTCCTCCCCAGGGGCTCCCAGGCCACTTACCTGGGTTGCCCAGGGCCATGGAGTCGTAGATGAGCTTGCAGGTCTTGAGCAGGGTGGCGATCTTCTTCTCAGGCGAGTAGGCCTTGTGCATGCCGGCCAGCTTCTGCAGGATCTTCTCCATGACGGGCATGTCTGGCACGCTGGTGGTCACGCCCAGGTCAGTGGTGGTGGTGGCTAGGACCACCAGCTGGTTCTCCTTCAGCTGCTGCAGCGAGCCGTCCCTGCTGTGCAGGTCGTGCAGGCTGGCGTGGATGGCCGCCTGGAGCGGCTTCAGCACGCACTTGTACAGGGCCGACTCCACGATGGCTTCTGTGGCGGGTGAGAGTGTAGGGTGAGCGGGCCTGCGGTGGAGATGCTGCACCCTGCCCTGCCACTGGGTGGCGTGACACTGGCAAGGCATCTCAGGGACCTCAGACCACCCACTGCTGCACTCTAGTGCTGCTCTTGGGCGGGCTCGGGCCAGCCTGCCGTCAGTGCGCAGAGTCACAGTGCTGACCGCACCAAGGTCACTCAGTGTGCCCGGGAAATGACCAGCGGTGACCTCCTCCCATTTCTAAATCCACTTGACTCGAGTCTCGGAAAACACAATTGATGTAGAACCTGGCTTCTCATCACTCCCAAAGCCACTGTGAGGACCTGAGGAGGTGGAAACTCCCGCCCCACGCTGACTTCACTGCCACACATGCCAGGCGGCAGGGGGGTGGGGCATCAGAGGGGGTTTGGGGGGTGGGCCACTGGATATAGAGAGGAGGGGGTTACGGGGAGGAGACAGAGAAGAGGGCATGCTGCAAGAGATGGCACAGGACACAGCTCCCAGAGCGGAGGAGAGCCCTGGCCTGCCTGAGGAGTCAGGGCTGGCCTGAAGGGAGACCCGGGCTGGCAGAGTCCTGCAGAAGAAGCGAACATCTGTGAGAGGCCTGTGGAGTGGAGAAAGGCCTGCATAGATCAGAGAGGCCTAAGGAGAGGCAGAGAGGCCTGCAGAGATTGGAGAGGCCTACGGAAAAAGGCCTTCGGAAAGCAGAGAGGCCTGCAGAGAGCAGAGAAGCTCTCTGGGAAGGAGGAAAGGAAGAAGAAACTTGCCCCCCACTTAGAGACTACAGCTGCTCCTAGTTCTGAGGAAACCCAGGACAGGGTTGCAGACCAACTAATAAAACTCCTTTGTCACCTCTAACAGAGCCCCCATGGATTTTCTCCCTCTAGGGTTATTACACCGTCACCCTGGGCAGGGCTGGTCAGGCTACCATCACTCTTTGCTGATGATGTCAGCAGCTTCTTGCTTTGGCTTAGAGCCCACGGTCAACACAGATCTAGTGTTTGGTAACAACATGTCTGGTCATGACATTCCTCTGCTGTAATGAGTCCCATTCACACTTGGATCTGCCCCAAACCTCTTTCACTCATGCTTTGTTTGTTTGACCCACCCATCTGCTCTATTAGCCTGCCAGGCCTGCTCCTGCCCCAGGACCTTGGTACCTACCATCTTCCTTGCCTCACGGCTTGCCTTCACTACTCAAATGCTATCACCACGTAACAGTCATGATCAACTCATGGACGGGAGTTAGTGAACCTTAATGTCACCATAACTGTGACAAAACCTGTGCTCTGACCCCTGGCTAAGGAGGGACCAACCTACCTGGGCTCTGATAGGGTGAAAGCCATGCCAGGATTTGAACTCACATCTACCCAACTCCAAAGTGACAATTATCTGCTCTGGATAGCAGTAGGAATTTTTTTTTCTTTTTGTTGGTCATGGTGCTTGAACTCTGGGCCTGGGCGCTGTCCCTCAGCTCTTCATCTCAAAGCTAGCACTCTACCAGTTTACCCATAGCACTACTTCTGGTTTTTTGGTGCTTTATTGGAGATAAGAATCTCACAGACTTTCCTGCCAGGGCTGGCTTTGAACTGCAATCCTCGGATCTCAGGCTTCTGAGTAGTTAGGATGACAGGCGTGAGCCACCGGTGCCCGGTTAGCAGCAGAAATATTATGCTGCCCTTTGACTATCTCCAGGGAGGGGACCTGGCTACTGGCTCAGTAAGGGAAGGTTCTGTCCCGTGGAGAGAACGGGCCTGCAGGCAGAAACCACCCCACAGTGATCCCGCTCAAGGGAAGGGTCGTGCCTTTGCCCCTGCAGAGCAGGGTTGGGGGGGGGGGAAATCACAGCTCCTAATGACTAAGGTGAAGGATCTAGAAAAGGGGGTGGCTGGTCAGACCACCTGGCGACAGACAGAGATGGATACACACATCTGGAAAGAGGGGTGAGGGTGGGATGGTCACTGGTGGCCACTGCACAGGACCCTTCCCCTGCCTGCCCCCCCCCCCCCCACGGCCCGGCTCCAAGCCCCCGCTCAGCACTGACCGAGTTCCTCATCCGAGTGCAGGTTGGGGACCACCAGTGCCTTGAGCTCGGTGCTCTGCAGCAGGTAGCTCTTGAGCTGGGTCATCATGGTTCGAATCTCCTGTAGCATCTCCGTGCTGGACGCCTGGCGGCTCATCATCTCCAGGCTGTACACCTTGTAGTCCTGCACCAGGCAGCCGAAGTAGGAGCTCCTATCCTGAGCCAATTCCACTACCTTCTTGTAGAGCTTGCGGTCGTTGGAGAGGAACACACGGAAGACGCTGGCGAAGCTGACCAAGCTGAGGCGGTGGCGCGCCTTGTCTAGGATCATGGACGGCTTCTTCTTCACACTGGGGTTGCTGAAGTCCAGCTCCTCCTCAGTGCTGCTGGTGGAATAGGAGTCCTGCTCGGTGGCCAGGGCAGGGACCCCCAGGCTGTCCGAGAGTGAGGGCAAGGACCCTGTGAACTCTGGCGTGCTCTGAGGACAGACAGAGGCCTGGACATGGAGGTTCTGTGTCAGAGGCTGGGAGGCAGGACTCCCGTCTTCTCTGTTTGCATCAGGTGTGGCCTTTTCAGAGGTCGCCTCCTTCGGGGGGTGCTTGGAGCTCTCCAGGGCAGCCAGGAGGGCAGGGGCCACCTGCCTGGAGACCCGTTTCTTCCTGGGGGGAGGGACTGGGGGTTGTTTGGTCTTCCTGGAAGGTTCTGGCATGCTGCCCAGATCCCTGGCTTTGGTCTCTGTTTCCTGGCCTTGCTCTGTGGTGCCCTGAGGTCTGTCCTTAGGATTATCTGAGGTCCCCTGAGGTGGCATGCAGAGAGAAATGGCCCTGGAAAGGCCCAGATGGTTCCTCTGTGCCGCTGGTCCGGCACTCTGCTCTTCTAGGGACAGTCTCCCAGAGATTCGCCGTCTGGGAGGAGGAAGGGGGAGGCTTTTCTTCTTCATAGGCAGAGGAGGCGCTGGGGCCAGGGCCGGCTGCCCGGGACTGGGGGCTGTCCCCAGCTTCACATCTTCCTCCCCGAGGGGGCCCAGGGGGCCAGGGGCATGGGGTGCAGATGCTGTCGGGGGGCCAGGCAAAGGACCAGCGGGTGCAGGGAGCTCCAGAGGCTGGGCCGGGCCGCAGGGTGGCAGGGCAGGCACTGGGGGTGGGGGAGGTGGGCGTCGTGGGGCCCACCTGGAGGGGAGCGAGGTAGCATCCGAGGTGGCAGACTCTGGGCAGCTGTCTGCAGGCGGTGAGTCAGTGGGAAGTACACAGTCCTCGATGAAAATGGGATTCACAAACCACAGGTGGTTATTTCCTATGGACAGCTCGATTTCACAGGAACAGCTGGCCGGATGGGCAGTGGGACTGAGGCTGGAGGTTGTGGGGGCTCCGGGGGCTGAGTCTCTGGGCGGCTCCCCGCTGGCTGCTCGTTGGGGATTCTGTGAGAAGTCCCAGAAGCCTGTAGAAAGCAGAGGGGGAGAGGCCTTGGTGTGATGGGGGAAGGGGCCTGCCAGCCCCTCCCACTGCTTCCTGAGCTGGGGGAAGCCCCAGAGCCGCCCTCTCCAGCAGGGAGGGGCTGTGAGGAGCCCGCCCACTGTGCAGGGCACAGGTGCTGCTGGCCGGCTCAGGGCCAAGGAAGCTGCACACTTGTATGGGGAGGAAGAGGACACGGTTCCTGAAGGTGCCCTAGTATCCACATCACAGGGTGCAAAGCGGTCACCCTGCCACAGCAGGAAAGGGGCTTGGGCCCAATCTGGCCACCATGGCTGTGACCTGCAGGAAGAATGAAGGACAGATGGATTATGGCCATTGAATCAGTCCTGATTGTCCCTGGGGGCCCTTGTCACGGCAAGCAGCCCAAGTTTGGATGCTCAATGTTAACACGAAGGAGCTGCAGCTGGGATGGGGTGAGGGGCACAGGGGTGCAGCAAACTGAGGCTCCTGCCGAGCCGAGTCCTGCACGGCTGACTGCTGACCGGTCCTCCTGGTCTCGGCTGTGGCGGAGCCGGACCACCAGGGCAGGTCTGGCTCTGGGATTCTTGGCTGCTGGGGATCACACTGTACCACATGCCAAAAGATGCTTAGGGTCCTCCAACATGGCACAGGGACTGGGCATCTGGATGACAGGCCACTCTTGAGCTCACTTGAGAAGCCAGCCTGTGGGTGCCAGACTTCACCTGGCCTGGCTCTTGAGCCCTGATCACAGGCCTTGCCCTTGATGGAGACCAGAGGCTCTGAGAAGAAGGCCCTCGCCCGAGGCCATAGGATGGCAAGGGCAGGTGCTGGGGTATGAACGGGGTCACGTTGGCTCCCAGGTTTGTGTTTTGTACTCGATTTAGGGCCTCCCCTCAGAGGAACTTGCGCCATTTCCTACCTCGATTGCTGTCTCGGAGTCTGAGGGGGGGGGCGGGTGGCTTGCCCTAAACCGGAAATGTAGCAAGACCAAAATAGGCTCTTGATGGCAGAAAGGAGGTATCGCAAGAAGGTGAGGGCAGCCAAGTATGTGCCCATTCCAGGGAGACGGGATCCAGGAAGGGGGTGGAGCTCACCCTCAGGCCTGCCCTGGGTCTGGAAGCCAGCTGAACAGCCGGCTGTGCCCACAATAACAATGGTAAGATTCCATGTGTCTCTCTCGTATGCAAAGCTCCGCACAACCATAGAGATCCAGGCCAGGGCACGTCCTTGGAGGGCTCTCCCACGCCCTGGGACCTGCCAGGCCATGGCATCCCTCCTTGGGCAGCTACTGATCTGAGTATACCAGACTCGCTGCCTGGCACTGAGCTTACAGATTCTCTGGCCCCATGGTGTGAGCGAGCCCTGAGTCCATGTCTTCACCGGGCCCATAAGGTTTCCAGTCTGGGAGATGTCCTGGTGAGGAGCACTAGGCAGCCATTCTGGCTTGAACGGCAAGGTGCTCAGCCCAATGATCCCCGTCAGGGTCCCACAGATGTCCTTTATGTGAAAGAAGTCATGGGGTAGATACCATCTGGAACTGAATGCCCAGCGGGGCCTGGGCACTCTTACTATTGCTTGCTTCGATTGTTCACAGCCTGTGCCATCCGGCTCCAGACATCTCTTCTAGAATTATCTACTGAGTCTCCTCCCTGCTCCATGTGCTACTTACTTCTTCCTGTCTATGTCAGGTGCCACCCACCTCCAGATCTTGCCTGTGCTGTTCCTGCAACTTGGAACTCTTTTCCACCCTCCCCACTGGCCAAGCTCTTACTTATGCTCTGTTTGGTGGAAGGTGCCCAGTGCCTCTGGGCTGCTCCTGTGTCCCTATCTCTATAGTGTCCACAGTTGTAGTTGTAATTCTCCCCTTTTGCCTGATTCTCCAGCACACTCTGGGCTTCTATCCGGCAGCCCCAATTCTTCACCCATCTCTGAACCTCCAGCCTCCAAGGCAGGACTCTGCACTGGACAGCTGCCCAGAGTCAGGGTGAGTACCATGAGGATCGGCCCAGCCAGGCTGGAGACAGCATCTGGGAGGGTTCAGTGCAACCCCAGCTTGGCTGGCCAGGAGGGGACAGCCTGAGGGGTGAGGGGGCGAGGAGAGAATCCGGGAGGAAGGCTAAAGGAGGGCACACAGGAAGGGCCGCCATTCGAGAACCATTTGGATTCTTACAGAAGTAGAGCAGACCCTGGGGTTCAGCCCAAGATGCTGCATCCGTGCCCCCAACTCAGCCTGGGTAGTGGTCCCCTCAGGGAAGCTGGGTATTAGGGGCTTCACTGTCGGATGTGGGGAGGGGGTGTTAGGAAAGCATAGGAGCAGTGTTTTCTGCTAAAAAGAAGAAGAAAAAAAAAAAGGAAGTAGAAGTAGTGCAGCCTGCAGAATGTCAAGGCCGGAGGAGAAACGAAATGTGTCACGCAATCCCAGCGGTTAGCAGAGGCCTGGGTGCCCATGCTGGGTGGGTGGCACCACGCCAAGCCTCAGCTTGGTTCCTCTCAGGTTCCCATAAAGAAGGGTCTGTCCCTCCATCGCTCTGTCTGTGTGCACTGGCCCTGTGGCCTCCTGAGCTTCCATGAGGGATGTTACCTGCTAGGATGCCTCACATTCTGAGAGCCTGGACCCTGCGACGTGCTGGGCTGGCGGTGATCCTGAGTGAAAACTAACGTTCCATCGCAGGAGGTCTGGGCTGGCCACAGAGTAGAAAGGGGACAAGGAAATACAGTAGAGGGCTGGGAATGGGGCTTAGTGGTAGAGCGCTTGTCTAGCATGGGTTCAATTCCTCAGTACTACATACACAGAAAAAGCTAGAAGGAAGTGGAGCTGTAGCTCAAGTGTTAGAGTGCTAGCCTTGAGGAAAAGCAGCTCAGAGACGGTGCTCAGGCCGAGTCCAAGCTCCAGGACTGGTCAAAAAGAAAAGAAAAGGAAACATAGTAAAGTGCCATGCTGTATGGAATCAGCTCACGTATCTAGAGACTCCAGGAGATTTGTGTATGGATGATTCCAAACATGGGCTAGTGGATAGTCAATCCAAATCAACTTTCCAATGCTTCCTAATAAGTGGGGGGAATTCACACTTTATACTGTAAAGGGGGAAAGCTACTGGCAAATCTGGAAGCACTGTGGAGCATGTGCCTTTCCTAAAAATGCCATTAAAAATATTAACCATGGGGTGGGGGGAGTGGGGACAGTGGACCATGACTGTAATCGTAGGAACTCAGGAGGCTAAGATCTAAGGATCATGGTTCGAAGCTGGTCCTGTCAGGAAAGTTCACAAGACACTTATCTCCAATTAACCAGCAAAAAGCCAAAAGTGGAGGTGTGGCTCCAGTGGTAGAGCACCAGCCTTGAATGATAAAGCTAAAGTATAATAAATAGGCTGTGAGTTCAAATACCAGTACTAGTGTGTGCACATGTGCATGCACATACACACACACACACACACACACACACACACACACACACACACACAGAAATTCACACAGGGAATGATGAAGAGGGTAGGGCTTGCTCCCCAGTCCCAATCCATGCCCAGGTCTTCTCAGTACATATTGTTTCCCACTGGAGGCCAGGCCAGGTGAGGAAAGGGGCAGGGGGCAGCATGGTCACCAGGACTGGCAGTACCTACAGACACAGGACACAAGTTCCAGTTCAGCCAACCCCAAGTGTGAATCTCAATTGTGTCTATCCCAGTGTGGGGAGTCCTGAATCCATTGCTCTCCGTGTAACTGTTTTATCAACATACCAATTCCCTTAATTCACCCGCTAAAAAAAGCAGAAACAAAAACTACTTCCCCAACTACTTTTAGTAGCTGTAAAGTTGTGTTAACTGTCACTATAATCCGTGTTAGAGCATTTTGATCAGCCACAAGAGAAACCCCACACCTATTAGCAGTCACTCCCTCTCTCTGTGCCTCTAAGCTGCTTTCTGACTCTGCACACTGGCCTCTTCTGATTGCTTTATACAAATGTAACCATTCATTGAGTAGCTAGGATTCCAGGCATGAAACAAACCCATGATCCACAATGATGCTTAGATGCCTGTTGTTTGAGGCCTTGGGAAAGGCTATCTGAACTATGTACTTGAAAAGAATAGTCACCTGTCCTAACTCAAGTTCCTGAGAGGGCATAAGTCCAACATCTAAAAGACCAGGCCTTAGGCAGCTCTTGCGCTGTGCCGAGGGCCTGCATGGTGAGGCACAGTCCAGTGTCAAAGTTATCAAGCCCTGCGGAGCACTCAGGGTTACCTGATACACAGAAAGCAGCTAATCAGCATGAGCGCTTGCAATGATGCAAAAAGTAGGGAGGTTGGGAAGGTGGCTCAGTGGTAGAGTGCTTTCCTTGCATGCTATGAGGCCCTGAGTTCAATTCCTCAGCACCACATAAGCAGAGAAAGCTGGAAGTGGTGCAGTGGCTCAATTGGTAGAGTGCTAGCCTTGAGCTGAAGAGCTGAGGGGCAGCGCCCAGGCCCAGAGTTTAGGCCCCACGACTGACAAAAACAACAACAACAACAAAAATGGGGAGGGGTGCTGAGCACCTCTGTTCCCCAACTCATTCTTCTTTCCTTTTTCCTTCCTTGTCATCCAAAAGCTGAGGGTCTGTGCTTAGGAATCATTAGTTGGGCAGGGAATTAGGAAAGGGGGTGAGTGGCCACTCCAATCCAGTCATACCCATGATGCATTTCTCCTGGGAGCCAGGGCTGTGGCAGCCGCTGGGCCAACTCTCTGGCCCCCTATCCAGAACAGTCTCATTGATCCTGCTTCCTCAGAGCCCCAGCCTGATGTAGTCATTCTTTCTGAGCTTCCAACAAAGAGACTGCGCTTTAGGATCTCTGGGTTCCTGCGACTGAAAATTGCCTGGGTATAGCCTGGGCCAGAGCAGAGTAGGATCCATCAGAAGCCTCATCGAATAGGCTCCGGGGGAACAGCCTTGAGCCCCACTTCCTCAAGCCCCCCTGCTCCCTGCTCCCACTGAGAGGACTTACCCAGGCCCAGTTTGGAGATGGTCTCCAGGTCTGAGAGGCTCCTGGAGTCTAGGATGGCCTGGGGCAGGCGCAGCGTGAAGGGCAGTAAATCTCTGTGAAGACACAAAGGGAGTAGTCAAGGCAGGGAGAGGTGCTCTGAGCCATGCCCAGACCCGCAGCCCATACGGGAAGGGCCTCCTCCCACAGCTACTCCATTCTTCCACAAGACTAGAAACGTCCCTGGAGCTGGGGGCAAGGACTGAGGCTGAGGGAAGTTTGGATGATATCTAGGTCCAGCATCCGCACCAGGGACCCCCAAGATGCAGGAGAGCCCTTGGAGTGGGCAGAGTCATGACTTCGGGCTTCTCCTGGCAGGCCCAGGCTTCCTCCAAGGCACTGTTTAGCATCCCACCCACTCCGCACTCTGACCTGCACTGCTCTGTGTGGGGACAGGCAGGATGCACAGTCAGGCACTCGGGTGCGCCCACAGCCAGACCCCGGGGTTTACAGCCCCCTCCGGGGATCGCAAGAAATGATGCAAAGGGGAAACTGAGGCCCAGAGAAGGAAAACGAAGATGTTCTGGCCCTGTGGTGGGCCGTGGACAGAGTATTCTGGGCCTCAGTCCTCCTCACTTGCAGCCCAGGGTGGGTGGTTCTGGCTCTATGCCTCATCCTGGCGTTGCAGGCCTGATAAGCCCTTCCCTGCCATTCCTCCTGCCCCTCCTCGGTGTGCGGCTGCCCCTGCTCAGCCCACTTCCTCCCCAGAGAGCGTCTTCTCTGATGAGAAGACCCAGGGATCACCAACAAGAGACCTTAAAGCCGTCAGGACCACATGGATACAGATCTGCTCCCTCATTCCCTGTGTCCTCCCTGCCCGCCCCCCCCTCCCCCAGCCCAGTTCCAAGTGCCCAAATCCCACCTGTGCTGAAAGCCTCCCTGGCGCCCTGGGCAGGGCTACATGTTTCCTTGTCATTCCTCCTGTCCATGGAATCCTAGACTGGAGCCCTCCAGCTCCTGGCAGAAGCAGGGAAGCATTTCCAGGTCTCCCAGGATTTGGCAAAGGTCACTGATGGGCAGGGCTGATGCAAGTGCCCCGCCCCCTGCTTGGGAAACACTCCCCTAGGGGGAGGAAGAGCACCCAGAGGGGCACTAAGCCTCGGGACGTGGCCTTTGCCGTCCCTACTGTCTACTGGGTGGGACTGCCAGCTGATCTTAGGTCGTCCTGCCAGTCTCCTGTGAACCCAAGGCCATCTGGAGCTGCCTGGCTGCCCCTCCAGGCAGGAGTGGCTTGGCCCCAGGCTGGGCAGGCTCTCACCTCAGGTCTCCCCTCCCCGCCACTACCCCAGTCTCTAGCTTTGAGGGGCTGCCCTGTGGGTGGGTTTTCAAATGGTTTGTTACCAGCAGACCAGTCCGGATGCTATGCCAATCTCCCCACACCTGTCCCTCCACCCTGTCGTTTTCAAGACACTGCAGGGGACAGCAGGGGAGCAAGCCCTGGCCACGCCCACCTCCCAGGCGGGTCCCTGCACTGCCTGTCCAGCTCGCTCCCCCTCGCCGGTCCCGCACAGCCTTCCGCGTTGTCCTGCGGTCCTGGACACACGTGTGTGCAGCTACCGCCACACGTCTACTTACACTCCACACAGCCCTCGCCTTCCAAGGCCACACCCCATGACCTGGCACCCACCCAGGGGTGCCTCTTCCCAGCCAACGAGACCACACACAAGATGGGAGGTTTGCTAACTGTCTGTATTATTATTATTATTGTTATTATTGTGTGATGGTGCAGCAGCTCTGTAATAAGATGTTAATTCCTGTTTTACAGATGATGGCGAAGAGGCTCAGGGGTTAAAAGATTTGCTAAGACCACCCAGCTAATGCAATACCTTCAGCCACTTACTGTGTGTGTGTGTGTGTGTGTGTGTGTGTGTTCACGCGTGCGCACAAGCATGTGCGCTGGTACTGCAACTTGAACTTAGGGACTTCGTGGTGTTCCTTAGCCTTTTCCATTTAAGGTTGGTGCTCTACCACATGAACCACACCTACACATCTGGCTTTTTTTTTTTGGGGGGGGTCCGGTCGTGGGGCCTGAACTCTGGGCCTGGGTGCTGTCCCTCAGCTCTTCAGCTCAAGGCTAGCGCTCTACCACTTGAGCCACAGCGCCACTTCCGGCTTTTTTCTTTTTGCTTAATGTGGTGCTGAGGAATCGAACCCAGGGCCTCAGGCATGCCAGGCAAGCACTCTACCACTGAGCCACCTTCCCAGCCCCACATCTGGCTTTTTACTGGTAACTGGAGATAAGAATCTCACACTTTCCTGCCTGAGCTAGCTTTGAACCTCACCCCTAAGACTTCAGCATCCTGAGCAACTAAGATTACAGGTGTAAGCTTGTAATTTTTGGAACCTTTTCTCCTACCTAATCTTTACAATAACACTGGGGTATAAGCACTATGCTCTTTTAATTTTTTTGGTCATGGGCTTGAACTCAGGGCCTGGGCACTGTCCCTGAGCATTTTTGCTCAAGGCTAGCACTTACCACTTGAACCATGCCTCCATTTCTGGCTTTCTGGTGGTTAATTGGAGATAACTAGACTTTCCTGCCCTGGGTAGCTTTGAACAACAATCCTCAGATCTCAGCCTCCTGATTAGCTGTGATCATAGGTATGACTTACTAGTACAGGTGATAGATTATTTTTTCTTAAAAAATGTATTTCCAAATTTCAGCTGGGTCACACAATGCAAAGAACAATTCTCACACCTAATCTTTCTGTCCTCAGCTAGAATTTCTGTCAGAATCCTCAATGAGAGTCTGTTTGGCATCACAAGAGTTAATTCCACCTACACCAGACACTTTCTGAAAACTTCTAGTCCGATTCACTATTTCATTGTTTTAAAAAGTCATTTTACGACCCTCCCTCAGAAGGATTCTCCAACACCAGCTCCCAGCTGTTCAGTCTTAGTGACCGAGCATCTAACAGTTCAACGTGAGTCAATCTTGAGTCTGACAGCAGATTTTGAGGCTCAGTCAGTCCTTTGAGACCACCCCAATTTCAACATCAGCAACCAGTCCCAGCTCGCCTGAACTTCTGGGGGCCCCAGATCAGGGCTCTCTGGGTACAACAGAGCTGGACAGCAGCTACTTTTAAAGATGAGGCTGACCCGCACCCTGGCTTCCTGGAACCTCACAAATGTGAGCCAGGGGGTTCACGTCTGGTTTGAGTGGTGCCAAAGCCCAGCTCTGTGGCTTTAACTTGAGATGACTTTAAGGTCTGCTCCCATGTTCCTGGGCTGAGTGTAGGAGCTGGTGAAAGCTGGGGTCCCGTCCACCTCCCTGCCCTGCTCCCCTTCCTTGCCCTTACTCAACCCTTGTGCCTGAATTCTGCCCTGGGAGCCCATCCTGGGAAACCCCCTGCGTGTTGATCCCTGGGTGAAGTTTCCAAACCCTGGGCTATGGATCCATTGCTTATAAATTGGTTATTAATATAGATTCCTGGGCCCATCTGATACCCAGAGTCAGGACCTAGAGCCCTCACCCAGCCTAGAGTGTCGGGTTCGAGGTGAGCACCCTTTTTTCTATTTCTGGGCGTGGGCTGCTGTTGAGCCCTGAACACAGCCTCTGTGGAGCACAGGGCAAGAAGGACCAGGCCTTCTGAGGAAGTCACCACCACACACTGGGCCAGGGCTGGTCATGCTGTCCTGGCAATGTCTCCATGAGTAGCCTCTGGCTCAGGCCAGCAGGGCCCCCAGTGCCCTGTGGGGAGCAGGCTCCAGGAGGAGGAGGGGGGCTGGTGGACTTGCTCAGGGCCAGGCCTGGGCTTGCTGTAGGGTTGGGGACACAGCTCTATGTAACGGTGAGCACTGACCAGCATATCAAAGCACCCCTCTGGAGGGGATGCCAGGCATATGAAGTGTCTTGGGAGCGGGTCTAGCTGCCTTCAGGCATGAGGTTCTGCAGGAGTCTGCACGTCCACAGTGCCAGCTGGGGCAGGTGTCTGCTCTGGGGTCACAGCTGCAGGAGATGGGTTCTGAGCTCCCAGCCTGGGCATCTTCCCACTAGGACATTTCACTCCTGAGATGCTTAGAAACTCAGGGACTCCCATCCTTCTGGTCAGGCCAGTCTGTGTCCTGTGAGTGCCCCCCAGGGACCTTTGGGAATCTGAGGGCAAGGTAAACTGTCACCTGCTCTCCTGGAGCATTGAAGATGGGAAAAACTCAAGAGGTGACATCACTGAGCTCTGGTGATCCCAGCTCCTGGATGCAAAGAAGCCCGCAGCCCAGCAGACTCCCAACCTGATGGGCACTGGGCACTGCACCATCTCTTCCTGTGCATTACCAAATTCCCTCCTGCAGCCCTGATGGGACTGGCATCGTTCCCATTTCATGGATGAGGACGGTGGGGATCAGACAGATGAAGTGACAGCTCCAGATCTGAGCCTTGCAATTATGCCTTCCTTCTTTCCTTCCTTCCTTCCTTCATTCATCCATAGTGCCTAGCATATGCCAAACACTACACTGGGCTCCTATTTCTGAGGGGAAAACTTCTTGGAATAGGAAAAGTGTGTCTCCTAAGAGCCTGGTACATCTTAACACATACAGGGCCAGGGGCCTCTTCAGTGTAGCCTGGGGCACACACGGGCCATGCCAGCTCACTGGCACTGTTACAGGATGTACACAGTGGGCAGCAGTGCAAACAGCTGGGCTTTAGAGCCAGATCTCAGTTTGAATCCTGCCCTGCTGTTTACCAGCTGTGTGACTGCTCTGTCTTGGCTTCCTCATCTGTGCAATAAGGAGCCAGGATCACTACAGGTCACCTCATGGAGTTGTTGGAAAGACCTGTATGGGTGTAAAATTCTGCATACTGGACACTACCAAAAAAGCTGGAAGTAGAACAGTGCTCAAGTGGTAGAGTGCTAGCCTTGAGCAAAAAGAGGCTCAGGGACAGAACCTACATACACCCTGAGTTCAAGTCTCGAGACCAGCACACACACACACACAGACACACAGACACACACACAGACACACACAGACAGACACACAGACAGACACATACACACAGACACACAGACACAGACACACAGACACAGACACACACAGACACACAGACAGACACAGACAGACACACAGACACACAGACACAGACAGACACAGACAGACACACAGACACACAGACACACACAGACACACAGACACACACACAGACACACACACACAGACACATACACAGACACACAGACACACAGACACACACACACACAGACACACACACACACACACACACCCTTGGTGCAGAGCAGGGCTGGGGCTGCTAAGGCATGGGCTATGGTAATTAGCTCTGTCATGCCCGCCCACCAGGACACCTTACCCATACTGGCTAAACACCTCCAACTTAAGCCACTGGCTTATAGCACCAAAATATATTTTTAAATTCTTGTTGATTTGAAACCAGTTCTGAATGAATGGACCGGGGCAGAGGCTGGTTGCAGATGCCTGCTCCACCCAGAAGCCACTGAGCCATCATGGGAGCTCCCACCCACGGAGCCCCAGAAGCCTCTCTTGCTGCCCCTGCTGGAAGTTCCTTCTGGAATCCCTGTTAAAGCATGGTCAGGGTCACACAGGACCCCAAAGCTGTCTGTGATACGCATCATGCAGGAAGTTGGGGGACAGGTGGGGGTGGGGGTCTTACCCCCGGTCAGGAAGCCAGCGAGCCAACACCTCTCCTATGGTTACCAGAGCAAAGCCAAGGGGCATGGCAGCCAGAGGCATCGCTGCATCTCCGCATCTCTGTGCTGCTGTTTCTGACCTGCCTCCCCACAGCCACCAGTGATGTCCGTAACAGACTGATGGACGTCTGTCCCCAGCCATTCCTGGAGCCACCCACTCACCTACTGACACAGTAGAATGCGATCAGTCTGAAGATGTCCTCAAACACAAGAACAGAGCCTTCCACGTACAATACTGTGGAGAGACAAGAGAGGCCCCAGGTTAGTATACCCCAAACACAAGGGAGCAGGCGACGGCTCCTGAGGGCTGGTGGGGCATGACTTCCACCATGGTCATGCTGGCTGGCACAGCTCCAAGCAAACCACTGCCACCAAGACCTGAGGTGAGCCCGGCACTGGTGGATCACAGCTGTCACCCTAGCTACTCAGGAGGCTGAGATCTGAGGATCAAGGTTCAAAGCCAGCCTGGGCAGGAAAGTCTGTGAGACTCTTACCTTCAATTAACCACCAGAAACCTGGAAGTGGTGCTGTGATAGAGCGTTCACCTTGAGCTGAAGAGCTCAGGGACAGCACCGAGGCCCAGAGTTCAAGCCTCACGACTGACCCCCGCCTGAGGGTGTCAATGCCCTGAGAGTTTAGGGAGTAACATAGCTTGCCTTAACGAATACACACATTATTATTATTATTATTTTAGCAAATGAACACAGAGGATTCTAGATATAAGGAAAACCAACCATGTCAAGGTAGAGCATGGTTGCTCATGCCTGTAATCCTAGCTATTCAGGCAGCAGAGATTGAGGAGGATCATGGCTGGAGATCAGCCCAGGCACAAAGTTGCCAAGGCTGCATCTTCACCAACAAGCAGGATACAGCAGGGTGCACCTGTGATCGCAGCTCTGCCTGAGGGTGTGAGTTATAGGATCTCAGTCTGAGGTGGGCTCCAGGCAAAAACATCTGCAAGATGACTGCGGCAGAAAGGACTGAGGGTGTGGCTCAAGTGATAGAAAGAATGTCTAGGAACTGAGGCCTGTAGTTCAGACAGATCAAAATAAAAAGGAGTGTGTGAGATCACACTAATCTTAAGTCTTACCATTCAGTAACCTGGGGACCGGGAAGGGTGAGTGGGAAGAAGGGCCCAGCCCTGCCTCTAGGAGGCGCCCTGTGAAGAACCAGGCTCTGGACTACATGCGGCCAGGGGCACAGGGCAGCCTGGTCAGTGGTGGGAGGTCCCCAGTTCATCCCACCTCCTGTCGCCGTTCATCAACCTTCTCACCCCATGCCAGGCAAAGCGCCCTGAGCTCAGGGGCCCACAGGCTTTCCAGGCATTAGTGGGGAAGAGGGTGCCATGTGAGCAGCACAGCTGAGCCCCAGTTTCCATGTGATGGGGGAGAGAAGAGGGCAGGACCTGGGTGCAGGGGCCCGATTGACACTGGAATGGATGAAGCAGGCCTCGGTGTGACCATCACCCAGCATCCAAAGCCCAGAATAGCTCTCCACCACCCAGAACCACACACTGTATGCCAACAACTCTGATTTCTATTTGCCTTAGATTCTAAGCACCAGGCTCAATAGTTCCTAAAAATATGTATATTTATCTGTGGCAAAGAGATGGGGGCTTCTCATGAGGTCAGATGTTAAAAATGAGTTTCAAGAAAAATAAGTAGAGAGAGGAAGAACTGGGTAGAGGAACTGGGTGGAGGTTCACACAGATGTGAGATAAACTCCAGCCCACAGTCATTTCCAGCTTCTGAGTGTTCCCCACGGGGCGAGGGGGGGGGGGGGGGAGGGAGGTGGGCAATGAGGGTCCAGCGCCACCTAGGGCCTGAATTCAGCACAGCACCATCTTGCCACAAAGGGGGGGTGGGCGGGTAACACAGCAGGAATAGAGCCCTGGACCACACAATCAGTGGGAGAAGGAAGTTGGACCTCACCCATCCCTGTGGGTGATGCCAGGAGATCACACCTGTGAACCTTGCTATTCCAGGAGGCTGAGATCTGAAGATTAAGTGTTCAAAGCCAGCCTAGGCAGGAGAGCTTGGGAGAGTCTGTGTGGTTCAAGTGGTAGAGTGCCAGCCTTGAGTGAAAAGGCTAAAGGAGTACTTAAGGCCCTGAGTTCAAGCCACACGCACGCGTATGCACACAGAAACCCAGCCTGGCATTCTGGGCTACCCCACAGTGAGCAGCTCTCCTTTCTTGGTGTTGGTTGTATGATAATTTGGTATGTTCAGCAAACTATCAAAATACATCTCAAAGCAGCAGGGCTATTTTATTTTTTGTTGGTTGTGGGGCTTGAACTCTGGGCCTCGGCGCTGTGCCTCAGCAATTCAGCTCAAAGCTAGCGCTCTACCACTTGAGCCACAGCGCCACTTCCGGTTTTCTAGTGGCTTATTGGAGATAAGAGTCTCACAGACTTTCCTGCCTAGGCTGCCTTTGAACCACAATCTTCAGATCTCAGCCTCCTGAGTAGCTAGGTTTACAGGTGTGAGCCACCGGCACCTGGCTGTTAATATTCTTCAGACACTTTTTCTATAGAAATTCTCAAAGTCAGGCATGCCTGATGTAATTACCACAAACTTCCAGTGGATAAGGTGAATTCATATTCACCCAACGAGACCTTTATCATGCCCTCTGCATACAGAGAATGGCCACTGAACCTGAATTCTTCAGGTTCTGATTTATCTCAGCCAACAAATAAAGGGTAGTAAATCTGAATCCAGGCCTCACTGGACTTTGAGGAGAAAAGGACCATTGTATGAGAATTCACCTTGCCAAGTGTTAGCTCTGCTTACAATAACTCTTGTCTCCCCTGGGCCGGAAGTGGGCGGCGCCTCACCTACTGCGCAGGCGCTGCCTTCGTGGGTGGAGATTGGTCTGCGAGGGGGGCGTTTCCTTACACCAAGGGCTATGGATGAAGCCCACGAACACTAACTCAACCTTCCACAGGAGCAAACAGCTTTGGTAACCCTGGAATCTCTCACTTCTTACACATTTTGATCAACAGTCCAAATTCCCTTTTTTTTGGTGGCATTAGAATTTGCTAGGCTGGCATTCCACCATTTGAATCATGCCTCCAGCCCTGCTTTTGGCTGGTTATTGTGAATCAAGAACCTAGTGAACAATTCCTCTCTCATACTATGATCCTCCTGATCTCAGCTTCTTCTGGAGCTAAGATCACAGGTGTGAGCCACCAGCACCCAACTAACAATCCTTCTTAGTTCACTTTTCCACTTGTGGCGCTCATGTGAAGGCTGTGCTCAGGGCTACTCTCTGGCTGGGCATTTATCCTATGTATTATTTCATCAGCAAGTGATTATTGCATTCATGCTCTAGGGTAATGAGTAGATGGATATGGTAGCAGACAGGAAGCCCACAGGGTTTTTTTTTTTTTCCATTGGCTCTGGCCAGGGCACTTCTCTAGAACTCCTTCCTGGGGGCAGAGGTTCAAAACATTCAGCTCAATCTCTTTAGATGAGTGAAAAGTAGGTTGATAGTGGGAAAAATGCTCAGACTGAGGTCTCACTACACACATACAAAACAGAGAAGCCTGGTAGATTAGAAGCCAAAGGAGGCTGGGCGCTGGTGGCTCACTCCTGTAATCCTAATCAGGAGGCTGAGATCTGAGGATCAAGGTTCAAAGCCAGGCAGGGCAGGAAAGTCCGTGAGACTCTTATCTGCAATTAAGTACCAGAAAACCAGAAGTGGCGCTGTGGCTCAAGTGGTAGAGTGCTCACCCTCAGCTGAAGAGCTCAGGGTCAGCGCCCAGGCCCAGAGTTCAAGCCCCACAACTGACCAAAAAGAAAAAAAGCCAAAGGGACTCCAGGTAGGGTGGACATCCTGTCCCTGAGGGCAGGCAGAGTGGACTGACCTTGGCGGGGTTCAATGCTTGGAGAGAGGGACCCACCAAACCAGAGCACAACAAGAAGCCTTTACTCCAAGGTCCCTGTTATAGCCGAGACAAGATCCTTTTAATCTCCCTGCCACCCCAAAAGGCTGGGAACACTGGATCCTGATAGGTGCTTGCCCACCCACCCCCGTTCCTAAGCAACAATTGATCTGAGCTGGGCCCCTGACTGGAAAGAGGGGGGGTGCAGACACAGCGCTAAAACGTCAGAGTGACAGGGGGCTGGGGAGCCGCTTCAGGGCCTCGTGTAGGAAAGGGGAAGGTGAACCCTCTTCTAGGGGATGTCCCCCCTACCATCATCACCAGGGGATCCCCGGTAAGCCCCTGGAAGACTGGGCTCCTTCCCCATTTTGCAGGTCACAGCTGCTTTGTGGTAGAGGCCAGTCGCACTATAGTTGCCATGGGAACCACGACTTGGCTGGTGTGTGGTGAAGGAATGTCCGCCATGACCACAAGGCCCAGCCAAAGGCCCCGTTTTCTGAAACATGCCAACTGCGTCCCTTGTCCCCAGGAGTGACAGCTGGGGGAAGAGAGAGGGCTTCCTGGAGGCCCAGGGCCCCACCCACCCAGGGACCCAAGCCAGTATTCTTTCAGATGTTCACTACCAAGGCCCACAGACAGTTCTGGCCCATAACACCGCACAGATGGGGAAACTGAGGTCCAGGGATGATATATCCTCATCTTGCACGTTGGCAGCCTGGGAACTTTCCAGTATGGTTCTCTCTGGTACTGCTTTGGGGAGTTTATAAGTTTTTATTCTTTGTTATTGTTGTGATACTGGAACTTGAACTCAGGGCCTTGTATTTGCTAGGCAACCAACTGAACCACTTAATCTGAACCACTGGGCCCTTTTTGCTTTAGTTTGTCAGAGAGGGTCTTGCTTTGTGCCAAGGTTGGCCTTAGACCATGATGCTCCGGTGTCTGCTTCCCATGGCTAGAGTTACATATGTGTATCATGATACTCAGGTTATTGGGTAACTCTGTCTAGAGTGACCTCAACACTCAATCCTCCTATCTCTGTCTTCTGCATAGCTGGGCTTACAGGCATGAACCACAGTGCCCAGCCCTGATTTTGTTTTTTTGACCGTCTCCTTTTCCCTGCTTCCCAGTGCTGGCCCATGGACAGATTTGAGGAGTTACAGGTTTTAATAATCATGTCAGGCTCTGGATTTTTCATCCTTCTAATTTCTAATCAGTCTCACTCTCTATTTTATAGAGGAGGAGGCTAACCCTAAAATACATTAAGTCACCATGACCAAGTCATGACCAGACAGATGCCAGTACCTTCCCACAACCAGGGCCCTGGCAACGCACAGCAGCTTCTATCCAGAGCACCAGTCACCTATGGTGCAGAAGAGCAGCGCAGGATGGAGGGCGGAGCCTGGGCTTCTTACTGGGGTTCAGGCCACAGTCCTATTTCACAGACAGAAGATGCCTTCTCCCTAGGAGTCAGCTCTTGTGGGTTGAACTATGGCCCTGCTCCCTGGCTTGGGCCCTGGGAACCCCTGAAAGCCACTGCTGTGACTTCCACCATGATGTGGTCACGGGCCCGACTCAGACCCAGAACGCAGCTCTTTTCACAGCCCCAGGTCTAGAACTTTCTGGCTATGTCCTGTGTGTGGTGGGGCCTGTGTTTTCTGAGAGCATCGTCTGTGAACTCCACACAGGCAGTGGAACTGCGGTGACGCTTTACTATGCTGTTCGGACTAACATAAAAGACCCCCTTTTTTGGAATTGTCCTTCCTGTTGAGCAAGCGTGAACGTGAGACTTCAGAGTGTGAGAAGCGCTCACAGGAGGAGCTGTCACTGTGCAGATGGGGACTTTGTCTGGCAACTATTTATAGGCTCAGATGCCAAAACACAAGGGGGACAATAGACAGATTTCCAGTTGCTGTGTGTCAGGAAAAACTAAATAAAGAGCTAATGGCAGGTGTGGGGAGAAGGAGCAGGCAGGGGAAGGGGCAGGGCAGAGGTGCCAGCCCCGGGAGCTGGGACCTAGGAGACACCACTTCCCTCTCTGCTCCCACGCAGGCCAGGGCATGTCTGTGAAGGGATCCACTGAGAAAACGCTGCTGTCAGGAAGCAGAGGATGATGGGTAGGGGGAAGGCAGGTTATTCTGGGGACCACAGCCCCAAGTGCCATGGGACACTCTCCACTCCCCCCCCCCCATGAACTGCTTCGACATCAGGATCCTTCAAAGTCCCTCCCACACTGCATTTGGGAACCTCAATTCTAGGTCTAGAAAAACCTGACTGGCACTCAGAAGAGCTGGAGACCTGGAAGCGGGGAACAGAGGGGGCAGCTTGGTCACAGATCTGGAGTGTCAAGATGTAGAACGTGGGTTGGAAGAGTCCAACTCCTCTATCTGTGGCCTGGACTGCTGGTCTAGGCCACACAGTCCACGAGGAATAGAATATGGGACACACAGGCAATTAAAAAAAATCTCAGGGCTGGAGATGTCATTGCACATAGGGCCCAAGGCCCTGGGCTCCATTCTCATACATTAGGGTGATACTCTATACAGGGTATAGGATCAGGAATCTGAGACAACTCAGGAGATAGTGTGACTGCCACCTAGTGGTTGGAGGCCAGGGATGCTGCAGACATCCTGCCCTGCCCTGCTCTGCCCTGCTCTGCCCTGCTCTGCTCTGCCCAGTCCGCCTCCTGCAACAAGGAAATGGATGATGGCCTCCAAATGAGTGGAAGTCCATGTGTGTACCTGGTAGATGCCTGGCAGGGGGCCAGGAGCACCATGGAAGCCAGCCCCGGCTGTCTTTGGCTGGCATTCCCCTTCTTTGCTTGACCTCATCCACGAGGACACACCCAGCATTGTGCCACTTGTCCAAATAAGACATTTCTATTCACCCAAAGGACAATCCACCCCTCAGAGACACTCCCAAGTCACACCCACTCACTGGTGTTGGGGGTACTCTGCCTTAGTGCCATAAAATCCTCACCATCTGAACACACCCATCTCCACACCCCTATGCCTGCTGTCCTCAAACCCAGCAAACGAATAAACAAATGTCAACGGAATCCTCTAATTAATATTTTCCCGAGGGCATATTCTCAACGCAAGAGCAGCAACACAGTGCTAGGAACATGTGTTTGGAGCCTGGTTTCTGGGTCTAAGTCCTGGCTCTGCCGCTTGCTAACATGTGACTCTGAGGAAGCTAACAAGCTTTTCTCCATGCCTCAGTTTCTGTCAAGTGGGGGTTCTGATTGCTTTGGCTATCTATTGTATTGCTGTGGGAAAACATTACTTGAAACACTTTCTGGCTTCAAATAACAACCACCTAAGTGCAGCCATGAGCTGTGAGCGAGGAATCCGGGCAGGGCTCGGCTGGATGACTCTTCCATTCCTTGGAACACTCATGCGTCACTCAGTGGCGTGCAGCTGGTGGCTGGTCTGGTCTGGAGGGTCCAAGACATTTTTGTGCAAAGCTGGGAATGCTCAGACCGGATGCAGCCAACCCCATTTCCATCCTGCATTTCCATCTGTCCCAGAAAGTCTCTAGGTCCTTGTCTTCAGGATGGAGAAGAGCTCTCACAGTCCAGGCAGAACTCTGGCTCCCTTAAAACCTATGCGGACCTGGCACAGCTCACTTCTGCCTCAGTTAGCTGGTCAAAGAAACCACAGCCTAGCCCAGATTGATGGCAGGGGCTACAGACCACAACCGTCAAAAAATACACAGAAGGAAGGGGTGACATTTCCAAAAAGAAATGTACTCATACCCTATGTATGTCACCCTTATAAATAAACATAAAAATTAAAAATATATATAGAATGCAAGTTATCTCACTCATACCAAGAGCCTGATGTGATGTGTATCTGTTATCCGTGCTACACAGGAGGCTGAGATGGAAAGGATCATAGTTCAAGGCCATGAAACATGAAACTCCATCTTAATGGAGACACTGGGCATGCTGGCACCTGCTGTCCCAGCTATAGCAGAAGCAGGGGGGTGGGGACACGGACTGCAGTCCAGGCATGTAGATAGCAATTAGACTCTATCTCAAAAATAACCAGAGGGCTAGAGGTATGGCTCATGAAAAATGAATATATATATATATATATATATATATATATATATATATATATGAACAAATGAATTCATACAAAAGGCTTAACAAATGACTCATTATTGTTCTACTTCTTTATCCTCTCTCCCTACACCCAGCCCAGGCCCAATACCTACCAAATGTCAGCACATATTTTGTGTCATGATTCAGTAAAAGAAGAGGCATGTGAAGAACATTCTTGGTTGGGCTATATAGAGGAATTTTCCTTTCCTTCCTTCCTTCCTTCCTTCCTTCCTTCCTTCCTTCCTTCCTTCCTTCCTTCCTTCCTTCCTTCCTTCCTTCCTTCCTCCCTCCCTCTTACCCTCCCCTACCTCTCTTTCTTTCTGGAAGTACTGGAGTTAGAATTCGGGCCTTGTGCTTGCTAGGCAGGTGCTCTACCACATATTTATGTTATGATTCAGTAGAGGGAGAGGCATATGAAGAATGTTCTAAGTTGGGCTATATAGAAGAAGTTTCTTTTCTTTTTTTTTGAAGTACTGGAATTTGAATTCAGGCCTTGTACTTGCTAGGCAGGTGGTATAACCACTTGACCCACCTTAACCCATTTTGCTTTTGTTCTTTGCAGTGTGTGTGTGTGTGTGTGTGTGTGTGTGTGTGTGTGTGTGTGTGTGTGTGTGTGTGTGTGTGTGTGTGTGTGTGTGTGTGTGTGTGTGTGTGTGTGTGTGTGTGTGTGTGTGTGTGTGTGTGTGTGTGTGGCCTGGGTTGTCCTGGGATATGATTCTCACAGGGGCATGAGCTTTCTTTCTTTTTTTAACACATAGCTTTCCCTTCTCTAGGTCTTCCCCAGAGTCTATCAGAGGGTCTTACAAGTGAGGAGAGTGAGCTTAAAGAAGGCTCAGGAGCTTGCCCAAGTTCAACAAGACAGGAAATGACCCACTGACATGAAATCTGTCTGCCTGGATGCTGGCTCTTCTTTTTTGACACATTTTGCTTGTCTATTCCTCTAACAGCTTCCTTGGAGGTATTGTGGGGCTCCTCATTGGCAGAGAGAAATGGGGATGAGAAGTCAAATAACTTGCTTTAGTTCCCAGAGCTAGTCAACTGAAAGAACTGAATATGAAACCAAGTTTTATTCTTTTCTAATGTATTCATCCAATGAATGCTATTGATTTCCCTCTAGATCTGCCCTCTGTTGCCCTCCTTCCCCAATTTGATAGGTTTGTGTTTTCATTTTCATTTACTTTCAAGTATTTTTAAATTTCTCTTGTGATTTCTTCTTTGGCTCATGTGTTATTTAGATAGGAGTTGTTTAATCTCCAAGTATTTAGGGATTTGCATCTCTCTTTGTGCTGTTGAGTTCCAGTTTAATTCCATTGCAGGCGGGGAGCAGACACTGTGGGAATTTATCTGTCAAACTGGTGAATGCATGACCTAGAATGTGGTTTACTTTGACAAATGTTCCAGTTGAGCTGAAGAATGTATGCATTGTTGTTCTTGGCTGAAGCACCTTACAGATAGTCTGGTTCCTCCTATCAGAGGTGGCAGCATCCAGTTCAAGTGTGTCCTTGCTGATTTTCTGCTACTTGGATCTGTCCACATCTGACAGAAGGGGTTTGAAGTCTCCAAATTGCAGTGGATCTCTCTAGTTCTCCTTCAAGGTCTATCTGTCTTTGTCTCCAGATTTTGCTGTTCTGTTATTAGACACATACACACTGAGGATTATTAGGTTCTTCTCTTGAACTGATCCTATATCAGTATTTAACAGCTCTCTTTGTCCTGGGCTGAAGTCTAATATAGTTACTTCTATTGTCTTTTAATTAATGCAAACAAGGAGTACCTTCTCCTCTGTGTGTTTATATTCAGAGTGTGTTTATATTCAGCACATAGGTATTGTTTCTTGACCCACTGGGACAGGCCACTGTTCTAGACCACTGACATTCAGTCATTATGGATGTATGAAGTATCTACCAGAAAGGCTCCAGTGTTGAAAGCTTAGTTCCCAGCTGGCAGCACTATTCAGAGGTGACTGGGTCACAAGGATGCTAACTTTATCGATGGATTAATCCATTGATGAGTTCTTAGCTGACTAGGCTATTAGAAGTTGGAGTCTGGCCTGAGGAAGTAGTCCCTGTGGGCGTGCCTTGAAGGGTATCTTATGCCAGCTCCTCCCTTACTGTTACTCTCTGCTTCCTGGCTGCCATGAGGTGAGCAGCTCTGCTACACTACACCACTGTATGTTCTCCACCATGATGCTCGGCTTCCACACAGGCCTACAGTGACTCACCAAGAGACCACTGAGCCTGAGCTCAATCAAACCTTTCGTCGTCGTCGTCATCATCGTCGTCGTCGTCCTCCCCCTCCTCCTCCAATATTTTTTTGCTGGTCCTAGGGCTTAGACTCAGCCTGGGTGCTGTCCCTGAGCCTCTCTGGGCTCAAGGCTAGTACTCTTATCACTGAGCCACAGTGCCACTTCCGGCTTTTTCTGAGTAGTATATCGGAGATAAGAGTCTCACAGACTTTCCTGCCCAGCCTGGTTTCAAATTAAGATCCTCAGATATCAGCTTCTTGAGTAGCTAGGATTACAGGTGTGAACCATAGGCATCCAGCTAAACCTTCCCTTCATAAGTTGTTTATAGCAGGTAGTTTGTTACAGTAGCCACAAGCTGACTACTGATGTCTACCATATTTGTTACTGTTTTCAAATTGCTTTCTTACGTTGGGTCTTATTTTTATCTTCTGTTCTCTCTCTCTCCTCTCTCTCTCTCTCTCTCTGCCTTTCAGATTTTACCTGAATTCTTCTTTTTTCCCTTCCTTAGTGTTAGCTACATATAATAATTATTATTAAATTAAATTCATTTTTATTAATTTTTTGCAGCACTTGGCATTGAATCCAGAGACTTGCATATGTCAGGCAAGTACTGGACTGCTGAGCTACATTCCTAGTCCTTTTCATTTTTATCTTGAGACAGTGTCTGGCTAAGTTGCCTCAGCAGGATTTGAACTTACTTTGTAACCCAGGCAGGCCATAAACTTTTTATCCTTCCACCTCAATCTCCAAGTAGCTGGGATTATAGACATGTATCACAATGCCTTGAAGCTACAATTACTTTTGAACTTCTTCTTAGTGATTAGGAAATGCCTTAGAGTTTACAATTTATATTTACAAAAAGTCAATGTACTTTCCGATAGCATTACAATGCTTCATAGGTAGTAGGAGTACATTTTAATAACAAAACAATCCTAATTTCTCCTTCCTATCCCTGTAGCATTGCTGACACTTGGACATCACTGTAGATCTTTAATGGAGCACATTGCTGCTGTAATTACTTTGGACAAACTGTTACCTGTTAGTAAGAAAAGAAATATTTCACCTTCATTTATTCTTTCTCTGATGTGCTTCCTTTCTAGATAGAGTCAACGTTCTGATCTTTATCATTTTTCTTCTCTCTAAAAAAATCTTAACACTTGAAAGTCAGGTCTGTCAGCAACAAATCCCTCACTTCTTGTTTGTCTGAGAAAGTCTTTACTTATCCTTCATTTTTAGATAATTTCACAGGATGCAGAATTGTCATTTGGTGGATTTTAAAAAAAAATATTTAAAATATTTTATTCTTTCCTTTTTTGCTTCTATGGTCCCTTTCCTCCCTCCCTCCCCTTCCCTCCCTCCCTCCCTCCCTGGTTTTCCATCACATGTATGCTATACTCTGTAATCATCACAGTTATTGAATATTCTGTTCTTTTTCCCCAGTCTTTATTCTCTTTTCTCTACAGTGCTAGTGAGTTTCTTCTCAGCCATGTCTAGTCAACCAATAAGTCCAGCCCAGACCCTCTTCAATTGGGTCCCTGTGGTTCTGATCTCTAGCACTTCTTTTAGGCTTTTTCTTGCTGTGTCTATTCTATCCATCAGCGCCTTCCACATCTTGATCATACTTGTTAATTCTTGGTCTGGTAATTCCCATAGATGAGTATTAAATCTAACGTTGAGTCAGTTTCTTCAACCTGTGGATTTTTTTTTTTTTTTTGTCAGACAGGTCCTTATGTTCTCTTGGCTTGCTTGTTCAGAGCTGGTGGTCTACCACTTGAGCCATGTCTCTAGTTCAGCTTTATGCTTGTTAAATGGAGATGGAATATCTTGTACTTGTCTTCCTGGGTTAGTTTCAAACCATGATCCTCTAGATCTTAGCCTCCTAAGTAGTTAGAATTACAGGTATAAGCCATCAGTGCCTCGCCACCCCATGTTTTGGCTTCTTATTTTTCTGATAGCCTGATGGTATACTAGGTGAGAGAGAGCACTGTGAACAGACTTGTGGGAGGGCAGAGGCCAGCAGTCCTGTGAGTAGGTCTCCATTGTTTAGTGACCCTGGACCTCTGACCCCCTGACCTCTACCCGGGCCCATCACTGTCCTCCCCTGAGATGGGATGGCCACTGTGGACTGCAGTTGGGTAGGTTGGGCTCTGATAAAACCCCAGCTTGAGGTCAGATCTTGTTAAAGAACACAAGGTTCTGTGTATTACATAACAGTCCATCCCCCTGCTGGAATCTGCCTGTCACTGTGAGGACTTGGCAGGGTTCCTGGTGGTGAAGCTGGAAGACCCGAGGGTCCTCTGTGCACAGCCGTCGCCCCGTCCTTACCTGCCACTCTCACATCTGCCTTGGGGAGCTGGCCAGCTGCGTGAGGTTTCCCTACCCCGCTGGGTCCCGCGGAAGTCTGCGCCTGGCTTTCTGCTCTGGGCATTTGCCTGTCATGGCTCTAGTGTGGGGAGCAGTGGGTTTCCCTGGGTTCCTACCACTCTGATGAATCTAGAAAAATGGCTGATATCTCCATTCATTCAGCTGTTGCTAGGGCAGAAGGGATACTTTCATCTGCTTATATGCCAGACATGACCAAACCTGGGCCACCACACCCCCCCTTTTTTTTTTGAAGTACTGAGTCTGGACCTTTGTTCTTTGCTTAGGCAAGCAAACTACCACTTGAGCCACACTTCTTGTCTCTCTGCTTTTAGTTTGTCTTTCAAATAGAGTCTAGCACTGTTTGCTCTATGCTGAACTTGGAACTATGATCTTCCCACCTCCAATGTAGCTGGGATTACAGGTGTGCATCACCATGCCCAGCCAAACCCAAATTTACTAACTCTAAGACCTATGCCACATGGGAAGAGAGCAGTTAGGGATGAGGAAGACACAAGTTAATTTGTGTGTGTGTGTGTGTGTGTGTGTGTGTGTGTGTGTGTGTAGGAACACACACACATAGTAGTGCAGAGGAGTGAACGGAGAGCCTTGCATATACTACAGACACATTCTACCATTAAGCCACACCCTTGGCCATGCAAGTAACCATCGTGAGCATCACCGGAGTGCTCGGTACTCATTCACAAACCCAGACACAAACCCCATGCTGAGAGGTCTGGAGGTAGAGAGCAAGCCAGGCACACTGGAGGCAGTGGGAATGAGGCATGTGGTTGTAGACAGGGATATACAGGTAATCACTCTTCCAGAAGCCCCTGCTCTGTGAGGAAATGGCTCTGAATGTACAAGAACATGAAGGAAATGTGCAACCCCACCGCTGGCTTGAGACGCCTTGTAGGGAAGACAGGCAGGGGGGAGGGGATGCGGTCAGCCTGATATAGCACAAGTGTCCCTGCTCTGCCTGCCCCTCTGCCACTACAGCTACCGTGCCTTTCACTGCTCTTACAATGCACATGCTTCTTGCAGGGAACCCGATTTTATGGTGACGTTAGTCTTTCATCTGCTAGTCTAAATCTGTTTCATGAGTGAAGAATCTTCAGAGTATTGGCTTTTATGAAGCACAGTAGAGGGTGGTAGAAATAGCTGGTAGGGTTAAGTGGATGGCCCAGATGCAAATGTGATCTCCTTTCCATGTTGCTGTGGTGCGAATACTGGTAATCCCCACTTCTGCCCCCAATTCATCTGTGGTAGCCCAAGAAACTAACCCATATTGCAACAGGAATAAGAGGTAGGATCCTAGGAGGTGAGGAGGTGGTAAGTCACGGGAAGCTACCCTCAGAAGTGGGATCAGTGTCCTCATTAAAGCATGCCGGTCTATGGGGGTGGGGTCTTTAAGGACATTGGGCTATACAGGTTCCTCTTTTGGGGAAAGGATTAAGTCATTTATTTGTTTGTGTTAGTTTGTTTAATAGTACTGGGGTTAGAACCCCAGCCCCCTGCATGGTAGGCAGGTGCTTTGTCACTAAACTATATCCCTACCCCAAGGCCCTTATGAAAGAGGACACTGTGATCCACCTCTGCACAGGGTGGCACCATCTTGGTGCAGAGACCAGTCCTCACCAGACACTGGAATGGAATCTTGGTCTTCCCAGCTTCCAGTAGATATAAATTTCTCATCTCTGTCAATTGCCCAATCCCGGGTGTTTTGTTATAGCTGCACACATGGATTCATGCTGAGAGCTATGACAACCCAGGCCTGTGACAAGAAACCCAGGGCACCAGCCCGGCCCTCCTGTCAGCCCTCAAGAGAAAGGGACTCTCCCCCCAAACAGAGGAGACAAGCTACTTCCCCAAGGTGGGGTTCCCAAAGCTACAAAGTCCCTGTAGGTGGCAGTCCATGTGCACAAAAGACCAGGCCACCGCTGACACCAACCAACCCACTTCCTCCTCTGGCCTCCAAGGGCCTGGGCTTGGAGATGGGCCTTCTCCATGTCTGTGAGCTTCCTTCCCAGTCCACGTCTCTCCGAGGAGAACCTACTCCTCCACCAGAACTCTGCCCACAAGTCCTGGAGAGGTACTGCTGCACCTGGCTTCTTACCCAGGGGGCTCCCTGTCCTGTCCTCCGGTCTTGTCCTCCTGTCCTGTCCTGTCCTGTGGCTGCTGCAGAGCCTGTCCCTCTCCTTAGCTCTCAACCCCCATTCCTGGGCAGCCACCGTGCCATCAGCCAAGGCAAGTTTCTGCAGTCCCTCCCTCCTCGGCCTCTGCCCTGGCTGTGGTGGTCACCTTCCTTGCAGTGCTTCTTGAGCTGTCAATCTCATGGGCCACTTCCTGTTCCAAACTTTTGTGTAAGGTGATTGTCACAGCCCTTGGCGAGCTGGCGAATCCTTCAATTGCAGCCTCCTCTTCCACTGCCTCCCATACCTGGGCCCTGTCCACGTCCTCCGGCCTGCCTCTGAGCTCTGATGCAGGCTGACGTTTCAGCTTCCCAAGCTGGTCCTCTTTCATCACTTACTTGCTCTTCATCATAATGATTCTCAACTTCCAAGGCCCAAAGGAGCCCTGGGTTTATTGCCCTTTCAATCAGTCTGGTGAGGGGAGGGGGTGCACTTTTTTGTTTATTTTGAGACAAGGTCTCATTCTGTAGACAAGATGGCTTTGCATTTACAATCCCACTGCCTTAGCCTCCCCTCATACCTGGATTACAAGCATGCACCTTGACACCTGGCTTGAGTAATGAGCTGTCATGCCCCAAGCACACACTCATAGTCAAGCAATTTGGACAGTCTTCCCTACAGGGATTAAATGCATGTGTGTCTTGTTCCCCTGTTGAGTCAATGCCAGGGGTCCTGTCTCAGAGAGGCCGTCATAAGTACTTTCCCTGAAAAGCCACTCAGCACATACTTAATGGCAACAAAGACTTTGGAATGTTTAATTGTTAGAGAAAGTTCATACCAAAAGTTTTAAGTGGATGAAGGAGGGCTGAAAAATGACTATGATTCAAAATCTATTTAGAAAACTTTACCAAGGCCAAGTACCAGTGGCTCACCCCTGTAATCCTAGCTACTCAGGAGGCTGAGATCTAAGAACTGCAGTCTGAAGCCAGACTGGGCAGGAAAATGAGACTCTTATCTCCAATTAACCACCAAAAAGACAGAAGTGAAGCTGAGGCTGAAGTGGTATAGAGTGTTAGCCTTGAGCAAAAAGCTGAGTGTCAGCCTTATTACAGGCACATACAGAGAGAAAGTTTGCCAAAGATTTTGGAGTGAGTTGTCTGCTCCTCTCCCCTCAATCCAACTTCAGGTTTGCATGGTAAAAAAAAGAGAATGGTGAAATCAGAAGGAAGTGAACTATGGCTATTTTTGCCCATCCCTCCATGGGCTATAAGAAATGTACTGGTTTCTTGGGCTGGGCAGGGCAGGAAGTGAGGCTGGGAGGTGTGATCTGCATGTTAATTCTAGCTGCTAATGTGAATTCAGCATTTATTACACTTGGGCTGGAATAGCTGTTGCAACATGCAGCTCCTGTCTATGTCCACATGCAGGCAAGGGGGGGCCCAAGCCTTGTGCATGCTAAGTGATTGGTTCCTCTTCATCATCCATAGGCTGTGAAGGAGATGCTCCCATCTCACAGATTGGCAGCCTGCTGAATATCCCAAGAAAAACCCAGAACTGTCCGTCTTTGCAGCACTGTCCATCTTTCCAAAGCTCATGTTCTTTTTTTGTTTTTGGTTGGTCTTGGGGCTTGAGCTCTAGTCCTGAGTGCTGTCCCTCAGCTCTTCAGCTCAAGGCAAGTGCTCTACTACTTGAGCCACAGTGCTACTTCTGGTTTCCTGGTGGTTCATTGGAGATAAGAGTCTCATGGACTTTCTTGCCCAGGCTGGCTTTGAACCATGATCCTCAGATCTCAGCCACCTGAGTAGCTAGGATTACAGGCATGAGCCACTGGTACCTGGCTCAAAGCTCATGTTCTTAAGAACAAGGTTTACAGCCAGATACTTAGGAGGCTGAGGTCTGAGCCTCACAGTTTGAAGCCAGCCTGGGCAGGTAAATCTGTGAGATTCTTAACTTCAATAAACTACCAAAAAGTTGAAAGTTGAACTCTGCCTCAAGTGGTAGAGCATTAGCTTTGAGGAAAAAAAAAAGGCTCAGGGGCAGCCTCCAGACCCTGAGTTCTAGCCCCAGGACTGGCGCACAAACAAAATGAAACATAAATAGGGTTTGCATTGATCAAATGCAAGATCCACAAAGATCCAATTGACAATACTGCTTCCAGCTACAAGGTTAAGGCTACCTTCTCTATACCAACCTTTCCTTTATGAATAATGGTTATTATTCAGCAGACTAAGTCTGTTGATAGGCTTGGTCCATCTTGATTCAAATACAGATTAAATGTCATTCCAGTAACTCAGGAGCCCAAGAGAAATCCAAGGCATCCTGGCGACACTCTGCCCTAGCTATATACTCTACTGCCCAGGAGGACTCACCTACAATCTTTCCCTTGCTGGGGTTAAAAGTCCTGCTACAGGACTACCCTGCTACAGTGGTGGTGATCGCCAGCCAAAGAGTATGAAGGGGTCACCATACTTGCCCTGGAGACAGTACCCACATCAATGACTTGATCTAAAGTCACACACCCAAGAGTGGGAAATTTGGTCAGGTGAGGAGACATCCTACCTGAGCTGGCCAGGTAGGTCCTTTGGAAGCCAGGAGTCAGGGAGATGGAGGGAACAGCAGGGAATGAAGTGGGCTGAGGCTCTGACTGTGAATGCCAGGTGGTGGTACTTCCTGCGTGGGCCACACCACACCACTCCGTCATCACTGCCTCCGGATTCCTCTTCCAGAGAGGGGCCAACTGCTCACCCTCCCTCCTCCCCTTCCACCTCCTTCCCACCCTTTCTCCTCATTTCTTTCTTTCTTTTTTTAACAGCCATCAGGAAAATGGCATCCATGAATATGCCATTGTAACCACCTTCTAAGCACATTAACGAAAAAGTAGGTACAAGTGGAACACCCCCAACTGGAAACTGAAATACTCCCAAATCTCAAACTTTTAGAGCCAACACAAGTACAGCTGACAAACTGCAGTCAGAAGGCTAAAGTGCCAAAACATTCTAAGAGTTAACCTTCAGGCTACGTGCCTAAGATACATCTTGAACATATGGGACAATGAATGTTTTGTGTTTATGAATGTTTTGTGTTTAGACTTGGATCCTGTTTTCCATAGTATCTCTCATTAAGTATACATAAGTATTCCAGCCCCCCCCCCCAAAATCCCTATGTCCAAAATACTTTTGATTCCAAGCATTTTCGGTAAGGGGTACTTTTGTTGCAGTCTTCTCCTGGCAAGATGGCCCGTTTCAGACACCAAGCGGGCAGGGCTACCACCCAGAGGCCTGGAAACCCTCATCCATTGCTGTCTGGCTTCATTACATATGCCTTTTGCCCAGCCTCTTCTGTTGGGTCCCACTCCTCATGCACTTCTTGTTCAGAAAAGAGTTACTTTCTCTCCATGCTGGATCACATATATATATTCCATCTCATTGGTGGCTGACCTGGCCATGTGACTTGGTTTAGCCAATGAGATGCTCAGGGAAGTGGTGGCTGCCATTTCTAAGTGGAACCTTCCAGAGCTATCATGAAATTCTGCTTTCTCTCTCCTCTCTCTCTCTCTCTCTCTCTCTCTCTCTCTCTCTCTCTCTCTCTCTCTCTCTCTCTCTCTCTCTCCTCTCTCCCCCTTCCTCCCTCCCCCAGGTTCTCTCTCTCTCTCTCTCCCCTCCCCAACCTATGTTGCTCTTCTAGTTGCACTAAAGCATAAAGACATTATTGTTAAAAGCCTCAGCCGGCCCATCACACAAGTGAGAAATATGCTCATGTTGCTTTGGGTACACAGGTCACATACATACATGCACACTGGTACATCCAAGTTATTTCTGTGCAAACCACTGGGGTGTAAGGTTGTTTGTCATGGCAGCAAGACTGACTGCCCTGAACTGACTGGCTCAGTGTTTTTCAAAGAAACTACAGAGCACTCCAAGCTCCCAGAAACACAGAAGTGGTCAAAGGGAATGTTTGGTGTGGGGCCTCAGCGGAGGCTGACCACTCACTTTCGGGGCACCCCCTTATCTCATCCCCTTCCTCTGCTCTGGGTGGGGAACCCCAGTGTAGGCTCCAGGTCCAGGCCTGGGCCTTCCCCTGACCACTTCCTCTTCAACCTACCCCTCCCCCGCCCTGGCCACAGTGGCTCAAGTCTCAGGCACTATGGACACATTGGCTCCTTCCAGAACTCTCTGAGGGAGGCCAGAAGCGGCGCCGTCCCACGCCCTGGTCACATAGGAAGACTCAGCGCTGGGACTGAACAGGCTCTGTGGCTTCCACAGACTATGTTCTTCCCACATGGTCATGGGTATGGGACAGAACAGAGAGAGTGCAGGTTGGAGCAGTGAGTGACAGACCACCTGCTACCTCCTTGACACTGTCTGGCCTTTGCTCTAGTGGTAGGCCCCAGGGAAAGGAGGTATGGGACACAGCGGACAAAAAGCACAGGCAGCCGGGAGCCAGTGGCTCACACCTATAATCCTAGCTACTCAGGACGCTGAGATCTGAGGATCTCAGTTCAAAGCCAGCCCCGGGCAGGAAAGTCTGTGAGACTCTTATCTCCAATGAACCACCAGGAAACCAGAAGTGGCTCTGTGGCTCAAGTGCTAGAGCACTCACCTTGAGCTGAAGAGCTATGGGACAATGCCCAGGCCCAGAGTTCAAGCCCCATGACCAACCAAAAATAAAAAATAAAAAGCACAGGCATGCTTAATGGATGTTTATGGAGAATGTGCTCAAACAAGGATTGATTAGAAAAGTTAGGTTACATGAAATTTTTTGTTTGTATTGTGTGTGTGTGTGTGTGTGTGTTGTGTTATGTTGTGTGTGTGTGTTGTGTGTGTGTGTGTATGTGTTGTTCTTGGGGCTTGAACTCAAGGCACTGTTCCTGAGCTTTTTTGCTCAAGGTTGGTGTTCTTCCACACGAGCCACACCTCCACTTCCAGCCCCTCCCCTTTTTTTGGTGGTTAATTGGAGGAAAGCATCTCATAGACTGTCCTAACCAGGCTGGCTTCAAACCATGGTCCTCAGATCTTAGCCTCCACAGTAGCTAGGATTACAGGTATGAGCCAACAGTGCTCAGCTTGAATTCTTAAGTTTTAAAATGGAAAGTGAAATTCTACCAGGAGGTAGAATTCTACTGGTCTGGGAGGAAGACAGGACTCAGGGACATAAACTCTTTCCTTCCTGAAAGTTCTGGTGTGTCTTGGGATTCATGGAATTTTTTTCCTTTTTACCATATCAAACTTTACTCAGGTCCCTGGACTTTCTCCTAAGTTACTTTGTGTGCTTTCTTATAAAAATCCAGTTTTAGCAAGAGCATCCTACCCCTGTGATCTGACTGACCTCAATATCGGACCAAGTGTTTCATCTACTGGAAGTCAGGTGGTGTCTGTCCATCTTGGCCTGTCTTCAGTGAGAATGCCATTAGGTCAGAATGACCTAAGAATGATCCTTACCCTTTCAGCTTCCCCCGAGTTATTTTCCATCCCCCAACCCACCTGTTCCTTGGTCATCAACTCTCACTTGCCCATGCTGCATTCCAGATTGGGCCAGTTTTAAACTGAAGTTCTTTTTAACACCCATTTTTAGCCTGTTAACTACTGCCCAATTCTGGTTTTTCTTTCATGAGCTATTAATTGGAAATGAGTCATGAAATCAGATACAGTCTCCTGGACCTGTGTTGTATTTGGGGTGCAAAGACCTAGAAATGATGGTGGAGGCGGGGATGGCAATGTGGGAAGGGCACAGGCCCAAAGGAGAAAAGCAGAACCAGACAGGGTGCTGGTTTGGCTTATTTCCCCTCTTGATTTTTTTCAAGAAACTTTGGGTCCCTGCCCTTGAGCAACACTCCCTCCTCTGGCCCTAGAAACACCTACAGACAATACCTGCTGCTGGCCACATGAGAAAGAACTCAGGTTCGTGGAGAACAGTACACGCACCTTCCTTCCCCCAAACAACCTCTTCTATAGTTACCATAAGACACTAAGTACTTGGTCTGCGGAAATATAACAGTCCTATCCCTCTTTGAGAACCCCTTTCTTTACCACTCCTTTACCCCTCACCTCTAGACTCTACTCATTTAAGTTGGCTATACACGTGTCTATATAAATGAACAGTCTGTCCCAGTTCTACTCTATCTGCCCCAAAGCCCGCCCCCCTCTCCCCCCTCCCCCCCCCCCCCCACACACAGGGAGCAGAATCCTGGCAACTCATGAAAATCTAGGTTGTCTGCTTTTTCATAAGTACATGCGTGGACTACATTTCCCAGGCTTCCTTGCAAGTAGGTTGGATCAGGTGATTGAGAGTTCCTACGAATAAAATGTGAACAAAAGGGGACACACCCACTCCAAGCCTGGACAGTAAGACCTACCCTCAAGGCTCCTCCAGGATCTTTTCCCTTCTAGCATGTAGGATGGACTAAGCCCTAAGAAACTGGAGGCCACATGCTGAATGTGCCAGAGCCTTTGTCACCCACAGGTTCCTGTCGAAGAGGAATCTTGCATGTGCGCAGAAGGTAGCGTCCTCTGGGTGAAAGTCCTTACACCCAGCAAATGAAGCTTCTGTATGTCCACGTTCCCCCACCATGACTCTCCAACTGACATTGCTGTCACTTATCATCATCTGCTTCAAATTGTAGTCCTCCCAATCCCTACCTCCTGAGCAGCTAGGATTCTAGGCAGAGCCACTGGCTGTGAATATTTAAAGAGACTTCTTTAATGTGACTGTGCTTCTGACCGGGCAACATGACTTCTCAGCGGATGCCAGCAATGTTTAGAACATTCCATGGATTTCTCTGTTAACACCTGGTATACACAGGCTTGGCCATGAGAGGAGGAAGGGACTGGTTGATGCTGAACCCAGAAGTCTAGAGAGGCCCAAATCTGAAAATCTTATCCATCAGCAAAACCCCACCCCAGCACCGGAGACCCCACACAGCTCTCCATCAAGGCCCAGGCCTCTTTTGTACACACACATAGCGCATTTGCCTTTCAGCCTGCACAAAGCTTGGAGACACACACAGGCATGGGGACTGTATGTCCTAGGACAGAAGGGGATGCTGAGGCTCCACAGAACCAAATGACTTGTCTCATCACCATTTGTGTGTAGGCTAAGATGTCACCGGGACCAGGGGTGGGGAAGGCAGACATTTTCTTTTCCCCTTTTTCCTTCCCTCTCTCTAGCATTCAGGTCTGGCCAAGGAGCATCAGCAGGCTGAACGAATTTTCATTCTTTGACTTTTAAACACAGTGGGTGTAGAGAGGAGAGGCTGTGGTTATTATGGGTTATTATGGCTGCTGCTGCTGCTGAGAGGGGGAAGTGAGCTGGAGGGGGAAGAGGGGAGGACAAGGACTTACTGGATCTTTCTTCTCTTATGGTGTACTCCAGCACCTCAGAGGAGCTGTCATTTCGACAGTGGAAGTGAACACACAACACCAGGTGCTTCGAGCCACTGTCTCGGCGGACGAGGAACGTCTGAAACGGAAGAAACAGAGTCAGCTCCTGAGTCAGACTTGGGTGGAGGCTAGAAAGACCACAGTAAGGTGGAAGTCAGCTGGAAGGTTCCTGAAACAAGTGTGGGGTGGGGAGCAGCCAAGCACCCCTGAAGACTACCCGGGGCTGCACTTGGACCTGGCTCACAGCCACGTGGAGGTTCCTTGAGTCTTTTTCTCATTGGCTTGCCGAACATGTCAGTCACAAGGCACTGCAGATAAGGGAGTCTGGGCAAGGGGTGGGAGGGGGGGGGCTCAGCATTCAGGACCTCCACCTAAGATGCTGGCTCTACACTGTGGGGCTGGCTTTGAAGTGGGGGTTCAAGGGGTCCAGAAAGGCCTGGGACTATAGGACACTGGTTTGCCTCGCCAGGGTTGACTATACATAAGGAAGTGAGCTGGGGTTCAGGCTATTGAATTTGGGCCTGTTACGCTTTAAGGTTTCTCCTTATGGACTGCAAGTTCTGCTTGATGAGGCTCTGCTGCTGGGCCTCTCTCTACACTGACAGAAAGACACCTGCCTCTAGGCCAGGACGCACTTGTGCTTTAGTAAGCAAGGGTCATGCCAGATGGTGGCTCTAAAGGGCCTGGGCATTAGTTCTGCATCAGGAGGTGTTGGGGGAGGGAGGGGGACCAGTGGCCTCCAGGGCTGATCTCTGGACAGGCCTCTCCCTGCCACTACCTCTGCTGTTTTACAATGCCCTCTTCAGTCTCTAGTGGTCCTGCCCAAGCTTACCCCTCCTCTTGTGATGCCTTCTAGAATGTCCCCAGCTACCTGCAGCACAGATACTCAAGGACATAGGGGCTGAATCACTTTCCCCATTTCTCTCAACCCATCCTCCCAACATACACCGCACCTCTGGAGTCTGAAGTCCCCCTGCTCGGTCCCCAAGCCTATGGCTGGAGTATGACCCAGTCCCTGAAGGCAGGGACATGGTCCCCGTGTGGGGAACTCTGGAAGAACACTTCCCGTTAGGCTCCAAATCCTGCTGCTGGCTACTAGTGATAGAGTGAGATCATTGTAATTGTTACTAAGATGTATGGATGACACCTTCCCCGCCCTGGCTGCCCCGTGCCCGAACACCAGAGCACTGGGCCTCATGATCCCACTGGCTTCTGTAGTGATTCCTGTTTTACAGATGGGGAAACTGAGGAAGAATGTGGCAAGAAATACTTCTGATCACTGTGTAGAGTGTAGTGCTGGAGCTGGGTTTGAGCTCAGGCCCTTAAGACTCTAGAGCCTGGACATTAGACCTCTACCCCCATTCCTTGATTTCTCTCCAGGTCTTGGGCTCTGTGAGTGTGTGAGGACATTTGAGGAGTGGTAAGGGTGAGTCTATATTAGTCCCTGCCTGTGGCTGTGTTGGGAAAGGAGGTTAGTTAGCCCTCTCCACATGCCAAGTGCAGGCAGAGGGAACCAGGAAGGGGGATGCTAGCCTGGAGGAGCCCTCCTGCGGGCTGGGGGCCAGCTGGCGCTCTTCTACTTCTCCCAGCCCTGCCCTGGGCTCAGAGGAAGCACTCGGCTCCCATCCTTTCCTCTGCTTAGGCTACACAGAACCTGAACTTGAACTGCCCCTCAGGCATGGCTTGTTTTGTCTCTTTTCTAAAGGTTCAAGGCCCAGTGCCTCCTCATCCATCAAACCCATGGAGAGTGGTGGGACAGGCGCCAGGGTGTGAGCGATAGCAAGCAAGTGGGTATGATAAAACGTGGCCGCTCTTTGTCCTTGACTCCTGGCACAGCACTGTGAACCTCTGGGGCTTTCCTGAGAGCCAGGGCAGGTCTCATTCATAAGGAGGCCTTGTGAGAGCCCCCAAGATAACACCGACAGCTGACTCCCGGGAAGAAGCTGGTCCCAGGGAACAAGCAGGATTAGAGCACTGCACCTCTCAGCCACACCCTAACACCACGGAGGGGAGCAGGCTGGAGACAGTTCCCCATAGAGCCCATGCTTTAGTCAGCCATGATGAGGACATCCAACCTCTGATGTGGGAGCTCAGGGGCTCCTTGGCTGTTGACAGGGGGAGGGAGGGGGGGAGGGAGAGGGAGAGGGAGAGAGAGAGAGAGCGAGCTGCACCCAGCTTCTCAGAGCAGGGGAGCTTTGTACCCGACCTTCCCCAGATCTCACCCCACATATCCCTTCCATTTGGTACTTCCTGAGTTCTATGCTTTGTAATAAAGCTGTCATCGGATCGTCAACCTTTCAGGGGGCTCTGTGAGATGCCCTGTCACTTGAACAGCTGCCCTGGGAGCCCTCAAATTGCAAGCCATGTTGGACCGAAGTGTGGGTGGCCTGGGGACCCCACTTTAACTGAGGGACCTGGTGTTCTCTGGATGGGGTCAGAGGTCCCGGTTGCCACCAGGAGCTCACACACAGGGCAGGGCTCCCCTTCTTCACACCAGAAGCAAGGATGCCAGGTTCCAAACTCTGGATCACATCCATTAGGGTGAATTGATCAGCAAGGTTTTTTCCCCCAAAATAAAATAAAACAGATGAAAATAGAAGACCCATGCCTACCATAAGGAGGGCTTTTTATTAGCAAGAGAAACCTGTATCATGGGCCAGGACCCCAGTGTAACAGGTGCTGTATTTCTATCCCCTGAGACTTACCTTTGCCCCTTTGTTTTTGGTCTCCCTCCCCACCCCCAGCCATTGATTGTCATCTAATTGGCTCATTCACTCCCATTACATAACTACTTCTAGAACTTTCCACCTTAGCCACAGCTAATCATGACTATCCTGCTCACCTCCGCCAGCCTTCCTCACAGTTAGAGGGGTCCAATAAAGCACATGGAAAAACATTTATTCTCTAATAAAAAGACAGAGAAGAAAGCCCATTAACTCCTCTCTGAATGGGTGAGAGGTCTGGAGCAGTCTTGGCCATTCTGTAACCATGAGGAAACAAATCTGGAGCTCAAAAGCTAACATCTTGATGATGGGGGGCAGAAGGGCAGGAAGAACTTGGAACAGAAGCCATCACTGAGTTCCGTGGGCTCAACCTCTGGATTTCTCCTTGGGTAGGGAAGAGTACCCGATGGCTGACACTACCGTCATGCCATGCTGTGGTTTGAAGCCCTGGCATTGTTCCCACCCACGGCATTCTGGGAGTACGCCATGCCTGTGCCACACCGAGCTGACAACAGAGTCAGCCCCCCTCTGTCCTCTTCACCCCTTTTCTCCCTCTGTCAACTTCTTCCTCCCACCACAGCCTGACGTAGGAACTATCAGAAAGCATAACTCGCTGTCTGCATCTGTGCCAACTCCTGGTGCCATGCCCACTCTGGGGTCCAGCTTTCTTCGAAGCTAGGCTTCCTCCATCCATCTCCCCCCAAAAGCCCAGCGGGAGGCTGGCAAGAGCTCTGGGCGTGAGCAGAGGAATGGATGCCCTCTCCATTTCTGAGCGAGTCTGTTCTGTGTCCCTTAGCAGGTCACTGGCTCTCTCTCAAGCTGGCTTTTTCTAGGCTGTACAGAAGGAGATGAGACACAAGTCTCCTTCCTTCTAGAAAGTACTCTTCTAGATGTACCACTCCTGGAGTGTTTCACACACACACACCCCCGATCAGAGCTGTACACTGAGGCACTCCCAGAGGGACTAGATTCCCTCCCTGTCTGCCTTGGTCCAGTGTGGGTTTTTAAAGGCCCAAAATGTCAGCCACAGCTGGGACAGAATTTGCTTGGGCAGAGAATTCTGTAGCAACCTCACCCTTCCCATCCCCAGTGCATTAAAACCCAAAGTGAAATAAATGCACTATAAATGGTTTGGACTTTAACCATCCATATTTTGGCCGGCACAATTCAGAACCGTCTGCTTTTCTACTTTCGCTATTTTAAGACTATTTTTCCAGTTGTACGGGGAAATTTCCCACCATGCCATTAAAGCAGGGACAGAGGTGGTCAGTTTTTCAAGACTGCAGAGCTGTGCGGTGGAGGTGGGTGGCTGTAGCCAAACAAAGCCTCCTGGACACACATGGACATGGTAGCCACCCTTAAAGTAAAGCCTTACCAGAGCCCGCAGAGCTGCCAGGATCTCTGAGGCCTGGAACTGGGAAGATAGGATACATTGCTCTTCTCGCTCAGTCTCCAAATTTTAACCTGGGGGAGCTGAGGCTCACCTTTCCAATCCTTTAGAAGGTAGCTGCAGCAGGGTGCTGAGCTGTTTCTCAACGCTGGTTGTAGCTCTCAATTACCCAGAGAACTTTCAAAACACACTACTGGCTTTTCTTACTGAAAGTGCAAGAAATCGCTGGCTTCAGATGGGAGAATTAACTTCTCTGGTTCAAGAACGGAAGGCAGGTTGGGTGTGGTGTCACATGCCTGTAATCCCAGCACTCAGAAAGCCGAGGCAGAACTGGGAATTCAAGGCCAGCTTCGGCTACAAAAGTGAGATTCTATCTCTTTTTTAAAAAAAGGAAGGAGAAGGAGAGATCCAAATACTCAAAGCCAAAAGAACAGACCTGCACAGGAGTAGGAGGGGCACGGTGGGTATTCTGACTCACAAGCCCAGGGCTCCGGCAATTCCCAGCAGGTGGTTTTGTTTTGTTTTGTCTTTTGGCTTCAGGTGGGAGATTTACAAATTATAGCTTGTAAAGCCAAACCCACAGGATGCTCACTGCTCACCTGGAGCTTGGCTACGCATAGCAAAGCTCAACCAAAGAAGTACTGACTTCTAGGTATAAAGCTGAGATACTGCTTTGGAGGGTTTTTTTTTTTTTTTTTTTGGTTGCTATTGTTTGTTTTGGTGGTATTGAGGTTTGAACTCTGGGCTTCAAACTTGTTATGCAGGTGCTCTATCACTTGAGCCCTGCTCCCAGCCCCTTTCTTGACTTTGTTAGTTTTTCGATAAGGTCTTGAGTTTTTTTTTTTTGCTTGGGCTGGCTTGGGTTCTGTCAATGACATTATAGACACATATTATGTATGTCTAACTTGTCTGAATTAGGGTTCTCACAACTTTTTGCCTAAGGTTGGCTTCGAAGTGTGATTTTTTCCCCCCACCCAGTCTCTACTTCTCAAGTAGCTGGGATTGTAGGCATGCACTGCCACACTAGGCCTGATAATGTTTTTTGTTTCTTTGTTTTGTAGGTAGGAACTTGAGCTAGACCTCTAGTCAATATTGGCTTATAAAAGTTCTTGTAGAGCCAGGCACCAGTGGCTCACGCCTGTAATCCTAGCTACTCAGGAGGCTGAGATCTGAGGGTCACAGTTCAAAGCCAGGGTGGGCAGGAAAGTCCGTGAAACTATTATCTCCAATAAACCACCAGAAAATCAGAAGTGGCACTGTGCCTCAAAGTCATAAAGCACTCGCCTTGAACACGAAAGCTCAGGGACTTAAACTCAGGCCCTGAGTTCAAGCCCCAGGACTGGCACCCTGAAGGCAGTCAGTTGTGAAATGAAGACAAGGCTCCACAACATGGTGGCCAGATTACTCACGGCAGGCCCCTCCTCATCACGGGCTGGGTGACCTCACTGCAAATGGAGATGGGGCCTCTGCCATGCATGCTTCCTACGCACCCAGCTATCCTGCAGCAGCGATAGCACCTCTTCCCCTGGCCTGGGCACTGGGAAGGGAGCAAGACAAGGCCTCACCAAATACACTTGTCAAACGAATAATATTGGAGTTAGTGTTCCTTGCAGGAAGGAGACTGTGAGCCTCCTGCATGCTGGGCATTGGGAGATTAACACAGCACAGCTTGGGGAGGGGAGGAGGTGTCTATGAGGGTGTTTCCAAAGGTATCAGATATAAGGGCTCTGAGCTAGGACTGTTGGGAGGCCTAGTTGGAGGAAGTGGGCAGCTGGGGCGCCCTTGCAGGGTGTGTCTTGGCTTTCCCGCCTACCTCTTAACTCCTATCTGCCTGCCTGGAGGCGAGTAGTTTTCCTCTGCCAGGCCTTTCCACCACGCTCTGTCTCACACAGGCCCAAAAGCAATGCAGCCTGCTGACCATGGATTGAAACCTGTGACTATGAACCAAAGTAAATCTCTCCACTGGGCACTGGTGGTTCATGCTAGAATCCAAGTTACTCAGGAGGCTGAGATATGATTAAGGTTCAAAGCCAGCTGGGGCAAGGAAGTCCAGGGGACTCTTATCTTCAACTAACCACCAAAAAGCCAGAAGTAAAGCTGTAGCCCAAGTGGTAGAGTGCTAGCCTTGAGCACAAAAAAAGCTCAGAGGCAGCACCCAGCCCCAATACTAGTACCCCAATACTAGCATACACACACACAAATCTTTCCACTTTATTGTTTCTCTTAGACATTTGCCATGGTAACAAAAAGTCTGACTAACACACTTCATAAGACCATTCTCCAATAAAAGGAAACAACTGTCCTTGGAAAAGTAGCTGATTCCCAGACTAGGGCTGGTAGAAAGACAAGGTGCTCACATCAATCCACAAACAAAGGCCCAGACACACATACATACACGTACATGCACACTCACTGGCAAGCCACTTGAAAGATTCCCAGTGATCAAAGATAGAGCAACTTAAACAACCACACAAAGTAGAATAGTATTATAACCTAAAGTGTCAAGTAAGAATCCACAGTTCCATGGTGATGCCAGCAAGTGACTGGATAAATAAACAGGTGAAGAAGAAGAGACAGATGCCTTAAACAGAAGAATGAATCTCAAGTCACTTATGTGGCTATCTAACCCAGGAGAGAGGGTAAAACCTGCCATTCCCCCTGGGGTAGGGGGAAGCTGAGCAGGGTCTCTTACAGGAGGGACCCATATGGATCACACAAAATGATCAATATAGGCAGACAGCCCAAAGCATCCATTAAGAAGCATATGAGAGCTAGACACTGGTGGGTCTGTCATCCTAGCTGCTCAGGAGTCTCAGATCTGAGATTGTGGTTTGAAGCCAGCTGGGGCAAGAAAAGTCCATGAGATTTATCTCCAATTATCCAATTAACCACCAAAAACCAGAAGTGGAGCTGTGGCTTAGAGTGGTAGAGTGCTAGCCTTGAGCACTAAAACTCAGGAACAGTGCCCAAACCCTGACTTCAAGCCCCAGGTCTAACATGCACATACACACATACAGAAGGAGGAGGGGGAAAAGGAGGGAGAGGAGGAAAGAAGCAGCATATGACAATCATTTGTGTCTGTCCCATCACGAACCAAATGATTGTTCGACTCTGTACAACCCTTGGTCTGGCCATCTGTTATCCTGTTGGGAGGCCAGCATGGAAGGAGGAAAAGGTAAACGACAAGGTGGAAAACCCCATGAGCGGCAGCTCAGCAGTTGAGCAAGCCCAGCACCTCCTGAGAAAGCTGTTTTGACACTAGTACCCTCTATCCCATACGACTAGAATGGCCCTCACCTGTAGGTCCTTCTGTGAGTCTATCCAAACCCATCCAAACCACTGCACAAATCCTACCGAGCCTGGCTGCTCCTCCTTGAACAGGGGTGACAGAGGAGGGAAAGTCTGAGAAACTGTCCCGAGACACGATGACTTCGTGGAATGTGTGTCCAAGATGGAGTTGGGAGGAGGTGGGGGAGATAAACAGGGCATTAGGTCAAATCTGAGGGCATCTGAAGGAAGTGGGCTTCGGATAACTCCAGGGACCAAGGAAGTTCAATGATTGGAAGCCACAGTTGCATAGTTTGATGATTTGTTCGCACAGATTCAAAGCTAGTGGGGGCAGGAAAGTCCAGGAGACGTGAAGGTCAGGGAAAAAACACTCTGCTCTGTCTTTGCAGCTTCTCTATTATGCTAGAAATAGCCTAAAAAGCTAGCAAATCAAACAAAGGTAGCATTTGATGACCTTGTTGCTAGATACATACAATTTTTTTTTAAATGCTCCTGTGTTCCCACATCCTTATCAGAGAACAGGCCACAGGGAAGGGAGGCAGGGACTGGGGAAGGAGGTGGGATGTGGTCAAGGCCACTGGTTCAAGGCCAGCTCTGCCTCTCCAGGTACCACCTGCTGTCATAGCTCAGGTCTCCCAGGGTCCTGTATCTTTCAAAATGATGATGTCATGGCCCCGATGGGAATTCCACAGTTTTGTAGAAAGGCTCCTACACAGCAAAACCTGACTTCAGGTAAGTGAGTGACCATCTCTGTGCCTTCATTTCCTCACCTGGAATTGGGGACATTAATTACATCTACCTGTGAGGATGAAATAAAATTGCACATGGTAGCCATCTTGACCTGTGTAAATACACTCTATTATGTTGGTACAATGGGAACACAGAAGCCCAGTGATGCATTGTTCAGCACAGCGCTGTCATTAAGCAACACAACTATATTTGGACATAAATGACATCATCTTGTAGACTCAATATCTAAAAAACCCACGTAACTGCTGCATAAGCAGTTGTTATGCTGTTTAAAGAATAAAATCTCTACACATGCAAGCACATATGCAATCTCCTTCAAATATTTCCCATCCATGGTTGCTGGATTTGTGGGTGCTGATATGGAGGCCCAACTTCATTTCCATTTCTTTCCCATGGCTGGCTCCCTTGTGGAGGGCTGTTTGGCCTAGCTAAGACCCAACTCCAATTTCAGCCCAGCAATTCACTAGTCATGTGGTCTCAGCAGACCCGACCTCCCTCCCAGCCCGAGGACTGTACCTTTGACTAAGTGATCACAACTCATATACCCCAGCTTGTCCCAGAGCCCCTGAATGCCCCTCACTGGCCCAGACCCACCCACACACAGGGTCTAGACACATACCTTCATATGGCTAAGGAAAGCTGGCCTGCTTCTTGGGCCTGTTTCTAGATGTCAGGGGATAAGCATCCCCTCAGAACCTCCCAGAGGAGTAACAGCGGCTGGACTGCCACCTGGGCCTGCTGAGGATACTGGCTGTGCAGATCCAATAAAACTGAGCACAGCCATCTTAGCTGGTGTTAAGTCCATTCTATGAATAAGGCACCAACTCACCACCTGAAGCCTCCCTTCCTGCAAAGCTCTGGCAATAGCATCAACAGCAAGGCTTCTCTCCGTACTACACCCTTGCCTCCCCTTCCTTCCTGCCACTCACCCCTCCAGAAAACTGACCTAGCGGCCAGCTTGGCCCAAGACAACTGTCTGCCTTTACCCAGGAGGCCTTGTGCCACCTTTCCCCCTCCAGCCCCAAGCTCCATGGCCAGACTCTGTGCCAGGGGAGGCTGGGACTTTGCCAGAGACCCAAGCGTTTCAGTCATTCTAGGTTGCAGGTACAACTTCCGACTCAAAGAATTTAACCTAGTCTGGGGTGAACGAGTCTGCCCTGCACCTAGAACCCCCACACATATCTGATCATGGGCTCCTTTCAGGATAAACCAGCACCTAGGGGAAAGCAGGTGGGAGACAGGAGTCTAAGTGTCAAACCAGACACAGTGTGCACTAGGGCACGGGAGCACCCAGACAGCTGGGGTTCAAGTCCCAGCTCTGCCAGTGGCTCACTGAGTCCCTCTGCAGCGAGACCTTGGTCATAGGGGTGCTGTGGGCATACCTGAGCAGGACAAGGAAGCAAGCCCAGAACACAGGGGGTACGTCCCAAGCAAGCCCAGCACACAGGGGATACGTCCCAAGCGCAGTGGCAAAGTGGGCAGCATGGACTAATGGAGAGGAGGCTTTCCTTTGGAGAAAGAAACGGCCCTGGAACTGGAGGAGGTGGTGTCTGCTCAACACCGTGATGGTACAAAAACGCCACCACCATGAACATGTGAAGTGCTGTTTTTCTGTGATGCAAATTTCATCTCTGTTTTAAAAATAAGCCTTCTTGGAAGTGGGCTGGGTTATAGTAGGTGGAAATGACATTTATGAGACTTATTCACTTCTGTCCAGCTTGGGTAATGGACATATAGATGGTACCACTTTTATAATTAAGCAAATTAAATTGCTCTTTAGAAAAGGGAATAACATAAAAGAAAACGTGTATGGGGATGAAAGTAACACATGAGAAGCTCTGGTTCATGTTTTATCATCGATCATTTATTTTTTTCCCATCTATTTGTTATGTCTATCATCGATCTGTCTGTCTTATCATCTATGCATCCACCTACATCCATCCTATCACCATCCATCTTTTACTTATCCATCATCTGTCTACCCATCTCTTCATCCATGTCTCTTTCTAGGAGCATAGGCACTCCTGGGAGGGGTGTTAAAGCCCCATTTTTCAAAGTGACCAAAATAAGGCTCAGAAGACTTGAACCCAGCACCCATAGCCTGACTCCAAAGCATTTTTTTGGGGGGGTCCGGTCATAGGGCCTGAACTCTGGGCCTGGGTGCTGTCCCTCAGCTCTTTAGCTCAAGGCTAGTGCTCTAACACTTGAGCCACAGCACCACTTTCGTCCAAAGCATTTTAAAATTATACTTTTATTCTCTTTAAGTAGTTGCATAAAAGGATGACCATTCATTCCCCCAACATTTCTGTCCACCACACTGCCTCTAACCTGTGTTAAGTATTATCGGTGGGTCTAAACTGTGTTGGCTCTGACATTCTGTGGTCTCCAACACCAGACCCAGCTCTCCAAGCCAGAGCAGGCTGGCATGGGCCTCCTCACAGCACCAGTCTTACCTCCTAGGTGCCAGGTGCCAAGAAAGCCCTTATCAAACCATCCCTGTTCCCCAAGCAGAAACCAGTTGGTCCACAGTTACCACTGCTGATTCTGGGAAAATACTGTGGCCAGGTTGCAGATCGAGGAGGGAAAAGAAAGCAGACAGTTAGTGCTGTGGAGGCAGCTGCTTCCTTACGAGGAGCATGGGAGCCCCTGGCTGCTGCAGGGGAGGAGAGCGCACTCACCCCAGCCGCCTCCTGCTGCAGGATCCTGGCTGCCTCCTCCTGGCTCAGCCTCAGCTGCAGCCACACGGGACAGGTTTTCACTAGCTTCTCCAGGATGCTGATACCTCGGTGAGGCCGGGGGCTCTTCAAGGTGGATGACTGAGGGAGCCCCGTGCTGTCTTCCTCTTTCTCTTCCTCTCCTTCTCCTTTGCCAACATCTGGAATAGGACTGAGAAACAAGATCAAATGATCAGCTCGTCCGGCAACTGGCTGAGTGATGGGGTACAACAAAGCGATGAAATTCAGCTCCCTGTGCTTACTTATGTGCCCAGCCAAGGGGGTCAGGGAATACAGAACGAATACCTTGTCTTATGGTAGTTATCAGAAAGCAGATGGAACAGCATAAAGAAGGACTAGATTGGGAATGCAGTGCCAGGGGTAGTTCAGGAATGCACGGGTGGCATTGAGTAGAGCCTGGAAGAAGGGCACGTGTGTGTGTGTGTGTGTGTGTGTGTGTGTGTGTGTGTGTGTGTACTGGTATGGGGGACTTGAACTCAGGGCCTGAGCAACTGTCCATGAAGCTGTCTTGTTAAAAAATGGCGCTCTACTACTTGAGCCACACCTCTACTTCCAGCTTTTCTTGGGGTGGGGTTGGTTAATTGGAGATAAGAGTCTCACAGACTTTCTTTCCCAGGCTTGCCTTTGAATCTCAATCTTCAGATCTCAGTCTCCAAGTAGCTAGAATTATAGGCATGAGCCACAAGTGCCTGGCTAAGAAGAACACTTTTAAAACTTCTTAATTGGCCAAGTGCCAATTAAGTGCCGGTGGCTCACACCTGTAACTATTCAGGAAACTGAGCACTGAGGATCTCAGTTTGAAGCTGGCCCGGCCAGTTCTTTGAGACTCCTATTAACTCCCTTCCCACAAAAAAATAAAATAAAAATGGAGCTGTAGCTCAAGTGGTAGAGTCCTAACCTTGAGCAAAAAAGTCAGGGACTGGGCCCAGGCCCTGAGTTCAAGCCTCAGTAAGGACACACACACACCAAAAAACCCCACCCACCACCACCACCAACAATTACAACAACAAAAACCCTTCCAAAATTCTTAACTGTCAGGCAGTGAAATGCACCCTGACCACATCTTTACAAGTCTGTACTCCCATAACTACCACCCAGACGGAGAGACCTGTGCTGCCCATGCTACAGCTACTGGCTCTTAAACACAGATGGTCTGTACAGAAAGGAATAATTTTTTCTATTATATATAATATATGCATAATACATTACATATATACAATAACATAAAATAGTTCATTATATATTATATTTATATATTGAAATAATATCTTAGGTACGATTAAGTACAACTTACTAAAATCAATTTTAATGTGGGCATTAGAAAATTCTAAATTACTATGTGGTTTGCATTATACGACTATGGACAATGATGGCATGGAAGATTTCCAGAAGGTTCCTTTGTATTCCTCCCAATACAACAGTCTGTACTCTCACCCCTAGGATGTGTTACCATGTCAGGGTGGGGAGAGGAAGAGGATTCTAGACTCAATAAACAGCAAAACTAAACTACTTCCTATTGTCCCTCCCTGTGGCTGGTTTAAGAGATTTGGACTGGGGAACCAAGACACCCCCTCCCACAAGACCCCCTCCCAACACAGAGCTGGGAAGGAGACCCCTTGGGCCCTCGCATCCTAGGATGGGCTATGAGTTGTTTGCACTCATTCTCCCTGTGGAACCAAGTCTCTCCCTGAACCTGCAGGCTGGAAACCCTAATCACACAGAGCTGGCACCAACAAACCCAGGAAGGAAGAACAGTGCCCCTGCCTGTTAAGAGTCTCTGTGACATTGCCCAGGGGTGACACCCCTTCTAGAAGCATCCAAGGTATTTGTTGTAAGGACCAGCTTGAAGGTAGGGAAGGGACAATGGAGCCTGGATGAGCCCTGTGGAAGAACACAGGACAATGGATGGGTGATAGACCCAGAAATCCAGACTGAGGAGACCACATTTCCCACAGGGGAGGGTCAACAGGTCCAGCTGTGTCCTATTAAGAGGCTGTTTTGCAGGGGCCTGACAGGAAGGCATGGGGGTGGAGGTGGGAAGGACTTGTGAAGATGAGTGTGAGCTTGTGTGCAGGGGGTGTGAGGAGGTCTCCACCATACAGCCTGTGACCGCAGTAGGTGTGTCACTCAGCCCTGGCGTCCACAGCCTGGGCTCCATGCAGAAGCAAGAGCTGGAGCACTAGGAAAATAGGGGGTCCCAGGAAATGGTGGGAATCAGAGGGCAGAGTGGGCATGCCTGCTTGTCCAGGACTGTGGACTGGCCAAGTATCATCTGGAGGTCAAGACGGGGATGGCCCAGCTGGCACTGACCTGGCTCTCCAGTCCCAGTACTTCCTCTGGGAAGGCAATGGAAAAGAGGAAGACCAGAATTACCCAGCAAAGAGGCATCCTGGGGCCATTAGGCTCCTCCAGCCCCACCTGGAAACACGGCAATGTGGAGGGCACAAAGCGCCTTTCGATCAACATCCTGGCTCTGCTCTAGGCCTTCCCCAGAGGCTAGGCAGGATCCTGTTCCAGCTGTGAGACAGCCAGCGCCATTTTCTCGGTTACTAACAAGGGTCCAAGTCTGATCCTCTCAAGGCCTTGGCTTCTTCATTGATATGATGGTGTGGGGGGGGGGGAGGGGGAGAGGGAGGGGAATAGGGATGAGAAGATTCTATCATCTGCTGAGTAGCCCTTGGTAGGCCCTGCACTCTTCCCAGGTTTCTCCTGTAGAATCTGACCCAGCATCAAATGGGCTTGGAGTGGGGGGAGGAGGGGGTTCACCTGAGTCACTCCTGCCACAACCAGCTTCCCAGGACCCACAGCTGTAGCTTCCAGGCATGGTCACAATGAAATGAAGGAAAAGAGGAGACGGCTCCCTCCCAAAAACCTCATGACATTTCCATTCCGGGAGAGAGGTACTGCCTAGGGAAAAAGAAGGACCAAGGAAGTGGGGAAAGCCTCCCCCCAGAAGGTGACTTTAGTGAACTAGACATCTGGATAGAGGTATCTGGGGGAGGACGTCCTGACAGAAGGAAGGGCAATCTCCCAGACCTTGAGTGACTCCACAGGGAGGGAAGGAGGTGAGAGGGGCTAAGACTAGAGGGGAAGAGGCGGGCCCAGCGGTCTCAGGAACCAGTGGAAAGTTGGCTCTAAGTTTCTGTATTCAAGCAACTTCCTCAGAACCCAGAAAGGGCTGGGCCTCTGGCTTGCTCACTGGCCCCTACAGCAGACCTTGGGCTTCCTGAGTCTAGGAAACCTGGGGTGCCTGCTGGGTCTTTGAGGATCCCAAAGGTGAAGCCACGCCCTCTCCACAGTTGGCTTGGTGAGATACCAGGTGCTGCTACTCAGCATGATCAATGGAAACTCTGCCAGGCTCCAGTGTGAGTCACTCCCCCAGACTGTGTTATTGTACTTGTTTGTGATCGTGTCCCTTCCTTGTTCTAGAAATCTCCATGACTCCCACTGCCTGAAAAATCCAGATCAGTTTCCTGATATTTAAGGCATTCTCTTTATAAGCCCCCATTTCCATGGCTCCTCTGTCCATCACCTCTAACAAACTCTGCACTTCCCCTCCCCTCATTCTACCCTGTCACTTGCAGACTGGGGGGAGGGGCTGGTTCTTCCCCCAAGATCCTCTCCAAACAGTAGGCAAAAGTATTAGACCAAACATGAAAAGCAATAGCATAAAGGAAGATATCAATTAAAATGCACCATCATTTCAGACTTCTGTGTATTGGGCTGGGGGAAAATACTCACAAAAATATCTATTTAGCAATGTTAATTTTCCCATACATGGAGATAATAAAACTATCCTTCCTTTAGAAAAAAAATCTATTTAACAGAAGACAAGTAAATCATTTTTTTTTAAAAGGGTGAGGACAAATGATTGGAACAGATTCTGCAAAGAAGACTTACAAATTCGCTAATAAGTGGGCTAAGGACTCAAAATTCACGTTCTTTAGAGACATGCAAATTTAAACCACAATACAGCAACCAATACAGCCACAAAAGTGGCTAAAATTAAAAAGACTGATGATACCACAGGCTGGTGAGAAGAGGCCACCCTCAGAACTCCCACAGAGCTGTCCCTAAAGGTCCATGCAGATGGAGCCTGCCTGCTGTTCTCAGAGCCCTAGGTTTGCTTCTAGCCAGTGTGATCCCTGCTCTAGGCTCTGGTTTAATCAATTGTGTATATTTGTCTTTGCTTAATAGGCTAACTGTGAAAAATGAGCACAGTGTCTGTTAAGGACTTAGAATATGCAATGCAGTAAATGTTAGCCAATGTTTTTCTATTCCTCTACCTCCCCAGTTGGAGTTCTCTTTCTGCTACAAACTTTGATGTTAGGAGTGACTCAGGCACATATCTGTGGTCTGCTTGTGTCAAGTTCAAGTACACAGGAAACATGTAGACTGGCATGAACATAGACACAATCACCAAGAAAAGCCATTTTTCTTGGCAGTGTACCAACCAGCAGGAGGCCATCCCCCCACTCCCTCCTCCATGCATGCCTTGAACCCAGCTGGTGGCCACAAAAAGACAACAGCTAAGAGTGAGGTCACCCCAGACACCTGGCAGGGATGAGCCTCCACACTGTGCTTTCCAGGAATGGCCAGCACCTGCTACATGACAAAGTGGTGGCTCTTAGGAGCAGGAGGAATCTGTAAGAAGTCAAAAGCTGCAGCCCAACCTGGTGCTGGTGGCTCATGCCTGTAATCCAAGCTATTTTGGAGGCTGAGATCTAAGGATCAAAGTTCAAAATCATCCCAGCAGGAAAGTTCATGAGACTTATCTCCAATTCACCACCAGAAAACTGGAAGTGGCGCTGTGGCTCAAAGTGGTAGAGCACTTGTCTTGAGCAAAAGAGCTCAGGGACAGCACTCAGGCCCTGAGTTCAAGCCCCATGGCCAAAAGAAAAAAGTTGCAGCCCCTGGCCTCCAAGCAAGGTCTAGATGAAAGAGGAGCAGCTGAGGCTGGGGCTGGTCTGGATCTTCAATTAGGTTGAAGAAGTGGCAGAGCTTCCAGAAACCAGCCCCCAAGGCACCTGCCCTGGAAGACCAAGGAAAGACAACAGAGCAAGGTATCTGCCTTAAGATGCCGCCAAGGCTGGCTGGGAGCAGCCAGAAGCGAGGAATTGCAGCCAACTCTGTGCCACACTTGGTTTTCCAGCTGTGATTATTGCTGTCAACCAGGCCTGCTATGCCAGCTCCTCCTATGAGCTAGGCCACCAGGCACAGGGCCTGCTATCCATTCTCCAGATCCTGCCTCTCTGGGGCCGAGCTCCGGCTCTGCTGAGGGCCCTGCCAAGGCAGGGCCTTGGCATTGACGCCTAGTCACCAACAGTGCTGTGTAAGCAAAGTAACCAGCTTCAGGAGTTTTCCAGCAGCTCCAGAGCAAGAAGCCCTTGCATGGCAGGCTAGGCATGACCTGAGCAGTGAGTGCCGATGGCCCGGGCAGCCCTCTCATTCCCAGCTGTCCATGTACCCAGCTGTCCTTGCTGGATCCACAGGTGCAGCACGGGGGCAGGTGCTCTAGGGCTTTTCTCAGCAGCAAAGCATGGGAGGGAGGGAAGAAAGGAGGAAAGAAGAGAGAGAGGGAGAAAGGGAGGGAGGGAGGAAATGAGGAAAGAGGAAGGGAGGAAGGGAAGGAGGAAGAAAAGGAGGGAGGAAGGGAGAGAGGAAGGAAAGGAAGGAGGAAGGAAAGGAAAGAGGAGGAAGGAAGAATAAAGGAAGGGAAGAGAGAAGGAAGGAAGAGAGGGAGGAAGGAAGGAAAAAGTTGGCCTACCCAAAGAGAGGAAGGTGGTACATGAGCTGTGAAGGCTGATGGAACCCCCACTGGGGCGGGAGGTGGACCAGAGTAGGTTTGAAGGCGGACCTCAATGACTTACTTGCAAAGCTTCTGGATACCGTAGGCCAGGCCTCTGAGATGTAGCCTGCTGAAGCCCAGCCCTGCATGTCAGCTGCCCTGGCTCTCAGATGCTCCCTTAGAACTCGAGTCCCTGCTGACCATCACTAGCAAGTAGTCCTATCTGTCTGAAGTCCTCCAAGGATGGAAGCTCCCTGCCACATGGGGCAACCTTGTCCCTGATCCAGGAAGCAAGCACTTCTCAATTTCTGTCTAACTGAAATCTGTCCCTGTTTCCTCCCCCTGGCCCCCCCACCCCTTTTCCTCTGTTGCCTTTTGCTTTTTTCTACACTTCACAGAGCTTCAGGGACAGGCTCCTCCCCAGCACCTCTCCCAGCTATGGGCTCAGACGTCATCCACTTTCCCACAAAGCCACCCAGAGGTCAACTGTACCAGCTGCTTCCCCTCCCCCATGCCCTCTGAGCTAGGAGTTTACATTCGTGTATCCAGAAATTTCTTTTATTTCCTCTTTTCTTTCTTTCTTTCTTTCTTTCTTTCTTTCTTTCTTTCTTTCTTTCTTTCTTTCTTTCTTTCTTTCCTTCCTTCCTTCCTTCCTTCGTTCCTTCCTTCCTTCCTTCCTTTCTTTCTTTTTTTTCTTTCCTTCCTCCTTTTTTTCCTTCCTTTCTTTCTTTCTGCCAGTTCCGGGGCTTGAACTCAGGGCCTGGGTACTGCCCTGAACTTCTATTGCTCAAAGCAAGTGCTCTACCACTTGAACCACAGCTATACTTCTGGCTTTTTTGGTAGTTTACTGGAGTCTCATGGACTTTCCTGTCCAGCCTGGTTTCAAATCACCGTTCTCAGATCTCAGCCTACTGAATAGCTAGGATTTTCCTTTTGTTAATAACACCTGGAAGAGTCTCATATAACGGCTTTTAGTATAAACATATTTGCATATCCATCCCGGCAATCAACAGTTTTAGAACATTTTCATCACCCTCAAAATAAAATTCCTAAGTCATTCCCTGTTTCCTCCCAGTGATCCCACACTCTGGCCCTACTAATGTGCTCATTATCTTTATAGATTTTGCCTATTCTGGATATTCCCTATAAATAGAAGCATACAAGATATGAGCTCTAAACCTTAAAAACAAACAAACAAACCAAGACAGTGTAGCCCAGGTTGACTTCAAACTCAAGATCTTCCTGTTTCAGTCTCCCAAGTATTGGGAATATGAATGTGTAATCACCATGCCCAGCAGAAATATGTGTCCTTTTGTGTTTCTTTTCACTTGACATAATGTTTCCAAGTGTCATCTATGTTGCAGCAGCTAATAGAATGTATCAGTGTTTCACTTCTCTTAACCCATAAATAACAGTCCATTGTATAGACATGCCACATTTGACCTATTCATCCAAAGTTGGTAAATATTTGTGTTTCCACTTGTGGGACATTACCAATAACACTGCTAATATTCACATGCAAGTTCCTGTATGGAACGCTTGTTTTCCATTCTCTCCAGAGGATACGTAGGAGTGGAACTTCATGGTCATAAGGGAGCTTTATGGGGAGCATTCTGAGGAGCTGCCTCCCTGTTTCCCAAGGTGACTGTGGGCATTGGCCTTCTCACCAGCAGGCCACGGGAGCTCTGGTTTCCCCACCACCTCTCCAACACTGTTACTGTCTGTCTGTCTTGTTGGTTACAGTCATCCTGATGGTGCGGAAGGGTCTCCTATGGATTTCATTTGCATGTCCCATGGGTAGCTGAGATCAGTCAATCACCTGTGCATTATATGGCCAAAACTGTGGTTCTTCACTGTTTATAGATCTTGTCTATTTTTTTTATTTACTCTTGGGGCTTGAACTCAGGGCCTGGGCACTGTCCCTGGGCTTCTTTTTGCTCAAGGCTAGCACTCTACTACATGAGCCACAGCGCCTCTTCCTGCTCTTTCTGTTTATGTAGTCCCGAGGAATCAAACCTAGGGCTTCATGCATGCTAGGCAAGCACTCTACCCCTAAGCCACATTTCCAACCTGAGTGATTTTTGTAATTGGCTATTTAGACAGTTAATTAGTGTTGGCACTAGAGCTTGAACTCAGTGCCTCACCCTCTTTCTTGTTTTTTTTTTTTTTTTTTTTTTTTTGCTTAATGCTGGTGCTTGAGCATACTACCTGAGTCACAGCTCTACTTGTGGATTTCTTTTAGTGGTTAATCAGTGAAAAGAGTCTCAGACTTTCCTGCCCAGGCTGCTTTGAATCGTCATCCTCAGCCTCGTGAGGAGAGAAGCTGGCAGGAGTGATCAGCACCCTACCTGACTCATTTTAAAAGAAAAGTTCTCACTGTGTAACTCATCATGACCTCAAACTTACACTCCTACTCCTCAACCTCTAATCTGAGGTGACAAAAACTCCAGTTTTCTTCTAAGGGTTTTGTAGTTTTAGCTCTTCCATTCAGGTCTGTGTGTGTGCTATTTTGAGTGCATTTTGATGTATGGTGTGAGATAGGGGTCCAATCTCATTCTCTGCACATGAGTGTGAAGCTGTCTAAGCACCATGTGTTGAAGACAAAGTCTTCAAGTCTTGTTGGCCTAATCAACCATCGGGGGCCATTCATTATGAAGTATGTTTGAGCCTCCTCATAATACTTTAAAAGTATTCTGATTATCTGTCTGTCTCTGCACCTCTGATGTATACAGTCATACAGGGAAAGAATCAATCCCCTAGAATTGTAACTATCACCTTCCTCCATCTAGTTACTCTACTCCTATTAACAAGACCTAAGATGGCATTGGTTTTTCTGTAGCTTCTCAGAAGCTGTGGGAAATTAGAGTTCTGAGGGCAGGACCACACTTGTGGAAATGGGGGAGATAGCAAGGGCTTAGGGGGTGAGCGCTAAGACTCCTCGGGACATAAGGGACAGGCATTGAGCTTGCGCAGACCATGGACTGGTTCCAGGCTCAGTGGTCTCTTCAGGAGAAAGGAAATGTTGGACTAAACCTGAAATGGCCAGTAGGCTGAACTTCCACGTGAACTCCAGCTGCCTGGTAGCAACTGTTTGAACTGTGAATGCTGAAGGCTGAAGAGAGAGTACAGGGATCTACTAGGGATGTTAGGGCTCCATATAGAAGAGGAACAGACACGTTACATGCCTACTGGGCCAAGGAACAGGCCAAGGACTGGGGTTCCTTCAAGCACTGTGAATTCCATGGGTCTGTGGCTCAGCTGACCCTTGGCTGGGGCCACCTGACAGCTTTTCTTTCCTAGCCAGGCTGACCCTGCCCAGCAGATAGCTGAGAGAAGGCAGGCAACCATGCTAGATTTTCATAGCTTTCTCTTGCCAGATCTTTTTCCTGAGTGTGTAAAGCCGGGCCTCCACTGCTGCCTTGGCTACCCCCGGCCCAGGCTTTGGTGCCTAAAGGCCCACAGCGCTAGGCTGATCACGGGCATCATGACGATGGAAGAGGAGGAGCCAGTTTTCAGAAGTGTCTCTCACAAACACTCAACAAATGCTTGCAGCCAGGTTCCCGGGGAAGAACTGCACAAGGTTCTGGCCAAACACAGTGTCAGGAAACTATGCTCTGAGGAGCTTTCCTAGGTTTCCCCTCACCCAGAAAATGACCAGGCCTTGTATGATGATGTGGGGCCCCTGACACCCTGTGGCTGAGCCCAAGAGCCTGGGCCAGCTCCCAGGCCTACCCACAGGCTGTCAGAGGGGAAGTTAGTCTTCCGGCCCCCGGAAGTGCTGAGAGCAGGTCAGGCTGCCTTGCCTCGCAGCCCACATCAAGGGGTCTGGCAGGGCAAAGGTCTTCAAGCTTTCCGTTTCTGCATGCTGCAGGTCCCTGCCCCTCTAGGTGTGTCTGGCACTACCTGGTTATCATCACTGCCTTCCTGCTGGTCCCTTCCAGGCCTTCCCTGCACACACTGGGCACCACATGGCCCCCACAGAACCAGCTTCAGTGCGGAGGGCCTTCTGTGTCTGCCTGCCCTTGCCCAGGTCTGCCCTTTGCAGATGCCCAGTGGTTCACAGCATCAGAGCCCTCTGTCTGCTTCTATCCCCAGCTGCTCTGCCTTCACCTGGGGGTCTCCTCTCAGCCTCCTGGCAGCCTGAGCCGAATTCTACCACCTCCTTCTAGAACCTTCTCTGCCTCATGGATTCCAGCCGCTTGCTGCCCACACCAGATCTGACTAGGCCTGTCCCGCTAACCTCTTTGCGCCTGTGCATGGTGTTACACATGCACATTGGGATGAGCTGATCCAAGGACAGAGAGAACAGGGGCCAAGTACCACCTGGAGGGGTAGGAAGGCGGGTGATGGGTGGGGGAGCACCTCCCCGAAGCCTTTTCTGCCTTCTGAATTCGGATCATGTGTCTATACTGCCATGTGTCTATACTGGAAATTGAAAGGCCAAGAAGGATTTATTATATGTAGCAGAGAGGGGCTCTGTGAACGCCTGGTGGCAGACTGCTGCTCTTCTGTTTGGCTAAGACTACCATGGTAGGCCCTTTACCTTCTTGAACCTACTCTGAAGAGTTATCCTTGAAGGCAAACAAAGCTCAGTGGACAAAGATGTCCACTGCGATGAGACGCGCGGTTGTGGAACACTGGACAGGAATGGTGAAGGACCTCCTTCCCCCATGTTCAGCCCCTTCCCGCTCAGATTCTGTTTCAGGGTCAGGAGGACTTGGCTCTGTGTGCTCAGGCCACGGAATAGTGGTTGAAGAAGAAAATACTCAACAATGGTGTAGGTAAGGAAATATTAGTACCATAGGAAACTTTGGTCCTACGAAGAAGGCAATTTTAGCCGTTCCATTTCCTGCAGATTCTGAAATAATACACAGCCATGGAAAATGCTCCCTAAAACACCCTCACATAAGGTGGGCGGGCACATCAGTGAATACGGCCTTCACCAAGGGCTACTTAGCAATTGGGAATACACTGCACATGCACATGCATTCTGATCCAGCAGCTGTGGAAGCATCCTTCCAGACACAGAAGAGAGTACAGAAGAGTACAGAAAGACCCACGGGCACTTGGACTCACTGGGGCTCACTGGAGCATTGTCTGAAGTGAAGCAATGACTGGAAACAACCTAAAAGCACCATCCACGAAGGAGGGACTAGCTAAGTAAACAGAATAGGAGGGACTAGCTAAGTAAACAGAATAGGAGGCAACTGAAAACAATGAGGATTTTCTTGATGCTGCTGTGGAAACTCTCCAGGATAAGTGATTAAGTACAAAAGCACAGCATTGTATGGCCTGTGCTGCCTTGTTAGACAAAAAAGAAAAGAAAAGAAAAGAATTATTTGTGATCATCTAAAACAAACTGTGGAGCTGGGTGCCAGTAGCTTACACCTGTAACCCTAGCTTCTCAGGAGGCTGAGATCTGAGGACTGAGGTTTGAAAGCCAGCCTAGGCAGGAAAGTCCATAAGACTCTAATTTCCAAGTAACCAGCAAAATGCTGGAAGTGGAGCTGTGGCACAAATGGTAAAGGCAACATAAAGCAGAGCCCCTCATTTATAGCCTAAGACACAGTTATAGATAGACTGTCTTGACTTAGGGGCAGAACAAACCTGTAGGAGCAGAGAAGGGGCTCCTACCCTGCCTGTGTGTCTCTATGTTACTTCTGAGATAGGAAATGCCCCTTCCTCAGCCCCAGTCCTGATGCACAATATTAAAAGGCAGCCCCTTTGCAAAGTGACTGGACCACAAGAGCTCTGACCTCAGCCATGAATTAACCAATTTGTGGATTCACAGCTTAGCAGTTTTCAGAGAAGGCACTCCATTATATAAAGCCAGCTCTTCTCCCTTTGCTGCCTGTCTGCCACCTCTGATACCTGTTCTACCACATGCTCCCACTAGGATGTGAGCTCAGCGCCTGCACAGGCCTAGGGACCACGGAGCCCAGTGACCGTGCACTGAGATCTCTGGAACAAAAATAAACCTTTCTTTCGTTAAGTTGATTACCTCAGGTGTTTTGTCATAGCCATGGAAAGCTGACTAATACAGTCAGGGAACAATTCTCATATCCACACTCTTACTCATTTCCTATCTGGTATCCACAGAGCCAAGAACTGGGCAGATCTGAAGGAACTGTAAACATGGAGGGTTATATAAACTCAGGAATGTTGTCTCTATGGATATCATGCTCATGTCAATACATAAAACAGTTGCAAAGGAAACAGAATGATTCCTAAATTTACTTTTGGCTGGCAATAGGTTTTCATAAGTTCATAGTCTAGCCATGTTGTCATGGAATATTCTAGATCTGTACCATCCAATGTAGTCACTGTTTACCAGTCACGTGTATCTCTGGAGCACCTGTAACAATGTGGTTACTGGAAATGCATTCGTCCCAGTTAATTTCATTGCATTTGTTAAGTGGCTACGTGTGGCTAGTGGCTACTGCAGTGGACAATGCAGATCTAGACTTTTCTATGGTTTCAATCTTTCTGGAGTATGTGTGAATTCAGGTACTGCTTGCAAACTTGGTTTTTCAATGCAAAGAAAAGAAAAAAAGGAATTTTAAGAGGAAAACTACACACGTGCAGTGTTATTACCACGAGCCATAGCTCCCGTCTTGGTGTTCTTGGAGGAAATGAAATTCCAGTCCTAGGCCATCTGTCCTAGTGTCTGTCCATCCTGGTGTCTGTTGGTCCTGCTCTCACCAAGCCCTAGGCTTCCAATGACCCCAGCCCTGTCCTTCCTTCTCTCAGGGATCCCACTGGAGAGATAGGAGCAAGGAGGCTGAGGCCTACTGGCTGCCCCTCTGCCTGGGGCCCCAAACTACTTGGCACCCCACACAGCCCACCACCACCCCACAAATGGACAAGGAGCTTCTTGTCCTCACTCAGTATCTGAGCGCACTATGACTGGCCTTTCCAGTCTTAGTGGTGATCAACTGGAAAGGTTGGGTCAGCAGGAAGATATCTGGAGCTGAGCCAGTCAGGGTTTATTCTAGACTGTGCCATGGGCTTGCTGTGTGACCTGGGAAAAATCTCCATCTGTCTCTGGGCCTCAGTTTTCTCAGCAGTAAAACAAGTGAAAGGGGCTAGGCACTGGTGGCTCATGCCAGTCTTTCTACTCAGGAGCCTGAGATCTGAGGATCATGGTTCAAAGCCAGCCTGGGCAGGAACATCTGAGACTCTTATCTCTAATTAACTACCAAAAAAAGCCAGAAGTGGAGCTGTGGCTCAAGTGGTAGAGTGCTAGCCTTGAGCAAAAGGAGCTCAGTGACAGGACCTAGGCCCTGAGTTCAAGCCCCAGGACTGGCCAGAGAGAAAGAGAGAGACAGAGACAGAGACAAACAGAGAGAGGCTGTTTGCCCCCACCTACTTCATGACCAAGTGAACCCTCATTTCTGAAGTAAAAGGGGCTCAGAATGCAACACAGATGCTTGGTAGCTGCCCTCACGTGAGACACTGCCAGCCCTGACCAGCACCTTGCAGAAACTACTGCAGTCAGTACCTCATATCCTCCAGTCACGGGTGACGCTGGGCCGGCCTGCAGCCCACGAGCGGCCGCTGCAACCACATTTCCTCTGCCAGAAACAAGCATGTCTGTGATGTCCTGGAGTGGGTGGGGGGAGGGGGTGTGGGGGAGGGGGGCGGGAGAGGAGGGGGTGCATGCCTCTCAGGCCCAGGCCACCTCACAACACCAAGCGCATGCTGCCTCCGTGGCTGCAGGCCCACCCTGTGGTTTTGCCCGCATGCCACCCAGCCCACCTGGGGAGATGGTGAGATTTTGAGTGGGAAGATGGAGGAAGCCAGACACTGGCTGCGCAGACTGAATGTGTGTATCCTTCCTGACAGGCATGAGCTGGTAAACCCTCACCCTTCCCACCCTGAGTGAAGGGGTTAGCACATGGTGATTAGGGGTGATTAGGTGATTGGAGGGTGTGCCCGTGAGGAGTTAGTGCCCTTCTAAAGGTGGCCACTGCCAGACTTTCTGCCTCATGAGGACTAAGGCAGTGGGCTGAGCACCAGGATGAGGCCTTGATCTGAGACGTCCAGCCTCCAGGGTGGAGAGAAGAGAATCTCCCTAGGCTGCCTGGACTAAGGCATGTGGCTGGAGTAGGAAGCAGGGAGGTCCCGGGACAGGGAAACCTCAGAGACACAAGTAAGGAAGAGCCTCACCCAGGTTCAAATGTGCCCCCTCCTGACTCCAAGAACAGGGACTTTGCTAGCAGATGCCACAGGAGACTTGGGTAGACTTGGGCCCTTCTTGACCTCTTCTTCCCTTGTCTACAGGGAGTCAGGTGGGGAGAGGGGGAGGCCACCCCTCCTGGGTGGGGCTCTTAAGGTGGGAAGAGACAGCAGGAGTCCAGCCTTGAGCCAGGCATCACTGGACTTAGACCACAGGCCCAGAGCCTCGGGCAGCACAGGGGTGAGGGGCTGGGGGAGAGTCAGCATACACTCCATGCTGGGCCTGGATAGAGTTGCGGCTCTGCCACTCACTGCTGAGGGCTTCTCTTGTGTTTCCTGCTGTGTCTCACCGGTCAACTGAGCCTGGAGACCTCAGTTCAAGAAGCAAAAGGTTGCTGGGTGTCAGTGGCTCACACTTGTAATCCTAGCTACTCAGGAGGCTGAGATCTGAGAGCTGCAGTTCAAAGCCAACCCAGGCAGGAAAGACCGTGAGACTTTGATCTCCAATGAACCACCTGAAAATCGGAAGTGGTGCTGTGGCTCAAGCGGTAGAGCGCTCGCCTTGAGCTGAAAAGCTGAGGGACTGCGCCCAGGCCCAGAGTTCAAGCCCCATGATCAAAAAAAAAAAAAAAAAAAAAAAAAGGCAAAATGTCTGAAGTCAGTGCAGAGGATACAAGTGAAGGTGTTTGGTAGAGATCTATCTGTGAACTCCAAGCGTCCCTGTCCTTTATCTGCCTTGAATCACTCATAAATGCCCCTCCCCAAGAATTGTTCCATTAGAATCACAGAAGATAAGCCACTAAGGCTGGCCACTGTCCTCCATGGACATGGTCCTTTCCAACCTTCAGACATCACCCAAGGGGGGAGAGGACCACAGCCCTGAGACCAGAGGGACAGGACGCAGCCCAGACACACACACACATACAGACACACACACAGACACACAGACACACAGACACACAGACACACAGACACACACACACACACACACACACACACACACACACACACACACACACACACACACACACACCACACCCTTCCAGATAAGATGATCTTGACTTGGAGGCCCAAGCAGTGGAGAGGTACAATCGCACCGTGTAGTAAAGACTTTATTAGGGCTTGGGCTCCTGGGAGTCTCTGGGCATTGGCTCAGTAGGCAACCCTGTTTTCTGTGTGTTTCTGTCTAGAGGCCTTGCACTGACTATGCATGGCTGGTGTCGTGAGAGCGAGCACAATGCAGGACTGGTGAAGCTTTATGTAGCGCAAGTTTTCTCTAAGGCACAGGACAGCCACCTTACACCTAGGAATATCATATTCCAGCACTCTGCTCTGGTCTACTGGAAATGATATCTCCAACACAAAAATACCAAGCTGCAGAGACTCAGCTGTGACAAGGACATGTGCTTGCAGGAGCTGGAAGGGCACAGACTGGAGCTAGGGCCCAGCCCCAGCCGGACTGCTGTGGCACATCATCAGAGGGAGATACAGAACACTGGCCCCTAGGAGAGAGCGCTGTGGACCTAAAGCCCCGTGAGTGATGTCTAGCCCAGTGGAAGGAAGCACAAGACAGAATATACTGTCTGAAGCTTCCAGTGAAATCTAAAATGCACAAATACTCAACCTGGAAAAAAATGTTTGCAATGCAGTCCTTAAGGCAGGAAGAGCCTTAGTGAGTGTACACCTGCTTCCCCTCCCTCCCCACCCTCCTCCCTGATTCCCCTAGTAAAGGGAAGGAGGAAGGATGGAGCCCTGTAAAGCAGCTTTCTATTTTCTTTCTGGCACAAAAATCCAGTGTTATGGATAAGAGACAAGACACTTAGTCTAGATCAAGTGGGTGACAGAAATCTCAAGAAATAGTGATTTAAATGAGATAAAGATGTATTCCTCTCACATATAAAATTCTGGGGCAAGCAGTCCTGAGCGACAATGATATTTTAACACGTGTGACTCCCACCCTGCATAGTTTTGATTCTCAAGGTTTACTTCAGTGTTCAAATGGTTGCCTCAGTCCCAGCCATCACAGCTGCATTTCAGACAATAAAAAAGAGGAAAGACACCCCCCTACTTTAAGGGCACCTCTAAGCAAACTGCACCCTTTATTTAGACTTCTCTGTCCTGAACTTAAATCAGATGACCACATCTAGTTGCAAGGAAATTGGGAAATATGTGGTTAAAACTTATTCCCAAGTAAAATTCAGGGTCCTAATCAACAAGCTCTGTTTCACCCTCAAACTCAAAGATTCCAGGATGGTGACCAATTCCACAGAAGTGGACCCTAAACCCAAGCCCACAGAGGTTTTTAGGGGGTTCATTTAACACAGAGTAGAAGTGGGACAAAGTCAAGTCAGTACAAGCCAATTCTACCTATTAAAATGACACTTATAGGTTGAGCTACAAAATCCGGGGGGCATAGATCCATGCGGTTCACACGGCAGGGAGATGGGGTATGTGTGGGGTAACACATGTCCAATGCACAGGAAGTAGTAACCCTCTGTGTAAAATGAGGAACTCAAATCAACATGCACTCATGGATTTAAAGTATACAACTGGGCAGGCACACATGTTTCATGCCAGTAATCCTGGCTACTCAGGAGGCTGAGATCTGACGATCAAGGTTCAAAGCTAGCCTGGCAGGTAAATCTGCAAGACTTCTATTTCTAATTAACCAGTAGAAAGCCAGCAGTGGAGGTGTGGATAAGTGGTGGAAAGCCAACCTTGAATGAAAAAATTAAGCGAAAGTGTGAGACCCTGAATTCAAGTCTCAGTATTGGTGTGTTCTTTCTGTCTGTCTCTGTCTCTCCCCACACACCCCGTTCAAAAAAAGGGAGACAATTATGTGTTTTTAGTGGGTACAGATTCTACTAAGTATGTGTTTGATGTTTTCAACTTCACTATTTCTCGGTGTTGGTTTTTGACTTTTTTTTTCCCCCTTGACTCTGATACTGAAGCTTGAACTCAGGGCCTGAGCACTGTCCCTGAGCTTTTATGCTCAAAGCTAGTGCTCTACCACTTGAGCCACAACTGTACTTCTGGCTTTTTGCTGGTTCATTGGAGATAAGTCTCCAGGATTTTTCTGCCTGGGCTGGTTTTGCACCACTATCCTCAGATCTCAGCCTCTGGTGGAGCTTGGATTACAAGAGTTAGCCATAGGCTTTGTGCTTGCATTTGAACTTTTTGAAGTGTATAATAAAAATTGATGTTGAAAAATCAACAAACAGTACACATACAAGTCACAGTCCCCAACAGCCTCAAATCCAAAAAGAACATCATCTCATGTAACCATGACAACCCCCGGGGAGGTGGGCTACTCACTTTTGCAGAGGGGGAAGAAAAGGTTCAAATGGCGGCATCTTGCCCAGGCTGGCTGAGCTACTAAGTGGAGGAGCAGGCCTATGGAAAATAAGAGTCACACTCTTCCACAGAGCCAAGTCACCACACGCAGCACCCCGCCAACACCCCCACACCGGGCTGCTCCGGGCTCCGTGCACTTGACCTGTCCCACTGTCCCACCCAGGGTCAACTCCCCTCTCCATATGCCAGTCTCAGTGGCTAAAACCCCACTTGTCCTTCAAGGCCCAACTCAAACGCTGCTATAGTCTATCTATTCTGTTACACTCACCTGTAGAGCCTCAACCTTTTAGATAGGACCCTATATCCATGTGTAAATTTGTCTTATTTTCTTTAGTAGATAAACTGACAACTCTTAGATGGTCAAGTATTTACACACACACACACACACACACACAAACACACAGAACAACACTCTTAAATTCCTCATTTCTAGCCGGGCCCTGGTGGCTCACGCCTGTAATCTTAGCAACTCAGGAGGGTGAGATCTGAGGATCCTGGTTCAAAGCTAGCCCAGGTAGGAAAGTCCATGAGACTCTTATCTCCAATGAGCCACCAGAAAACTGGAAGTGGTGTTGTGGCTCAAGTGATAGAGTGCTTGTTTTGAGCTGAAGAGCTGAGGGCCAGCACCCAGGCCCAGAGCTCAAGCCCCATGACTGACCAAAAAAAAAAAAAAAAAAAAAACTCATTTCTTGGGGGTACAGAAAAGTTAAATTGGGGACCCTTTCTGAGGCAGCCAGAGTGCCCCAGGACCCCTCTACTCTACCTGAGAGAGTCCTCCACAGATAGAGAGTGGCCGTCCAGTGTCTGCCAGCCAGAACCATGTCACCAAAAACAGTCATGGTGAGGGGGTGGGGCAGAGCAGCAGCTCAGAAAATCCATTGAAGTTGTGCCCTTCACCTTCAGCTCCACTCTTCTGGGGACCTCCTCATTTTAGATCCTCCAGGGAGACCAGAGAAGTGAGACTTCCTAGATCACAATACTTCTAGAAAGTTCTAAAGCTGGCCAGATAAGTCATGGCCCCTCCAGTCCTTCTAAACTGACCATCTAAGAGAGGAAGGTAGCAGGGCAAACAGGAAGTGAAGGTTCTCAGGGCTACTTCCCTTAGGTTGGGGCTCTTGCTGGGCATATAGCCCCCCTCAAGTCATTAGAATAACCAGGAGAGCACACTTTGTGCCCTGTTCCGTTTCCATCCATCTCTCCCTGGCCAAAGTCTTTGTCTCCCCGTTAATGCTTATTATCTGGTATCTGTTACACTCAAGTACCTCTTGGGTACACAGAAGTCTGGCCGGCTTCACTCCACTTTTGCCCCATGCTGACCAGCTCCAAGCCTGTGCTCTGGCCCTCCCTCCCTGAGGTATGGCTGTCTGCTCTGTTCTGCTCATTTGTCCCCATCTAGAGAGGGGTGACTCACCTCATTGGCCGTGATAGGGGGAGGAGAGGGCCCAGGGAAGAAGCTGCAGTCACTGGTCAGCCATCGGCTGCTGTTCACTCTGGCCTTGTGGCTGGGGCTCTGTGGGCCAGCGTGATGTGCGAACAACAGATGCAGAGAGGGCCGGCATGGTATAGAGCGCTGTGGGTGCCCTTTAATTTCTTTCTTTCTTTCTTTCTTTGGTAATGGGGATGGAACTCTGCGCCTGGGCAGCTCTTCAGCTCAAGGCGAGTGCTCTACCACTAGAGCCACAGCGCCACTTCTGGTTTTCTGAGTGGTTTATTGGAGATAAGAGTCTCATGGCCTTTCCTGCCCAGGCTGGCTTTGAACCACAATCCTCAGATCTCAGCCTCCTGGGTAGCTAGGATTACAGGCGTGAGCCATGGGCACCCGGCTGGCCTTCAATTTCAAGCACACACCATTCTTGCTGGGTTCCACTGCATCTTCTGTGCTGGAGCACAGGGGTCCCGGGACATTTTTAAGCTTTTATCATATTGCTTTCTGGGACCCAGGCCCAGGGCAGGGAGCCACCAAAGGAGGCTACAATGGGCGAGAGGCAAGGAGGGTGTGAGGGGGGAATGTGCCCAGGCTCTCCCCAGCCTGCGCTCCCCAGGGCTCCTGGCGCCCAGGAGCACAGACCTGAGCTGGGAAGGGACCCCAGGTGTCTGTTAGGGCCAGGAAGGGCCGAGCTGGTGCTCTAGGGACCACCAGGAAGAAATCCCTGCCACACAGCCTTGGTGGCTGAGGGCATCAAGGTTACACTCAAGTATCTCTTGGGTACACAGAAGTCCAGAGTACAATTCTTTCTCACATGAAATTGTGTGTGTGCATGAGTGCACACACATGTGCACACCTTTACTGGGACTTGAACTCAGGGGCCTGGGTGCTGTCCCTTAAGCTTTTCTTTCTCTCAAAACTGGCACTCTACCACACTTCCACTCTGACTTTTTGCTGGGCAATTGGAGATAAAAGAGTCTTAATAGTCTCTCCTGTGCAGACTGACTTTGAAGAGTGATCCTCATCTTAATCTCCTGAATAGCTGGGATTACAGGCATGACCCACGGAGGCCTAGCTCAAAGGAAATCTTAAACCCTCAAGAGTAAGCGAGTTGTCTGCTAGGCTGCTCCCCCAGTCTAGCCCCCACTTATGGCTCTAATGGGCTCTGAGAGATGTCATTCTCAGGTATGCTCACCCCTTGGTGGTGTCAGCCTTAGTCAAGTTCCCCTCTTTCTCTTCGTCTTTCTCTCCATCTCAATTCAACCCAACAGCAAACCCTGCCTCCACTGCCGACCCCAGCATCCTGGCCACCAAAAGGGCCCCCTCAGGTCTCCCTGCCTCCACTGCTTCTGTCTTCAATCTATCATTTCTCTGCACAAAGCCATGCTGGGCGCTGGCCCCGCTGAGACTCACCCAAGCCCCATCTGCTGTCCTGTTGCCCACAGCTAACCACATCCCCGCCACGATAGCTCCTAGTCCCCGTTTCCGTCCGGCCTCTGCTCAATGTCTTCTCCTCGAGTGTCACCCTCAGACCACCTGACCAGAAGAACACCCTGTGCGTCCCCCCACCTCCTGCCCTGACTTGTTCCTTCTCCTGGGACATCAGATGCTAGTGGCCAGGGCTTGATTTGTGGGGGTGATGAATGAACCTTGAATAAATGGCAGAGTTCTGAACAGCAGAAGATAAAGGGTCTGGGTCCAGCGTGCCAGGTGAACAAGAAGCAGACAGAGGCAGGGGGTGCAGCTCAACTGGTAAAGCACCTGCCTAGTCCTGAGTTCAAGCCTCATTACTACCACTGCCCCCAACCCCCCCGCCACGCACAAAGCAGAGCTTGCTTGTGAAGACCTTTAGCTTCTTAAAGGTCTTCCTAAAGGGGAGCCAGGATACACTGGCCCAGGACTCAGACCTAGTTGGTGGCCAGCAGGGGCTGGGGTAGACACACAGCCCAGGAGCTATGGTGCACCTGCAAAGTGCCCTGTAGATTTTTTGTTGGTGGTGGTGCTTGAACTCTGGGCCTGGGGGCTGTCCCTGAACTCTTCAGCTCAAGGCTAGTGCTCTACCACTTGAGCCACAGCGCCACTTCTGGGTTTTAGGTGGCTAATTGGAGATAAGAGTCTCTCGAATGTTCCTGCCTGGGCTGGCTTTGAACCGTGATCCTCAGATCTCAGCCTCCTGAGTAGCTAAGATGACAGGCGTGAGCCACCAGCTCAGTCCTGTATTTCTTGAGGGTGCAGAAGGAGGGGGCCCCTGAGGGAAAACCAGGGCCTCCACAAACAGAAGTCAGACCAGCCAGGCTGAGGCTCAAGTTTCACAGGCTTCTGCTGGCCAAAGGTTCGGCCACAAAGGGGTGAGGGTGAGCAGCACGCCGGCCCTGACACAGTGTCCTCAGGACAGTCCCTCCTCCTGGCCAGCCTGGGGCAGATGCTGTCTAGGAACTCCCTGCCCCAAAGGTGCTCTAACCTGAAATGCAAACCAATACTCTCTGAGCCCTTGCTAGCCCAGCTCTATTCCACCTGAGGCGGGGAGGTGGTCAGAATTCGACGAAGCTGCTTGGGACAGGCGGTCCCCAAACAACCTCATGACAGCAGGTGTCACCCGTACCCCCAGGTTACAGGCGGAGGCAGAGGCCAAGGTCACAGGTGCTAATGTAACGGTAATAATGACTACTCGGGGTTTCCCTTCTAGGCCAAGGTAGTGAACGCTTTACAACTTATTCCCAGTTCATAGGTAAGTAACCGGAGGCACCCCCTCTCTCCCTTAAATAACGGGTCCAGTCATGAATAAACAAAGGGGTCAGGCCGGGTCATCCCTGGGAAAATGGGAAGTAGGTGAGCTCAGCCACCGGCCCCTCCACCTTCCCGCGTCGCCCCCGCCCCCCTCTTCCTAGCCAGCTACAATCCCAGGGTGTGGCAGATTGAAATCGGACACCCCAGTTTCTCCCGGAGGGTATAAGGCTGCAGCCAAGGAGTTGCTCTTATATCACGCCCCCCCCACAGTCCCCTCTAGCTGCCCCCAATCCAGGGCCGTGCCAGCCAGCTCTGCCAACCGCCCGGCCTTACCGGGTGGAGCTTCCCCCCACCCCGGGCTCCCGGGCCCCCCAGGAGGTGAGGTCAGGAAAAGCCGGGGGCGTCTACCGCAAAACAGGCCCGGGACTTTTTAAACTCCATCAGCTGTGCAGCCCGGGAAGGCGGCAGAGGCTTTCCCAGGAATCCTGGGGGACCCCGGGCGAACCCTCCCCCCAGATCTGTACCTCCCCGGGCTGCCCGGGGGCTGGGCGGAACCTGGGGGGGAGGCGCTCCTCCCCCTGCGCCCCCCCCCAGAGCTGCCCTGCCCGAGGCGGGGCGGGGGTCCCCAGACTACACCCGGGGGACCCCATTTGGAAGCCTGTCCCCAGGCCGTCGGGCTCACCTCTCCACCCCCCCGCCCCGCGGTGTCTTCGGCCCCGGGGATCCCCACGCGTGCGCGCAAGCCCGGGACCCTCTCCAAAGCCGAGGGTCACCGTCAGGCCCCGGCCGGGCCGCCGGAGAGGGGGTCGCGGGGAGCCCTCCGTCCATCCAGGGTTCAGGCACCTGAAGTTTCGAGGGGTCCCCTAGCTCCATTCCCAGGGCGCCCGCGGGGGCCCCGGGCAGGGCGGGAAGGCGGAGCCGAGGGGTGGGCTGCGGGGCCGGGGGTCCCCGCGCGCCCCGAGGCGCCGGGAGGAGAGCGGGCGGCGAGGGCGCGGGCGCCCGGACTTACCCCGCGGGGTCCCCGCGCCCGGGCGCCCCGACGCTGCGGATCATGCCGGGCGCGGGGCGCGGGGCGCGCGGCTCGCAGGCTCAGGCGCGCGGTGGCCGGGGCGGCGGTGGCCGGGGCGTCCGCATGGCCCCGGGGAGGAGCCGGGGCGGCCGCCGCCGCGCGCCGGGGCGCTCGCTCCCGTCCACTTCCTGCGTCGGGGCGCGCGGGGCTGGGAGGAAGAGGCCGGCCTTGGTGGTCCACGGGGCTCCGGCCACAACGCCATTCGGCGGCGGCTGGTGATCCCGAGCCCCCGGGGGGCGCACGGAAGCCGCCGGGCGCGGGCGGGCGGGCGGGCGGCCGCGCCCCCGGGGCCGGGCCTGACAGCGGGCGGTGCCGGGCCCGAGCGTCCCGTCCCGTCCCTCCCCGATGTGCCATCCCCCCCCCCCCCCCCGCAGGCCGGATCCCCTGAAGGGGAAGCTCAGGCCTGGCCCGAGTCAGGGCCGGCAGGTGGGGAGGCCCGGAGCTCCCCGACCTCCCTCCCTGCCCCAGGGCCCATTGACCCGACCTGGAGCCCCAGACCTCCGGGTGGAGACCTCCTCCTCCTCAGGCCTGGCTGCCTCCCTTGGATACCTCCTCTGACGGCGAGCTCACCACCTATCAGCCTGCTCGGCATCCATCAGGCCTGACATCCAATCCACTGGGGCTGGGCACCACACCTGGACGGGAAGTCGGGAGAGAAACCACAGGAGCAAAACCACCAGAGCCACCCAGGTGGGACTGGAAGGCCGGCCTCCTCTCCTCTCGGGCGCTCAGAACTGCCCCCGAACATGTTGCAGAGAGACTGCGTCTCAGCCAACACTAGCCCACCCCAACCTAATGCTGTCTAATGCACCCCAGGCGCTGGATTTCATTGGGGGGGGGCTGTTCTGTGCGTAGTAGGGTGTGTGGCAGCACTCACATCCCTCCTCACCCTCTCCTCCCGACAATCCAACATGCCTTCAGGTGTTGACCAAACCCACCTGGGACTCTAAAACATATCCGGCAAAAACTAGTACACGACTGTTCCTATCAGTCCTATTCATAACAGACATCAGGCGGGAACAACCCACTGTCCTGAACAGTGGAGTGGAGAAGCACAATGTGGTATGGACACGCAGTAGAATATTACATGGCCATGAAAAAGGCACACGCACCGACGATGGGCTGTGATGTGAAATCATGCTAAGTGAAAGAAGCAAGTCATACAGGACCACATTCCACTGATAGGAAATGTTCAGAATAGACAAGTGAACAGAGACAGAAAGTTAATCAGTGGTTGCCAGAAGCTTGAGGGAGAAGAGAGTGGAGAATAACTGGTAATGGTGACAGGGTTTCTTTGGGGGTAAGGAAAATGCTCTAAAATTGATTGTGGTGATGGTTGCACAATTCCATGGCTTGACTAAAAACCATTGAATTACACGCTTTAAGTGGGTGAATGGGTATGTGAATTGTATTTCAATAAGACTATTTTTTAAAATAAACAACACCAAAACACAGGCTCCAGGAGGCCACCCTGGCTGTTCCGGTTCACACCACTCCCCCTCTGTGGCCCAGATTCCTGCAGGACCCCCTCCCAGGTCACGAGGGGACCCCACAGGCTTCTCTGCTCCAGAGACTAAACCATCTTCTGAATGGATGGCGATCAACGTGTCCACCTTCGGCCTCCCCAGGGCTGTAAGCTTCCTGCTTGAAATGGGGGGAGAGAGGACCTCCTGCAAACTCAGCCCAGGGTCTCTAGCTGCTGGGTTCTGAGCAAGTGAGCCTCAGCTTGCTCACTTGTAAAAGACAAGAGTACAAAAGAGGGCCCCCCCCCCCGAAGGCGCCCCCTGCAGGGCACCATCATTATTCCTTTGCTGTGCCTCCAACAAGTCTGCAGGGCCATTTCAGCAGGTTCCACGCTTCTGCACAGAAAGTACTTAGACCATGTTCATCCTCCTGTGCTCTCTCCATCACCCTCCTCCCTCCTGCAGACACCCACTCCACAAAAGCCTGTTTTACTTTCCTCCCTCCTCCTCCCTCTCCTCCTCCTCCCCATCCTCCTCCCCTTCCTCCTTCCTTCCTCCTCTTCCTTCTCCTCCTCTCCTCCTGTGGAGGTAAGTCCCAATGCAATGGTAGAAGCAGCTTGTGATTCTAGTCTGACCAATCACAGCCCTGATTGTCACAGATTGGCTCATAGATGAACATATGACACAGCTGAGCCAGCAAGAGCCTTCCCTGGGAGTTTTGCTGTACTACAATTCTATTTGGTAGAAAGCTGAGATGTAGGAATTAGGTGCAGACAGACACTCTGTCTTAGTGATTTTTTTGTGGGGGTGGGGGGTCGGTCGTGGGGCTTGAACTTGGGGCCTGAGCGCTGTCCCTCAGCCCTTCAGATCAAAGCAAGTGCTCTATCACTTGAGCTACAGTGACACTTCCAGTTTTCTGGTGGTTATTTGGAGATAAGAGTCTCATGGACCTTCCTGCCTGGGCTGGCTTTGAACGGTGATCCTCAGATCTCAGCCTCCTGAATAGCTAGGATTATTGGTGTGAACTACTGGTGCCCGGCCCCTAGTGACATCTTTTAAGGCCTAGATTCTAATATGTTTAAAGCCAGCTATACAGTTGGAGATCTCAGTCAAAAGAACTAACAACCTCCTTTTTGTTTGTTTCTTAAAACTTCAAACTCACTTTAGGCTCCCACCCAATATCTAGCATCTTCCATTCCCTAGCTGGGTCCTTGAGGTGGTTGAGTTGCTGGGAGAACTATAGGAAGGAGGATATCACCGATTGCTCAAGAGCTCCTTGAGCACCATCGGCTAGCAGCCTTGGTTTCTTGCTGGCTGTAGGCCAAAGGACTCTTGGTACCTTGCCATGTGGGAATCCAACAAGGTCCCTTTATTTCTCAGTGTGGGAGCTAGGAAGTGGCACAGGTCACAGGTTTTGCTCATACTCGAAGGAAGTGAGTTTCACACAGACATGGAACAGGAAGGAACAGCCATTGGCAGCCATCTTGGAGGCTCCCTGCTCTAGGCACAATGCACGTGTAAAGAATCAGGGATTCCATGCTGCCGTCCATCACTGAGATGTGGTCCTGTTCTGTGTTCTGACCACCTCATTGTTAACTTTATCCTAAGGCTAGTCGTCGAGTGGTTCCAAGACAGGCCCCATTGGCAGTCAGGATCTCCAGTGTGGGTCCATCTTGAAGGAAAGGGGGAAATAGAAGTATGTGCAGCATGACCAGCTGGCTTTGGTCACACATCTGCCCTGCCCACCAGGAGAAGGCCATGCATTGATTTATCTAGGTTAGGAAGGATCCATACTTGGCTGGAGGACGGGGGAGGGATTCTCTCCTGGATCATGTTGGGGAGGAGTTGAAACCTGATCAGAATTATGACTGTTAGAAAGGAAGACCAGAATGTGAATACTCGCGTTAGAATAGAACATGGCCTACTCCATCTGTATACAAATGACCATGTGCCAGGGTGCTGGTGGCTCAAGTCTGTAATCCTAGCTACTCAGGAGAATGAGATAGGAGGACTGAGGTTCGAAGCCAGCCAGACTCTTATCTCCAAGTTGCCTGCAAAAGCTGAAAGTAGAGCTGTGGTTCAAGCACCAACCTTGAGCAAAAAAACTCAGGGCTAGCACCTAGACCTTAAGGCCCGAGTACCAAAACCGAAACTAAACAAAACAGAAATGATCATAGACTTGAGGCCACATGCACAGACACTTTGGGGTTTAGAGCTACCTGCTTGTGGTGATGGAGTTTTGTCTATGTATATACATAGAAACATAAAACTGCTTAAAGTTGTGCAATGTCAATCCCAACTTCAAAGAAGCTGCTTTGGGGTTTTTTGTTGTTGTTATTCTTCTTTTTCATTTTTCTTTGGCTTGGAGGAGGTACTGAGGTTTGAACTCAGGACTTTGCACGTGCTAGGCTAGACCTCTACCCCTTGAGCCACACCCCAGCCCCCCTTATTTTTCAGATAAAGTCTCAAAGTATTGCCCAAGGCCAGCTTCAGATTATGATTTCCTAATTATGCCCCTCATAGCTGGGATCATGTACACATGACACAATACAGTTTTTTGTTGAGATGAGGGTCTTAATAAACCTCTGGTCCCTACGTTAGCCTTGAATCATGTTCCTCCTGATGTTTGCCTCCTAAGTAGCTGAGATGAGAGGTATGTATCGCCACACCTGGCCCAAGAGGCTGGAAGCCCTTCAGCCCGTGAGGTTATGAAAAACAGAAGAAGCAAAACAATGACAGCTTTGTTGTTGTTGGTTATGGGGCTTGAACTCTGGGCCTGAGCGCTGTCCCTCAGCTCTCTCAGCTCAAGGTGAGTGCTCTACCACTTGAGTTACAGCGCCACTTCTGGTTTTCTGAGTGTCTATTGGAGATAAGAGTTACACAGACTTTCCTGCCTGGGATGGCTTTGAACCATGATCCTCAGATCTCAGCCTCCTGAGTAGCTAGGATTACAGGCGTGAGCCACCAGTGCCCGGCTAACAATGACAGTTTTGAAAGAAAAAAGTTTTCAAAAGCACAGTCACTTAGTCACTCAAGAATGGGAGAAGTTGTGACTGTGTCTATTCCGTTTGCTTTCTTCTCAGCCATTCCATGTAAATAACAACGTGCTCCCTTCCAACATTCTTGTCATTCAGCACGTGCAAACACAGGTTGATGACTCATAAAAGAGGTTGTCAAAAATCAGTGTGAACATCTTCAAACATGCTCTGTGGAATTTACAATAATGTATACAATGTACGTTATGATTCTAGGGGAAAACTAAGGCCACAAGTGAAGGTGCTGACAACGTGGCTCATCCCATGAGGGAATGTGGTATTTTGTTGTTGGTGGTGGCCATCGGGCTTGAACTCAGGGCCTGGACACTGTTACTGAGCTCTTCTTGCTCTACCACTTTGAGCCACAGCACCACTTCCGGTATTCTGGTCGTTAATTGGAGATAAGAGTCTCATGGACTTTTCCTGCCCAGGCTGCCTTTGAACTTTGATCCTCAGATCTCAGCCTCCAGAGTAGCTAGGATAACAGAGTAGCTAGGACTTGAGCCACCGGTGCCTGGCTGGGAGTGATTTTTCTAGAAGTTTGATTCCCGGCTCCCTGCTATCCAATGGTGAACAATCCTGACGTTCTAAAGAGGAAGTGGTCTGGAGGAGGCCTAGCCGTGGGCAAGGGGCAGGCGGCTGGCCTGGGGAAGGCCCTCTCCAGCTGGGCTAGCCTCTCCTTCCTCTTGGCAGCCTTCGGAGTGAGGGAATGGAAAGAGACTTTGGAACAGTGACCTCGAGAAACAAAGCCACATTTTTGACCAGAGGCCAGTGGTTAAGCATTAGCAGCTCATCAGCTGTGAGCCAGTTCATCTGCCAGGAGGTAAGCAAGCGGGAAAGTGTTTCTCTGGAGAGCAGCGCTCCTGTGTCCCACTGGGCCCAAAGGTCCAGGGAGGGCTACAAGGATGGGAGACACCATCTCTGCCCATTTCTCCAGGATCTTTAGGGCAGGTAGTTCGTCTTTGTTTGCTAAGGTTGGAGCCCAGGGTAGTTGAGTACAAGGAAAAGCCTGGGTACACAGCTATCATTCTCGCATAACAAATCACCTCGACCCATTAACAGCTTAAAAAAAGAAAAAACATGAGCTTTTATTTTCCTTTCATGTTAACACAGTTTGGGTGAATTGAGAATGGGAGGGTAGATAGCTCTGTTTAAATTCTTTAGATCTGGCTCAGGATCACTCCTGAGGTTGCGGCCAAGATGAAGTTGGCAGCTGTTTTGGACTGTGAGGCAGAAGCTGCAGGCATAGGCAAGCAAAGCAGCCCCAGAGGAGGTTGAGGGGCTGGCCCCCGAGGACCAGGCCCGGCACCCGCACCCACAGGAAAGAGAACAGCATCCTGCTTTGGCCTCTATTGTTTAGGGGGGTGGGTTTCTGGAGCAGGATTTCAACAGGTAGAGATAAGGGAAGAGCATCCTGGGGGAATGAGCTGCTATGAAGAAAGGTCTAGAAACAGGGTTTACATGCCAGGCTAGTGATGGCACAAAGATGAGCTATGGCCTAGGGCAGCTTGATGTTCAAAGGCACTGTGGTAGGCGAGACTTGCTGATCCTCTTTCCCTCCCCTCCTTTTCTTCCTCTCCCCTCCTCTTCCTTTCCCCCTCCCTCCCCTTTTCTTCCCTTCTACTCCCTGCTCCCCACCATCCTAATCTCCCCTCCCTTCTCCTCCCTCCTTTTCCTTCTTTCACTTCAGTCTCTTCTTCCTCTTCCTTCTCCTCCTCCTCATTTTCCCCTTCTCTCCCTTCTCCTCCTTTCTCTTCCCCCATCTCCTCCCTCTTTCTACTCTCTTCTCTTCCCCCTCCTCTTTCCTTCTCTTCCTCCCTTTCTCCTCCCTTCTCTTCTCCCCATTCTTGCTCCTCATGCTTTCCTCCCTTTCTCCCTCCTCCTCCCACATGGACCTTCTGCTCCTTCACATCCTCCCCCTTTCTCCTTTTTAACCTTCCTCCCCCCCCCCTCCTTTTCTGCCCTGGGGGCCAGGACTGCTTACCCATTTTTTAATTGCTTGGGGTGAGATGTGATTTGTTTCTATTTCACTTCTCCCCTCAGAAAATATCCACTTCCTCTGAACAGAGATGACCTCAGGCCTGGGGGTGGGGGGCTTGGTAAATGTCAGTTTCCTTTTATTATTTGCATTTTCTTGTTGTATTGGATTTGAACTCAAGGCAGGTCCTCTGCCCCTTGAGCCCTAACCCAGTCCTTTTTGCTTTAGTTTGTTTTTGATAGGGTCTCATGCTTTTGCCCAGGCTGGCTTCAGTCCTCTACCTTCCTACCTCTATCTCCAAGATTGGGATTACCCCAACTATTGATTTCCACTCCATGGACATCTGTGAGATTTTCAGCTCTGGGGAGGAGGACTCTAATGGTGGCTGAGACTGAGATCTGTTGGATCATCCTGGCTTCAAGGTCACAAAATGCCAACTAGATCCGGGCATGAGATGCTCAGACCTTGAACACAGGCCAGCAGAAGTTCCAGAGCCTGAACACCAAGGCTAAGTGCTTCATGTATCACTTATCAACCTTAGACAGGAGCCGGTTCAAAGGAGAGGATGCTGACCACTTCTTGCCTGCAAAAAGTCTCAAGCCATCTGTGGGAAAGACTTGACTATTTAGAAAATTCATTCATTATAGACTGCATTTATCAATGACACTAAAGACACTAGAAAAAGTGCAACAAAAATTAGATTCAGACAAAATAGCTCCATTGCCACCCCTGTTCATTCTCTTTCATATTCCCCCTTGCTTTGTTCCTCCTCAGCACTGGTGCTCTGCCTCTTGAGCCACAGTTGTACTTATGGCTTTCCTGTCTAGCCTGGCTTCAAACCATGGGCCTCGGATCTCAGCCTCCCGAGTAGGATTACAGCTATGAGTCTCCTGTGCCTGGATGAACAGTTGTTTTTGAATAGATTATCCGTGCCTCATATGTATAGAGAAGTTCCAAAGGACTCCCAGGTCAAGGGGAGAATTCAGGACAATGTCTTGCAGAATAAAGGAATTCACTCAAACCTCTGACTGGTAGCCTCAACGTCGTATGACATTAGAACTGATGGCAGGAGACTTCTTCCTGATAAGCATACAATTGCAGTATACAATTGTCCAGTACACAATAAAAACTATAGGTTTGGTGGATTATGCCTGTAATCTGAAGCAGGAGGATCACAAGTGTGAAGCCAACTGGGGCTATAGTGTAAAACCCTATCTCAAACACACAAATGAACAGCAACAATAAAGAGCTCATTAAGCATTTGAGAGCCAGTGACCAACTTGCCAGAGCCCTTCTGAAGTGGGTGGTGACTGCACAGGTCACGTGATGCCTGTGAAGATGACCAGGTAGCAAAGGGTTGGGTCATTCCGGTGACTCCTGCTAGCCTAGATACATGAGAAACATTCTCCTTTGCTTTATTCATTACCAATCACTATAATTAAAAGCTACAACCTCTCATCTCACTTTTGAAATTTATTTTTCTCAATATGCAAATATAAATGGTTTCCAATGGCTGTTATTCCAGTGTAATTCTTAAAAAAAAAATACAAGTATGAGTCTATGGAAATGTGAATGGAGGCTCTACATGAAGTCAATTTGTGCTCATTAATTTTATTGACAGAGTACAGATTCTTGATATATTGCGTTACAATACTGACTGCTAGATTTCTTATAAAGGTTTAGTTCAGATTTATTCTAGATTTTTTAAAATCTTCACAATAAAAATAAACTCATGCCAGTGTTGAAGAACCAATAATATCGATTCATTCAAATTTTAATAACAGTTTTATGAAACTAAGAATCTCATATCACAGAGCATTCACAGTGCAGGAGGTCACAATTATTGAAAAAATAAATAGCGGCATAAATATATTTATTATTTACAACTTTCCCAACCCACTGTTCCCGCTCTGCCTGTGAGAACGAATGAACAAATATGGCGGTATTCACCCCAGCATGCTAGAAACGTCTGTGGGGCCTCAGATGGCGAATGGAAAGCTCCAGAAGTTCTTGGTTTGGGTTGTCTATAAGGAGGTTCTTTCAGGACACAATACTCCTCTGATCCCACATGTTGGTAAGTCAAGGCCTGGGATGATCCAAACACACTGGCAAAACCGTGTCCAGCCTGCCTGTGCATTCTGGATGCATCTGCGGCCTCTCCAAACTCGGCCCTCGCATTGGCAGTCCTTGGGCCTGGCTCCCGCTGACTGGCTTCTTTCTTTGCTAGGTAATCAAAGCTTTCTGTGTCCTTGGTGTGCCAGCAAGGACTCCTTGATGAATGGAAGACACAGACAGAGAGGACCCCGTCAGGGTGTGAGTGTTCTGAATGGGGGACTCGGCTTCACAGACTAGCAGCGCCGCCCTGGGCATCCCCAAGGTCCAGCCACAGCAGCTCAGCCACTTCTCTGTCTGCTGGGCTTCCAAGTGTCCCTGGGTAAGTTGCACATAAGAAACCAGAATGGTCCTCACAGCCACAGCCCAGAGGATCAGGGATGAATGAAGAGGCCTGTGGTCAGAGACAGCCTGCTAGAAGATATGTTTTGTGCCAGTTCTGGTGCTTAAAATCAGGGCTTTTTACCCTAGTACTCCACCACTTGAGCCACAGCGCTATTTTCAGCTTTTTGGGTGATTAATTGGAGATAAGGATCTCACAGACTTTCCTGCCCAGGTTAGCTTTGAACCATGATCCTCAGATCTCAGTCCTTTAACTAGCTAGGATGATAGGCATGAGCTGCCTTGCTCACATCTAGCCATTTTGAGGAAGAGGAAAATCTTACTCCTGTTGAAAGAGGACTGCGTGTCTGCTCTGGGAGCTGCCCTGCTGGGAATTTTGGAGTGGCGGTGGGTGGCAGGAAAGGGGGCTCTGTGGCCTTCCCTTTGTACACAGAGGCAGATCACACCAAACCGGGCATCTAAGAATCAAAAGCTGCAGCCATCTCTCCATAGCGTAAAAATAAGTGGTGTTTCCCCCCCTCCCCCCCCCCGTGATAGAATGAGGAGGGCACACTCTTTCTCCAGGATTGAGGGCTTTATTGGCCCTGTAAAATGGAAATGTCCTAGCCAACATGGTGCATAGGGAGCGACTGTTCAAATTCTGGCAATAGCATGGGAATAGGTGTGGGTTGTGCTGGCATTTGTCACTGGGTTTTAATAGAATGTAGCCAGTCTCCAGCCATGTAAATGTAACGGATGGAAAAGCCACAGAGCCAAGGCCTTGACCTTCACAGAGACGGAGTGTTTTCAACTGCAAGATTCTTCCTGGAGCCCCAGTACTATGCCAGCCATTCAGACTAGAAGAAAGCCTGTTTACAATCCCTGCTAGAAGTGGGAGGAAGGTATACAATGTGGACAACTGGACACTGACAGCATTGAAGAGACTCAGAGCCACACAGGGAAAACAGACCCAAAGCAGTGCTTGTACTCATGCGATGTACCTCTAGATAGTCAAGGATTTACGCAAAGTGAATGGAACCTGGCAGTTGTCTGAAAAGTTGAGTGTGTGTGTGTGTGTGTGTGTGTGTGTGTGTGTGTGTAGGTAGCTACTAGGGCTTGAACTCAGGGCCTGAGCATTGTCCCTTAGGTTTTTCTCTCAGGCTGGTACTCTACCACTTGAGCCACACCTCGATTTGTGGTTCTTTGGTAGAGATGAGTCTCAAGACTTGCCTGCTTGGGTAGGCTTTGAACCTCAATCCTCAGATCTCAGCTTCCTGAGTAAAGACGATTACTGGTGTGAGCTACTGGGACGTTGGCTTTGAAAAGTTGGAAAGGTAAAAACCTCCTTTGCGTAATTAAAGCTTTTTGCCCTGTGTGGGTGACAGAATTAGAGGAGTACGTCTCTTGCCCTGGTTGCATACCAGCCCCCGTTTGCCTGATCTGGGCAGCGCTGTGTCCAGCATTTGTGTTCCAGCCTCCGGATGAAGCACAAAAGTAGCATCCAGCCAAACCAAGAACCTAATGTCCACCAAGGCGCAGTTTGTTTCCTACAGCAAGATGAAGATCCTGCACAGCCAGGCTGGCAGGAGACTGTGGTTTGAAGGAAACCCAGAGTGCCACGCCCTGTGCCCTTTGGGCCAGGCCCAAGAAAACCCTGCTCTCCTGTTCCCATAGGTAACTGACACAGCAAGGGAGACCTACCCAAAGAGCACACTTTTGAGATGTGTATGCGCCATGCCTTGAGAGGCCTTTACCTTTGAGGGCTCAGGACAAGCTGTAGAGACCAGAAAACCCAAGAGTTAAGTGTTTATACCTGGTGCGAAATTCTCTTTGGTAACTCCATAGGGAGAGAGGGTCAGGGAGTCAGTGCGTTTGATCTAGAATGGGTGGGGATGATGGCCTTCCTGCCACCCAAGAGCTAAGCAGAGAATACTTCTAGAAATTTCTAGACGTTTCTATGGGTAACATAGCGCATCTGAAGCCCTGCCCTCCTCTGGGTTCTGCATGCGCTGCTAGCTGCCTCCAGAGAAGGATTCTTTCACAGACATCGTGTTTGGAGGATACAAGAGAACCCCGGTACATGTTTAAAGCGTGGCTGACTGGTGCAATCCGATGATCAATTTTGAAACAAACAAGTTCTTTGTTATTCATGCGACAAGCATTGTTGCAAACCTGTCATTTCCAGCCAGGGCGGAACAAGACCACCAGGGAGGAAAAGGCAGGTGGGAGAGGGGAGATCAAATCCTCCCCAGGAGGCTGAGTAGTGTGGAGACACAGCACCAGGGGACATGAGCAAGCTCATGGTGGGGGCGGGGAGTGGTGGTGGAAATCTCTGCTTGCCAGCTGCTGGCTCCCAGGGGAGAACCCTGCATGAGGGAGCCGGAGCCCTGCTGACCAAGGGCCTCGGGCCCTATCAGCTCATAGGGGATGGGGTGAGGAAAAGGCAGCCTCAGCTGCTGGGCTGGCCTTCTCCCTCACTTTTTCCCAGGAATGATCCAACTCTCTGTCATTCCAGTACTGCTGAGTCCTGTCCTGCTGGGGGCCCTGCACTCTGAGCATGGGCGGCTGCCCCCTCCCTTCCCCTCCCCTCCCCCCAGGTCTCACACGGCCTCCTCTCCAGGGAAAAGCATGCTTAGACCCCTGGAGCCCGGGAGGAGAGCACTGGAAGCATCAACAGCACTGCTTTTGCAGGGGCGCACACCCTACAGGGCTGAACCTGGCTCAGGAGAGGAAGGCTGGAGCTTGAGACCCTTACAAAAGCAAGAAAACAGGGGGCTGGGAAGGTGGCTCAGTGGTACAGCACTTGCCTTGCATGCCTGAGGCCCTGGGTTCGATTCCTCAGCACCACATAAGCAGAAAAAAAAAGCTGGAAGTGGTGCTATGGCTCAAGTGGAGGAGCTGAAGAGCTGAGGGACAGCGCCCAGGCCCAGAGTTCAGGCCCCACAACCAACAACAACAAAAAAAGGCAAGAAAACAGGTCTTACAGGTATGGAACAGGGCAAACACACCAGGGCTGCCAGGTAGAGACACAGGGGCCAGGGGTAGAAGCAGGGACACACATGTGACCAGCTGACCACAGAGGATGAGCTGCTGGACAGATAGGCTAGGGAAGGGCAGAAGGGGGCAAGGAGGGCTCATGGCAACCCACCCACAGTTTCTGACCACAGCTCACCTAGAACCTTCCTCCAGGGGATCAGGTTCCTAAGATACTACCCACTGCTCACCCCAGTGCTCAGGCTGGCAAAGGCAAATCAGGCGTGGTCAGGGACTGTGTCTGCCTTCTACAGACATCTTCTAGTGGAGCTCAAAGGCTCCTCCTTCTTTTCTGTCCCCAGTGATTAGAGCTAAATGCATGTCTTTAAATTGTCTATTTCCGTAGCAGAAGTAATCGCCCCGTGGTAATTAGCTTTGGGGATAAATAAAAGGTACCCTGTCTAGGGATGAAAGCATTCACTTGATTTTAAAAAAAGAGAAGAAGAAAACAAGCCATTCTTTAAACTTGTGATGGATGGAAAAATAATTTGTGAAAAACAGAGAATGTTGTAGCTAAGGTATACATGCTTTCCTAGTATAACAACTTCAGAGAGCTTAACTTTAAGGAAGTTCATTGGCACATTAAAGTCCAAAGAAAACTACACAAAGAGGAGCCCACTCCGTATTGAAGATGAAGTTTGCTAAGTCTCTAACTGCAGTATGCCTTACAGCCTGACATGGAGTCTGTGGAGGAAGAAGAGGGTTGTGAGGATATGTTCTCTGAAAGATGTGCGCTGGACACCCCCAGAGCTATCTTCAGAGGCCATTTGTCTTGTGACTATAAAATATATATATATATATATTTTTTTTTTTTTCAGGAAAAATGTAGGGACATTGGACCAGGGTAGACACTAAGATCTGATCTGGAGAAAGGAGGTCAATTAAGTATTTGAACAATAAACGCAAACTAACTATAAGGACAAAGTCATAGCCAGGCCACTGCCCCAGGCTGGTCACCATGGCCAGCCACATGTCCTGGGCAGGGCACTGGCTGCTGCCTGGCCCCAGCGGTACCACTTACTGGTTACTAAACTAGAAATGCTCCACTGCTCCAAGACTAAATTGCCTATTAAAGTCCTATGTACCTCTCATAGGGCAATTAGGAAAATAAAAACAGAAATAGAAACACTTGGAGTCTGGGTAAGTTTGTGAAACAGTGTGTGTGTGTGTGTGTGTGTGTGTGTGTGTGTGTGTGTGTGTGTGTGTGTGTGTGTGTGTGTGTGTGTGTCTGCGTGCATGCACATGAACTAAGATGAACTAAGCTAATAGGATACAGAACAGCTCTGAAAGCCCTTGTAGGCTAAGTTTATATGCATAAACCTATGGGCCCCTTCCTCTTCTGCTGGGATTTCTTAGGAAAATCATTTTTGTCTCGATTTGAACTATCCCAAGCCCACTATGTAGGAAGAGAAAAGCGAAACCTTGCCTTGGTGTATCTACTAATACTGAAGTGGTCCCCAACAGAAGCTCAGTACTAGGAGCGAGTTCCCACAGGAGTTCATTCTTAAAGGAACTGAAGGGACACAAGCTGAAACATTTCCTCCTTTGACATCTTCGAGGCCTTAAAGAAAACAGTCATAAATTCCAATATGACTCATGAGCTGTGTGTCCCCATTAGAGAAACTAGCCACTGGAGCTAGACTCATTACCAAGTTTAAAACGATCTCTAGAGATCGCTAAAAAAACTTTCTTCCTACTCCCTTTTGGGTCATCTTCATACCTTCTACTGTGCAAAATGGTCTCAATATTCAAAGTGCATCCCATCTGATAAGATTTTGCAATAGAAACATTAAAAAAATAAAGGAAATCCCACTCTATATAGAATAAATGTGTTTTCTTTTTTGTATAACCCAAGAATGGTTTGTGTTCATAGCTCTGTGAAATATCTATTTCGAGCTACGAAGCAGTCAAATGTGGATTCATCTTTCCTGTTTTTTTCATCCATCTCTCATGTCCAACTTTTCATGTGGAACACCGTAAAGGTCTAAGAAACTTAGCTCTAAAGCGTCCAAGACCTCGCGTTTCACACACCTGGCTCCAGTGAACCTGAGAGCAATGCAGGAAATCGCTCTTCTTGTCATGAACCAGCACTTCTCAAATTTGTTGGAGCAACTGTGCAATATTAACGGGCGGTTTTGAAACTAGAGCATCAGCAAAGCCATGACACACCTGAGTCGGCGGTGCCTTGGATCACACAGCATGGAAACCTCATCCCCCACCCCCACCCCCCACTGTGGCTATGAGTAGCACCTGTTTCCCCATGGCCTTTGACCTTTTCCCATATTCCAAAGCAAGTATCTTAGGGCCAGTGCAAGATGACATATACACACAGGATCCATTCTTGACAAGGGTTACCTTTTGGGGGGGGGTTCCCCTTCATGATCCTTTTGTGTAGAATGACATTTTGTTCAAGTATGATGGTCTCTATGACATTTTATTTTTCATATTTCAGTGCTCATTCTCTGAATGCATCAATAAAAAGGATAAAAGTAGTCTCTCTTCTGCTGTGAAGACCTGTTTCCATTCTTCCAACTTTTCCAGAAAAAAAGGGGGGGGGTGGAATGTCTGCTGTCACTCTCTCAAATCCCCCCAAGGTTGATGCCCCTGTCTTCGCCAAGCTCCGGGGGCTTCCAGAGGAGACAGAGGCTCTTGGTGGCATGAGCTGCCTAGGAATGGATCTCACTCCTCTGGCCCAGAGGTGACACTTGCAAATAACACCCCGATTTTGTACTTGCCCTGGGAGACCTTCTGTGCAGACCACCCCATTTCCACAGAAAGACAATCTGCACCTGAAGTCCTTTTGACTAAAGCATGTAGCAGAAGGGTGAGACACTCCAACACATCCCCGGGGTCGAGGGATGCTGCTCAAGGAATGGAGAGCCCTGTTGAGCAGGGGCAGGGCCTCCGAGGAGGAGGAGGCGGGCACCTAGCAGCCCGGCCTGTGGTCAGACAGTGACCATGCTGGCCCTTCCTTCCAGCTCATGAGAGAACAGATGGTGGCTGCGGAGGCAGGAGAGATCTGTGGTGGGGAAGGAGAGAGAGAGAGAGGATGCTGGTGTCACAGGGGAGGCCACAACAGCTCCCGGGGCAGCAGCTCAGCGTTAGTCATCTTCTCGGCACATGGGCAAGTTGACGAAGGTAAAGACGTTAAATTCTATCATGATGGAGAAGCACAGGAAGATGGCATAAAGAACCAGCACGTAGATGCCCAGCTTCCGGTCCAGACGCCACTTGTTGAGGTGAATGCCGAGGACCTGGGAGGAGAGAGTGGAGAGACAAGGGACACAAAAGCCAACACCTAAGTGATACATTCCAGAACCTTCTGCAGGATGCAGGCAAGCCCAAATGGGCACTTCCAGGCTTATCCTTGATTTGAGGAGAATCAGCTCTGCAGGGTTTAGATTTTTCCAATGACCCGTCCCACTGACTCCAAGATAGACAGTGGCCACCTGCATGGCAGACCCTCCCCAAGGTCCCAGGCCTTCTCCTCAAGATGCACATGACTTTATTGGCCCAGGCCTCTACCCCATAGCCCTACTTATGGACAAATGAGTCTTTCCCTTTGGCTATGGATGCTAGGGGCAGCCAAGCGCTCTCTCTCTCTCTATTTTCCTTTTCTGTCTCTCATCATGTATCTGTGCCTACATGCCTGTCTCTGTCTCTATGTCTGTATATGCATGTCTCTCTTTCTTCTGTCTCTCACTATGTGTCTGTGCCTGCCTGCTTTTCTGTCTCTTTCTGTTTCTCTCTCTGTGTGTGTGTGTGTGTGTGTGTGTGTGTGTGTGTGTGTGTGTGTGTGTGTGTTTGGGTGGGGGAGGGGAGGACATACTTCCCACTTCCCCCATTGCCTTCCTCTTCTCCCTGAATCAAGGTTTCCAAGTAGGGGAGTCCAGGTACTGTCACACAGCACAGAGCTTTATAAAGAAAAATCAACCTGGATTTGCCACTTCCCAACTCAGAAACCACGAGCAAGCTTTAGAACAAACTGCTGAGCCTCCATTTCCTTTAAAAACCCCAGAGCCTCCATTTGCTTTCAGAACTCTTGAGCCTCCCTTTCCTTTCAGATCCTATGCCAATGGGAATACTATCAATCCCTCCCATCAGTGGCCATGAGGATGGAAGAAAGTTGTGCACACCCAGCCCGAGGAGCAGGGAGGACCTGGCTGTCACTGTGAGTTGTCCCGAGGCCTGTCATATCCCCACCTGTCAGCGTGGGGTGGGACAGGATCTCTCTCCCACTGTCCCTAGAGAGGACACCAGCTGTGGCAGCAAGAAGCCAGAAGCACTATTCTAGCCCCTGTGGCATTGATCTCAGGAAGTGTAGCGAAGGCTGCGAGTGCTCGTGGCAAATATTGAGATTGGTGAATCTGAATGCACACCTATCCCTGGCCAGCAAGAGTTCTTCTGATGCAGAATCATATGACATAAAGTATTCGAAGCCAAGTGCTACTGGCTCATGCCTAAAATCCTAGCTACTCAGGAGGCTGAGATCTAAGGCTGTGGTTAGAAGCCAACCTGGGCAAAAAGCCTGTGAGACTTTTATTTCCAATTAACCAGCTAAAAAGCTGGAAGTGGAGGGATGGCTCAAGTAGTAGAGCACCTACCTGCCTCGAGTGAAAAAATCAAGCCAAGCTCATGAGGCCTTGAGTTCGAGTCCAAGCCCTAGCATACGCACATGCGTGCATGCACGAATGCACGTGTGCGTGCACACATACACATTCTTAAGGGTTCTATTTTGGAATTGTAAAAACTCACAGTGAGAGCAACAGAGCCCAGCAACAGCACCACAGAGTAGACTAGACCCCGGCTGTTGATCTTCACCTGAAAAACAAACACAAACGCTTCTTTATTCTAAAAGCCCAGGATGCTCTGGGTGCTCGAGGAAACACGTGGCCGTAGATGATCAGGACGTCCATGGCAAAGGGAGAGCTTGGGGTTCAAATGTGGGCTGGGAGGGGGACAGGTGCTGGTCAGCTGAGATAAAAGATAAAAGGCACTGACAAACACATGGCCAACACTGGCTCCCTCAAGTATCTACCTCTGGACTATTCCAGAAGCTGTCTAGGAAAGTGGGTGCTCAGGAGAAAGGACAGCACATCTCCTGAAGACCTGGGCTGGAACAGAAGGAATGCCATCATCCTCTTTAAGACCTCCACCTCCTACCTTGGGAGGGGAACTTACCGTGGATCCATAATTAATAACCATGGTCTGCAGGCCCCACGGAATGCCAAGCCCCACCAGGATGTCAAACACGTTGCTCCCTATGGTGTTAGACACCGCCATGTCTCCCAGGCCTGCGGGGACAAACAACACAGTTCTTCCATCAAGCGCAGGTCACATGAAACATGATTTCTTTCTCATTCTGGTTCAGTTGGTGCCATTCCTACAAAAGGATGTCTCCTTCATGGGCCCCGCATTTTTTTTTTTTTTGGTTGTTTGTAGGGTTTGAACTCAGGACCTAGCTGCTGTCCTTGAGCTTTTCTGCTCAAAGCTAGCACTCTACCACTTAAGCCACAGCACCACTTCTGGTTTTCTGGTGGTTAGTTGGAGATAAGAGTCTTGCAGACGGGCTGGGAAGGTGGCTCAGTGGTACAGCGCTTGCCTTGTATGCATGAGGCCCTGGGTTCAATTCCTCAGCACCACATAAGCAAAAAGAAAAAAAAGCCGGAAATGGCAGTGTGGCTCAAGTGGTAGAGCACTAGCCTTGAGCTGAAGAGCTGAGGGACAGCGCCCAGGCCCAGAGTTCAGGCCTCACGACCTGACCAAAAATAAAAGAGTCTCGCAGACGTTCCTACCTAGTCTGGCTTTGAACCGAGATCCTCAGGATTACAGGTGTTGAGTCACCAGCACCTGGCATTCTAAGACCACTTGCATGGAGTCCAAAGGATCCCATTATGGGTTGGATTCCAAACCCCCAGTACATCAGGAGGCATTGGGAGGCACTGCCTTTGATGAGGTCACAAGTCAGATGAGGTCAGTATAGGTTAGGATGAGTCCAACTTGAGAAGTCCCTGTAAATATGAGGGGCATGGGCAGGGACAGCACATGGGGGACAGCACATGGGGATGAGGAGGACAGGAGTCTGGATAAGGCTTGGGAAAGCCTCACCCTCATAGCTCAGAAGGAACCAACCCAGCCCACTCTTGACTTTGGCTTTCAGGCCTCTGAGAGGATAAATCTCGGTTGTCTAAGCCATCCAGCCTGTGGTTATGTCAACCCTGACAAACACAGGCCTTCCTTCCATTATTTCTCTCATAGTGCTCAACAGAGTTCCCATGATGGTTGCCTTGTTGAATACAACCAATGGCACTGCAGTGTTCAGGAAGACCCCATTCTCATGTGACAGAGGCTCAGGAGCACACAACGTGGGAGCAGTCTAGCTCAGGACACCAGCCCAGCATCCTTCACACAGACACAGTGCACGTTTGTGCCTTGGGAACAGCATTCAAGACCTTGGCAGGGAAGTTAGGACAGCAAATCGTATGTTCTGGTGGTTTCTGAGGAGGAACTTCCCCCAACCAGACCAGAAGCATATCAGAGAGACTTGGGCCCTGCTATCGTTCTTTTCCTGTCCAGCTGTGCAGTATCATGCTATCTCACAAGCTGAGGGGATTCAGGTAAAAAGACTTGTATAAGCCGTGCACTGGTGGCTTAATCCTGTAATCCTCGCTACTCTGGAGGTTGAGGTCTGAGGATGGTGGTTCAAAGCCAGCAGAGGCAAGAAAGTCTGTGAAGCTCTGACCTCCAATTAATCACAGAAAAAGCTGGAAGTAGCACTATAGCTCAAGTAGTAGAGGACTAGCCTTGAGCAAAAGGAGCTCAGGGACAAGTGCTCAGGCCCAGAATTCAAGCCTCAGAATGGAGAGAGGGAGGGAAGACTTATATAAAAACTTACCGTGGGTGACATCAGAGTGTGGGTGGCTTAGTCCTGTGAGGAACCTGACCTCTGGGATTCTGGCTTTCCAGCCTCCCAGCCTCTAGCCAATATAGGAATGTGTACTGACCTGTCACCAACAGCCTCCCCTACTTCCAGCCAGCTACTCGGACCTTCCTCCCGTCTTAGAGAAACCAACCATCTTGTCCTTCTTTCAAAAGCCCACTTTTCTCCATAATGCTCAATTTTGTGAGCTTTTTTGCCCAGGCTGATCTAGGCAAAGAAAATCATGACTCGGAACCATAATCCTCCCTGATCCCTGCCTTTTATATAGGTGGGATGATAGGTATGCACTACTATTTCTAGCTATTGGTTGAGAGGAGTACCATGAGATCCTCCTGATCTCAGCTTCTCCTGTAGTTAGGATTACAGGCCTGAGCCACTGCAGCAGGTCTCTCCTGGACTTTCAAACTCAGGTTCATCTGGAAGTCCTGTGAAGTCCACTCTGCAACGCTATCTCACTGGCAGCAAAGGAGCAGAAAATCAAGGGCAGACTTTGCAGGTCTTTTGTTCTGCCATTAAACCTCACATCACTCATCTTATTCAACCTGTTCACTTGGTGCCTGTGTTGTCTTCCTGGAAGGGAGGTTAGAGGGCCTAAGAGGGGAGGGCCCGGCACCAGGCATACCTTGTCTCGCCACGATCAAGCTGGCCATGCAGTCAGGAACACTCGTGCCAGCTGCCAGGAAGGTGATGCCCATGATGACGTCAGGGATCCCAAGCGTGTATCCAATAATAGTCACCTGAGGAAGAGGTGGGGGAGGGGTGAACCGCCCTCAGAAAGCCCTGGAAACTCTTTTTACCCTGTGTGCTTTTAACTTGAGTGTGACGTGACTGTAGCCAGTGGAAAAGTCTCTTTTTTAATATTTATTTAAAACGTTTTTGTGTGCTGGGGTTGGGGCTTGCAACTCAGGGCTAGGCTCTGTCCTTTGGCTTTGTCGCTCAGGACTGCAGCTCTGCTACTCAAACCACAGTTCCATTCCTGGCTTTCTCGTGGTTCATTGAAGGTAAATGTCTCGTGGCCTTTGCCTGCCTGGGCTGGCTTCAAACTGCAATCCTCAGATCTCAGCCTTCTGAGTAGCAAGGATCATAGGAGTGAGTCTCTGGCACCCAGCTTCAGAGAAGTCACTTAAATGGATGCAGATGTGTAGACTTCAGTTTGAGGCAGTCTCCCACACTATTGGAGAGTTAGTTGATTCCTTTGTTCTCACAAAAACACTGCAAATGACAATATTTACTTAACCCTGCTGTTTACCAGGTGTCTTACTTTCATAATGTCCCTTGCTGTTACCACTGGCTGATAGGAGGAGGAAGAAGAGAAGGGGGGAGGGCGGCTTCTGGGAGGCCCAGAGCAAAGGGCAGGATGCCTGCATAGCCTGGCCCAGCTGCATGCAGTCAGCTGTCACCCGCGGCCAGATGAGCCATGTCAAGGCCTCTGGAGTTGCTAAATAGCTGTCCATCAGCCTTGGGAGCCCCAGGGGTCTGGTGGGCAGCAGTTCAGACTGAGGCTGAAGGCAAGACTCGGAAGGCCCAGGCCTTCTAATGCCATGGTGAACACGAGCGACTCATGTAACCAGGGGCAAATTCTCAGACCCTATGCTCCCTATGTGTAAAACAAGGGCAGGAAAAACACCTGTCTGGTGGGCTCGTTATTAGAGAGAAGTTTGCATAAAGTGCTTCGGCCAATGGCAGGCAGACAGGAAAGAGACAGGGAGATCTGGTAGGGTCATCTGGAGGGTCATCTATACCCACCATCATCTTCCACTGAAGGAGATGATCTTCCCCAGTCTCCATCCTTCACACACTCCCCTGGGAACCTGATCGCGTGTCATGTGGCTGTCACATGACTGCCACGTGATTCCACCCACTCAGGGGAGCCGCCTCTCTCAGGCTGTGGCGTACCATCCATCTTTGTTAAAGCCGCCTTTTACTGAGAATGAAGCAGTGGTGAGCGAAGCCAGCCCTGGCTAGCACAGCCATGCCCCCTGCCCTTGTGTGGCAGTGGTTCCCCGCTCCCACGGCACTCACCAGCCACACCATGAGGTAGGAGAACACGGCGATCCACAGCGTGGCCGTGACGAAGGTGAGCATGAAGAACCTCTCCCAGCGGGGCTTGCTGCAGTTGGGGATGGTGATGCACAGGAGGAAGATGAGAGGCCAGGTGAACACCCACTTGGCTTTGTCCCCTTTTGACTCTGCATGGCACACAGGGTGGGTGGGGCAGGAAGGGAGCGGGAGAGAAAGATACCGGGTTACTGACCTGCTAGGCTATCTGCTGGATCCCCCCCGCCCCCAGAAAAGGACTGAAATCACTCAGCTCTATAACCTCCCCCTGGACTCCTCAAGACAATTCAGTACATGTTCATTGGTGAGTCATTTTAGTTCCTTCCCTCCCTCCCTCCCTCCCTTCCTTCCTTCTTTCCTTCCTTTCTTTCTTTCTTGCACCTGGTTCTTGATTGAAGGCCTCACGCTTGCTTGGCATGCTTATTTTGACCAGCACTCAACCACTTGAGTCACACCTCCAGTCCAGGTTTTTCTTTTTTCTTTTTAGATTTTATCTTTTTGAAGTAGTTGTACAGAGTGGTTTCAATTACACAAGCCGGGTGATGAGTGCAATACCTCTTGATCAATGTCCCCCTTCCATCTTTTTTTTTTTTTTGTGAGAATACTGTACAGAGGAGTTACAATTACATGGGCAAGATAACGAGTACATTTCTTATCAAGCATTGTTGCCTCCTCTTTGTTTCCCCTTCCCATCCCTTCCCATCCTCCCTTCCCCCCCACCCCTTCTTCCCCCCACCCCCTCCATCTTCTCTCCCCACCTTCCCCCCTGCATTCCTACTCTCGAGTTATATAGTTCAAATTTGTAAACTGAATATGACTATATCTGATCACCTTTCTTTCTTCGATTCCTGTGCCCCATCCATGAGCCCCACCCCCCAACAACAGAACATTTTCAGCTTCCTGGTATTCACTTTGTTAAACAGTTCATTAGTTGTTCAGAGGCATTACACCATTGGACTCCTTCCCTGGGTATACTATCCGCTAGTCAATTTGTGTGTGTGTATATGTGTGTATACACATATATGTTCTCGTACATGCTTGTATTTTAGATCAAACTTCTACATATGAGAGAAACATATATCACCCACATGTTTCTCTGGGCCTGACTTAAACTTCATTTAACACAATTTCTCCTAGGTCTGATGGACCTTTTGCTGGTGATTTTGGAAATGGAGTCTCTCAGACTTCTTTGCTCAGGCTGGTTTGAACCATGATCCTCTGGAGCTCAGCTTCCTGAGTGGCTAGGATGAAAGGCATGAACCACTGGGGGCTAATTAATTTTAGTCCTTCTAATCATCCCCTTGACAGAGTAAGGAAGGTAAGATCCAGAGCAGGGATGAGCTGGAGTAGAACGTGGACTAGAATAGGCTTTGGGAGTAGATACTTAGGCAGGAATTCAAATGATGGTTACGCAATCCCTTCAACTCCACTTCCTCCTCTGAGGATCAGGCCACAGTAGGTCAACAACAGCATAAGAACACACAACAAAATTGCGTGCCAGGGGCAGCAGTGTGGTGCTGTGTGCTTTGCATCTCATTTGCTTCTTCATCTCTTCGCCATGACATTAGCGCTATCTTGATGGTGGATGATGCAATGCTGTGGACCCAAACCACATAGGGTTTGGTGCATACACAGTAGGTGCTCTGTAAATCTCAGCTCCTTTGTGGGCCCGAGTCAGGTGTAAGACTAAACCCTGAGCATCCTGGATGACAATTCCCATCCCACGGAAGTCACATGCCATTCCACTGAAGACAAGTGACCTCAATAAGCCACAGTGAACAAGCAGAGTGTCTGTGACACTCATGCCACCAAGAATGGACACAGGCAGGCTTAAAACCCACTTGCTGGTGAGGGTAATAAAAGTAAAGAAAGTCCTAGCTACTTAGGAATCTGAGATCTAGAGGATCATAGTTTGAAGCCAGCCTAGGCAGAAAAGTCCACAAGACTCTATCTCCAATCAACATGCAAAAAGGCAGACTGGTGATATGGCTTGCATGCGTACACACACAAGCACGTATACACACACACGTACACACACACACACACACACACACACACACACACACACACACAGAGGAGAATGAACCTTTGAAAACTCTTCTTTGTAAAAGCAATGGGGACAATGGTAAAAATGACAAGAATCTCCATTTTCTGAACTCTGGAAATCAGCCAAGGTTTGTAGCAAATCCCCAAAGGGGACAGTTATGGCTGGCAAAGTAGCTCAGTAGTAAAGCACTTGCCTAGTATACACAAGGTACTAGGTGCCATTCCCAGCATCAAAAGAAAGAAAAGTAAATCAGCTGGATCTCAGCAAGAACTCCTTGAACTCCAAGGAGCTGTCACGTTCCCTATTTCTGTTTTCTCTGCCTCCTCTATCTGGCTCACCCCAGCAAAGCAGCGACCACCCAGCTGTCAGAGAAGCAGGGTAAGATTGCTTCTGACTCATGTCTTCAAATGCTCAATCCACAGAAACTTCATGAAGTACTTTAGAAGTCCTTCCCCACAGGATTACAAGAATTTGATGTAGCCGGGCACTGGTGGCTCACTCCTGTAATCCTAGCTACTCAGGAGGCTGAGATCTCAGGATCGTGGTTCAAAGCCAGCCGGGGCAGGAAAGTTCGTGAAACTCTTATCTCCAATAAAACACCAGAAAACAGGAAGTGGCGCTGTGGCTCAAGTGGTAGAGCACTCGCCTTGAGTTGAAGAGCTGAGGGACAGTGTCCAAGCCCAGAATTCAAGCCCCATGACCGACAAAAAAAAATAATAATAATAATAATTTGATGTTTCTAGTGGCTTTCTGACCATCTTTCTGTTTTACTAGAAGGAGAGCTTACCCCAGGAGAAGAATCTTTTCTTGGGGGTCACTTATCAAAACCCACCAGAAGCAGCTGTTAAATCATGCTTCTTTAAGGTGATGGATAAGGGGTGGGATAAACAGTAGGTTCATTGAAGAAGTTTAAAAGGGAAACTGGGGAATGAGCTACTAACCAGACATGCCAAGTTCTTAATGTTCCCGCGGATCTGCCAGGCCTGTGTGCACACGAGGCCGTGCCTACCTGGCACGTGCGTAGGGGAGGCCCAGCACTTGCCCAGGGCAGGCCCAGCACGTGCGCAGGGGAGGCCTGACAGTACCCTCCCTCACTCGGTCGGCCTTTGAGGCTCTACAGCAGCCAAGGCAAGGGCTACTGTAAAGTTCTACAGTGCCTGCCTCAGGGCTGCAGGAGTCTTCCAAACATACACAGGGGCAAACCCAGGGCACTTAAAAGGTATCTCTGTCCAGCCATCAACTGATGGTGGGCAGAGACCCATCATACTTTAGTAGCTGTCTACTTAACAGATAATACAGATCTTTTAGCAAGTCACTAAACAAGTAACAACAACAATAAACAGCAGCAGTGTTTTTTGTAAAACTCTAGGAAGGAGAAGAATCTGATTTCTAGCATGTCACGTTATCTTAGTTACATATTTTGCAGTGATGGGTTTGGAACCTAAGACTTGCAGGTCTGAGGCAAGTACTCCACCACTGAACTAGTCCACCAGCCCCAGGCAGGACATGGTGGCTCACGCATGCAATCCCCACTACTTGCAAAGTGGCAATCAGAAGGATCCCTGTTCACAACCAGCCTGGGCAAAATGTTTGTGACACCCTGCTCAATCACTTTGCTAACTGTGGTGATGTATTATCCCAGCTACTTGGGAGGCTGTATGTGGGAGGAAAGTGATTTCAGGTTGGTTTTGGGCAAAAACACAAGACTCTATCTAAAAAAATTAAAAAAGGAGCATGGGACATGGACCACGTGGTAGAGCACCTGTTTAGCAAGCAAGCAGGTGGTTTTGAGTTCAAACTCTCAGTACCACTCTCCCTAAAAGCTCAGGTTTCAGTAACAATAGCAAAAGTTTATGAGACATGCAAAATCAAGAGCATTCTCATTATAGGAAAAATCAAACAGAAACTATCACTAAAGAAATCAAGATACTGAATTTATTAGAAAAGAACTATTTTTTTTTTGTCAGTACCAGGTTGGAACTCATGATCTCATATACTTGCTAGGAAGGCATTCTACCACTTGAGCCATGTTGCCAGCTGACAAAAAGCTTAAAATGACCCACTTAAAATATATATACAAAAGCTGGGTGCTGGCAGCTGATGCCTGTAATCCTAGCTATTCAGGAGGCTGAGATCTGAGGGTCGTGGTTCAAAGCCAACATGCACAGGAAAGTCCATGAGACTCTTATCTCCAATTAACCACCAGAAAACTGGAAGGAGAGCTGTAGCTGAAAGTGGTAGAGTGCTAGCCTTGAGCAAAAAGAGCTCAGGGATAGAGCCCAGCTCTGAGTTCAGGCGCTACAACCAACAACAACAAAAAAGAAAAAGAAAAGAAAAGAAATTCTGAAATTGGAAAATACAACAACTATAATGAAAAAAAAAATGCTCTGGACCACTTCAGTATGAGTCTTTTTTTAGTGTTCTAGTCTTGAAGCATGAGTTCAAAGTTCAGGCCCTGCCTGACACGGTCCTTGAGCTTTTTTTGCTTTTTGGTGGTTAGTTGGAGATAAGAGGCTCCTAGACTTTCCCGTGTGGGCTGGCTTTGAACCTTGATCTTCAGATTTCAGCCTCCTGAGTAGCTAGGATTATAGGTGTGAGCCACTGGTGAGCAACAGGATATTTTAGTAGACCTAAAACAATTAACAACTTCAAAGATGGTTTAACTGAAATGATGTCACCCCATGAACAAAAGGAAAAATAAATAGGGAAAAAAAGAACTGCACAGACTGTGATTATGACAAAGCAAACCAAGTCTGCATAATGGGGCTACAAGAAGAAGAGGGAAGCATTGGTGTATGTGTACTGAAATATAGGTGCACACAGAATATTCTCCAGCACAGACCTGAGGTTATGCAAAGTGTGTTTTCCAACAACAATGGAATGGAATTAGAAATCAATAACAGAAAGAAAAGTAGAAGCTTTGCAAATATGTAGAAGTTACACAATAAACTTCTAAGTAACTAATGGGTCAGAGAAGAAATCACAAGGGAAATTAGAAAATACTTTGAGAGGAATGAAAACTAAACTGCAAAATACCAAAAGTTAGGGCATGCAATAGAAACAGTGCCTAGAGGGAAATTTTTAACCATAAATACCTGTTAAGAAGGACTAGAATTAGGCTGGATGAGTGGGATTCAAGAAGGAAAGCACTTGTTTAAAAATGCCTGAAACAGCTGGGAACTAGTGACTTACACCTGTAGTCATAGCCATCAGAGGTCAGGATCCCGAAAAGCACAGTTTAAAGTCAGCCCGAGCAGAAAAGTCTACAAGACTCAATCTCCAAAATAACCAGCAAAAACCCTGCTTGATGGTGTGGCATGAGTGGTAAAGTACAGCTAAGCAAGCTACATAAGCATAAGACCTTGGGTTTAAACTTAAGTACTAGCAAAATAAATAAATAAATGAACAAACAAACCGACACCATGAGGCAGTCTCCAATACAGAAAAAAAAGAGAGGAATATTTCTTAATGACCTACCATTCCTTCTGTTTCTTTTTTGGTACCCAGGACATTGTACTTGCTAGTACTTTGCCACTAAGCTATATCTCAGCCCCTACCCTTCCTTCTTAATAAAAGAAAAAGGACATATAAAAAAAAAGTCCAAGAAAGCACAAGCAAACAGATAATCAAGATGAAAGTGGAACTAAATAAAGTAGAAAATTTTTAAAATAGACTTGGGCTAGGAATATGGCTTAGTGGTAGAGTGCTTGCCTTGCATGCATGAAGCTCTGGGTTTGAGTTCTCAGTACCACATAAGCAAAAAGCTGAAAGTAGAGCTGTGGCTCAAGTGATAGATGCTAGCCTTGAAAAAAAGAAGCTCGGGGACAGTGCTCGGGCCCGCTGTGAGCCACTGGCACCTGGCTTACAACAGTAATTTTTTGTACTTTTTTTTATTGTAAAAATGCTGTGCAGAGGGGTTACAGTTACATGAGCAAGGTAATGAGTACATTTCCTATTGAGCACTGTTGCCTCCAACAGTAATTTTTTAAGATTGCCTTAAAGCCAAGACAAGATGGCTTCATGATGGTTTCCATCAAATTCTTGAAGAACTAAATCTACCAAACAAACAAACAAAAAAAGTGATAATAAGAAACATGTTCCAATGAATTCTGTGAAGCCAGTATTACTCTGACATTAAAGCCCAAGAGATACATCAAGAGATAAGAAAACCAAACATCAACATTGTTTATATGCAGAGACTTAGAATCCTTACCATATTAGCAAACTGAATCTGGCAACATACCATGACCAAGTAAGACATCCTAGGAACACAAACTTGGTTCACCAGACGGCATTCAATCAATGAAACAGACTTTGTTAATAGAATAATGAACAAAGCAATTATCTCCAGAGAGGCAGAAAAAGCACTGGACAAAATCCAATATCCTTTTATGATTAAACAAAACAAAAATGGCTAGGATACCGATGGTGGCTGGTGTCTATAATTCTGGCCACTCAGGAGGCTGAGATCTGAGGCTTGCAGTTCAAAGTCAGTTTGAGCTGACAATAAAGAGTCTCTTCACTTAACCAGCAAAAAGCTTGGATTGAAGTTGTGGTGGCTCAAGTAGACCCCAGGGTATTGATTTCAAGCCCCAACACAAATACAAAGCAAAATATAACCACATATTCAACAAAGTAGGAACAGAAAGGAACTTCCTCTATCTGATAATGAATATTTACACAAAACAATCAAGCAGTGCTTGTGTTTAGTGGCAAAAGACTATCAGGAATTAGATGAGGATGGCTGCTCTTACCTTTTCTCTCTCTCTCTCTCTCTCTTTTTGGTCATGGGGCTTGAACTCTGGGCCTGGGCACTGTCCCACATCTCTTCAGCTCAAGGTTAGTGCTCTACTACATGAGCCACAGCGCCCTTCTGCTTTTTCTGTTTGTGTGGTGCTGAGAAACAGAATTCAGGACCTCATATATGTGAGGCAAGCACTCTACCACTGAGCCACCTTCCCAGCCCCCTGCTCTTGCCATTTTTATTCAGTGTTATAGTACAGAATTTAGTCAAGGAGATTAGGCAAGAAAAATAAACAAAAATCATTCAAGTCAAAAAGGAAGACATAAAACTACTCTTACTTGTAGATGACATGATCTTATATACAGAAAATTCTGAAGAACACACACACACACACACACACACACACACACACACACACACACACACACACACACACACACACACACACACACACACACACACACACACACACACACACACACACACCCTCCACACATTTAATAATAAAGTTCAGCTAGATTGGTCAATCCAAAATTAGAATAAAAAACAAAAATCAACTACATGAGTAATATCATAATAAAAACCCAACAACTACACTTACATTTATGTAAAAAAAAAGTATGCTTAAAACTAATAGGCCTACATAAATGGGAAGGCTTTCTATTTATGGATTGAAAGATTAAATATTAAGATGGCAATATTTCCCAAAGTGATTTACAGGTTCAAGGCAGTCCCTCTCAATAATCCAGCTGACTTTTCTGCTGAATTTGGAAAACTGATCAGAAAATTCATATGGAAATGCAAAGGACCCAGAAGAGTCAAAACAATCTTGGAAAAACAATTACAAAAAAGAGCAAAGTTAGTGAATTCATATACTCTGATTTCAAAATTGAGAACAAAGTTAGAATACCCAGTTATAGTATGCTATTGATATAAAGATGAAACAGAATTTAGAATCCTGAAATAAACCCACACTTTTAAGGTCAATTGATTATTTGAGAAGAGGGCCAAGACAGTTCACTAGAGAAAGAATGAGATTTTCAAGAAATGGTTCAGAGAAAGCTGGATACCCATATGCAAAAGGATGAAATGGGATCCCAGTCTCACACCATACATAAATATTAAATTAAAAATGATCAAAGAGTAACATAATAACCACAACTACAAAACTTTCAAGAGAAAACACGATGGGGCTGGGAAGGTGGCTCAGTGGTAGAGCACTTGCCTTGCATGCCTGAGGCCCTGGGTTCGATTCCTCAGCACCACATAAGCAAAAAAAAAGAAAAAAAGCCGGAAGTGGCACTGTGGCTCAAGTGGTAGAGTGCTAGCCTTGAGCTGAAGAGCTGAGGGACAGTGCCCAGGCCCAGAGTTCAGGCCCCATGACTGGACACCCCCCCCCAAAAAAAAAAAAAGAGAGAAAACATGAGCACAATTCTCTATGACCTTAGATCAGGGAATAGTTTCTCAAATGGCAGCAAAACACATGCAAAAAAATAACAAAAAATGAAAAATAAGAAGCCAAGAGCCAAAGGCTCACAGCTGTAATCCTAACTACGCTGGAGGCTGAGATCTGAGGATCACAGCTTAAAGCTGTAAGGTCTGAACAGAGACACCTCACTCCCTCTTGACTAAGTTTGCACCTAGTATCTGTTACCTAGGTAACTGGCAGACCTGGAAGCTGTCACCTTCCCCTCCTGCTAGGTCACATCCTGGGCCACCTCTGGTCACATGCCCCTCATCTGACCTTAGGAGGGTCCCAGAGCCTGAGGTGACATCCAGATCCAGTGTGGCCACACTTTCCCCCCACCTGGCTACACCTCTTCCTGTGCCTGGCCTAGATAAGTCCTGGCCCTGGAGTGGGTTGCCCCTCCCCACCTCCTTTCCTTTTCAGCCATGCTTCTCCACCATGCATGGTGGGGGCAGCAGTTCGGTAATAAACTTCTTTTCCTGCCTGAATAGTGCGTGGTGTTCTCTTCGTCGACTACCTAAGGAAACCTACCTATTTAATATACCTTACAAAAGCCAGCTTGGGCAGCAAAGTCAGTGAGGCTCTTATCTCCAATTAATTTCCAAAAAAACCAAACAAACAAACAAAAAAGCTGGAATTGAACCTGTGGCTCTATTGGTAGAATGTTAACATTGAGCCTAAGAGCTCAGGGACAGCACCTAGGCCCTGAGTTCATTCCCCAGGTCCAGTACAAAAACAACAACTAGATTTTGTTCAACTTTAAAGACCTCAGTGGCTTATGGATGTTAACAAAAAGTGAAAAGAGGGGGAAAAAAAGGCTGGCTAGAAGGCAAAATATTTGCAAGTCATATCTGATAAGGATTGAATGTCAAAGATACAGAAAAGTGATTGCAATTTGCTTCAGAATGAGAAGTGCTCAGTGTACCTTGTCCCCTAGGGAGAATTCTAGAAAACAACAACAACAAAATAAAACAAAAGGATGATTGTCTAAGAGTACTCTGAAATAACTTGTTTTTCTGTGTCATTGTGTATCTGTTGTTCTGTGTCTATAAAGATTCTCTGCAGCTGACTCTTGTTTTAGGCATCAAGATAAAACTGGAACAAAATGAGTCCTAAAAGAAGTGCAGTGGGCACAACTTAATCATCTCCTAAAATTCTGAGACATAACTAAGTAATGTACTTGTGAAGTTTTGCACTTTCTTAAGCTCCTTTTTATGTGTGCTTCAGTGTGGGTGTGTCTAATTTAAAGCTTTTCGTAAGTATGTATATGTATGTGAAAGTCATTAGTATAATCTTTTTTTTTTTTTTTTTTGGTGCTAGTCCTGGGGCTTGAACTCAGGGCCTGGCTGCTGTCCCTGAGTTTCTTTTGCTCAAAGCTAGCACTCTACGACTTGAGCCACAGTGCTACTTCTGACTTTTTCTGTTTATGTGGTACTGAGGAATCGAACCCAGGCTTCATGCATGCTAGGCGAGCACTCTACCATGAAGCCACTTTTCCAATCCTTAATATAGAGTTAATACCTCATCTCAACTGGGCAGGCATTCAGGATTTCCCACCTTATCACAGAAGGATTTTAGGGAGAGTAATCATAATCTACTTCAATCTATTTGATGTATAATTTAGATTCTTTTACAACATGTGTATCCATAACATGTGTTTTCATAAAAATTTTAAAACAGATTGCATTTCCCCCTGCATCTGCATTGGAATGTGAGACTTTTTAGAGGGTTTAATTCTACTGGAAAAAATGTACGATTTTGTCTGAATTAAAAAATATTTGTAAAAGTGATTTCAAAATGTAAATGACAAATGTAAAATAAAATTAACAAATAGGAAAATGATATAAGGAAGGCATAGACATATTTTTGAGCAGGAAGTTCAAGGGAGAAGAAAATGCTTTTCAGTGAGAGAGCTTATTTCAGAATATTGTTCCAAAATTGTGGGGGGAAGGGAATTCCAAAGGTGCAAAAAGTTGCAAAATAAAAGTGAGTAAATCTTTTTAAGAGATGGAGTAAATCATGAAAGATGGAGCTTATGAAAAATTTATGCTCATGATTAAATTGGTTATAATTTAAGGGCCATCAAATCATTTCCCGTGGTTAAAAATTAATGCACTGCAATAAAACTAAACTGTAAGAATATTGTTCTGCTCTTAGCAACATTTGAGTAAACAAACAAACCTAGCTTAAAGGAGATTTTGTTTTACCAAACTTTTGTTATCAAACTTTTGACTACTTAGGAAATGGAGGCTTAACTGAATCAGAGTAAACAGAAGTCATTTAAGTCTTTTAAGTGACTACCTTGTAACTATGGCAAACAGCTATCACTTTTTTGGGGGGGTGGGGGGTTCGGTCGTGGGTCCTGAACTCTGGGCCTGGGCGCTGTCTCTCAGATCTTCAGCTTAAGGCTAGCGCTCTACCACTTGAGCCAAAGCGCCACTTCCGTTTTTTTTTCTTTTTTGCTTATGTGGTGCTGAGGAATCGAACCCAGGGCCTCATGCATGCAAGGTAAGCGCTCTACCACCGGGCCACCTTCCCAGCCCGAAACAGCTATCATTTTAAGTGATTCTATTATATTTAATTCCCTTTATGTCTGTGAGAAGTAGAACTGTATGTGTGAGCTTTTGTGTGAATGTTGCAATGTTTACAGATTTTTAAATGTATGTTTTGCACATGTAAAAATGACCAAAATGCACTGCCTCTGAACCTTTAACACCTTTTTTTCTTAATTAAATAAGCATTATTATATATAGGAAGTATACCTATACATTAGGAAATGAGGCTGAGGAAGTGGCACTGTGATTCAAGCAGTAGAGCACTCGCCTTGAGCTGAAGAGATGAGAGACAGTGCCCAGGCCCAGAGTTCAAGCCCCACGACTGACAAAAAAAAAAAAAAAAAGTAAATAAAATAAAAAGAGCAAAGGAAACGAGGCTGAGATCATGGGCGCTGCTCCTATCTTGTAAGAGAAGCTTTGACTTTTGTCAGTGTTGCATACTTCTCCAAAGACAAAAATGAAATTACTAGGTGTATGTGACACCTGTGCAGGCTGAGCTGCGTGGCAGGCTCCTTCAGAGGGGAAATATATACACATTCCCCAAGGAGATAATCCTTATAAACACAAGCTTAGGAAAACACTTTACCTCTTCCAAATTAAAACTGTTAGGGATGGCAGCCTTTGCTAGGCTTGTGTCCATGTGTTCCTGATTTTCTAACAAGGCGAGCCTAAGGATGTTGTTGTGATGCTGTCAGTCATAATTAGTATCCTAAAATGCAGTGGAAATAGCTAGACTGGTTTTCAAATGTTTAGCTATGGCTATTCTAAGTGTTTCATTTTTGTCATCTATAGTTTGATCCTTCTCTAAAACACTTGCAATTGGGCTCATAGAGGATGACTTATTTTGCAAATAAGTTAGCTTTTTAAATATTTGGATATTTTTGTTTGTTTTTGTACTTTTCTCATATAACTTTGTCTGTTGGCTGCTTCCATTCTGCAGAAATACAACTTCTAAGAATAGCAACCAGAGCAGTGTTTTTGGGATGCTAGGAATCACCTACAGGACTGATAGGAATGAACTCCAAGGCTAGCACCAGTGGTTCACACCTGTAAACCTAGCTGCTCAGGAGGCTGAGATCTGAGGATTGCAGTTGGAGGTCAGCCTGGGTAGGTTGTCCAGGAGACTCTGATCTCTAATTAACCATTAAAAAGTTGAAAGTGGAGCTGTGGTTCAAGTAGTAGAGGGCTAGCCTTGAGTACAAAAGCTCAGGGATAGCACCCAAGCCTTGAATTCAAGCCCCACGACCAGAACAACAACAAAAAAAAGAAAAAGAAAAAGAAAAAAGAAAAGAAGAATGAACTACAGGTTGGGAATGTGGCTTAGTGGTAGAGTGCTTGAAGCCCAGGGTTTGATTTCTGAGTACCACATAAACAGAAAGAGCCAGCCTAAAGACCACTCCTTCTAAACCTCTTAGTTGCCTAAATCTGCCACAAGGGTCTTCCTGGCACTGAGTCCTACCTGATTTATTTGTCACCTCCCCTCTTACAGGGGACCAGACCAGACCATCTGTGAGAAAACTTACTGCTGTGGTGGTGAACTTTGACCATGAAAGCCAAACCACAAAGAGGCTAAGCAGGGAACTTGGGAGAAAACCGTTAAGACAAAAGGAAAAGTTGTCAAGATTCAAAGGGAGTCATGTGCCAATTCTTCCAGAAGGAGCGAGGCTGCGAAGCCTGGCAACTCTTACAAAGGCAAACTCCTATCTCTGGAGGAGGCCTTTTTTTTTTTTTTTTTTCCGGTCATGGGGGCTTGAACTCTGGGCCTGGGCACTGTCCCTGAACTCTTCAGCTCAAGGCAAGCGCTCTACCACTTGAGCCACAGCACCACTTCTGTTTTTCTGGAGGTTAATTGAAGGTAAGAGTCTCACAGACCTTCTGCCCAGGCTGGCTTTGAACTATGATCCTTAGATCTCAGCCTCCTGAGTAGCTAGGTTTACAGGTGGGAGTCACTGGTGCTCAATAGGTAAAGGCCTTATCTTTAAGTAGAGACAAGAAGGACTATTTCCACTGGACCCCAAACAAATCCTTTTATGGAGCTGTTCAAGAAATAGGGTATCCTCACACTATTTATTTAATTGGATGTCTCTTGTATTCTGCTTTAGAATAGCATTTCTACTTTCACAGTGGGTTCTTCTGACTTACATTCTCTTAACTATTAGAACACGTCTCTCCTTGTGTGCTAGTTTTTCACTAGCCAGGAAACTGTAGCTAAGTTGGCCAACACCAACACTGAGGAATGTTCCCACATAACAGGGAACTGGGACTCGTCCTACTGCTGTTTCAAAAAAGCAGAATGCCTTACTTGGACCCAGGAATGAAGAAAAAGCAGGAGGAAGAGCCTCAGGACAAACCACTAGGAAAATGGAGTTTTGATCAGACTGCTCCTTTCCTCTTTGACGTAATTATATATTGGTGATGCATTTCACAGCTTTGAGAATAAAGTAAGAAAATACTGAATTATACTATCCATAAGGGTGAACTTTATGGCAGATGAATTATATCTGTTTTTTTTAATATGAAAAAAATAGATCGGAACTAGTTGCTTTAACTTCATACCTGTGTGTTTTTTATCTTCCTAAATAATGAAAAGTATGTTTCCCAAGAGGTAGCCAGCATGGTTATAATAATGGGTGGGGTGAATAAGCTTTGTTCCAAACCAGCAAGTTGACCTGCGTGTCCACCCAGATGCTGCACCTAGGAAACCACCTGTCAACCAGATGTTAACATGAACCTCTTCTATGTACCTGCTTGACCCCACAGGATGGGCAGAAATGCTTCCTGCTCAATTGGTTGGTCCCAAATTCCAGGCTCTGCTCTTGTCAAGCCCCTTCCTGCCTCATTTGAGTGGGGAAGGGAGGGTGTGGTCTCCATAGCCTTCACCTTCAACTCTCTGAAAGGAGGAATTCCCTTTGGGGAATTGTGTTCCTGCATACATTGATGGTAGGAGCCTGTTTACAGATAGTTACAAATGTCACCAATGGGTGTCTTATTTTACAGACACAGGTCTTGTACTAGGTACTTGTCTTTTGGCCTGGTAGGGGTTTTGCATCTGGCTCAACTATCCATCTCCACCTTGGCCCTGCTCAGGTGATCAACATCATGACCCGCCATGGTTTCCAAAGAAACAAGGTTCAATGCTCACTGCTGGAGAAGCTCCACAGAGGGCCTGGAAACCAAGTTAGTGGAGGGAAAGCATCATTTTCTTAGAAAGAAATAGAAAATGTTGGAATTGCATATAATAAATGTTAACTATTAGTCAATAAAACACATTTGGTGTGTGTGTGTGTGGGGGGGGTACTGGCTTAAACTAGGGCCTCAGGCTTTTGTTTAGTTTTTTTTTCACTCAATGCTGGTATTTTCCACTGAGCCATACCTCCACTTCTGGCTTCTTGCTGGTTATCTGGAGATGAGCATCTCAAGGACTTTCCTGCCTTGGGTAGCTTCGAACCATGATCTTCAAATCTCACCCTCTTGAGTAACTAGCCTTACACACATGAGCATCTGACACCCGGCTTAGTGAGAGTTTTAATGGCAGAAGGTTAGTACCTTGTGGACTGGGACCAGTGGATTCTTCCAGAGCTATGGAAGAGAGCAGAACCTTCAGCCCAGCCCCTGCCTGGCCAGCTGCAGAACTCAACACTAATTAAGTGCATGGGGAGGGGCGGGGCTACAAGCCCCCAGAATGTGAGGACAAGATCAGGAAGAGATCATCTTGAAATGGAAACACATGTAAAATAAGCACACGTATTAGAGATGATGGCATTTGAGAGCTTATTCCCAACAAAGCATTCCTACACTATCATGGGGATGAAGTCAGACATTTCCTGAACTGCTGCCAAGGGATCGACCATCAGCAGGAAACATTACTGAATTGGAAAACAGAGAAAACGAGTTGCGCTTGACAGAGGAAAGGAGTTACGGAGAGGCTGGAAGACACTGTCCCGGCCCTTCCTGGGGCTGGCTGCAGAGCGAGGTGCAGGATTTAGACTGGACGTGAATTCCTGGATGGCGTTGGCAGGGCTCACCCTGCTCTGTGGATCGAGGAATATCTTCTCACAGCCACATCTGCATCTGCCTGTGGAAGGCCTCGGAGAATTCTAACACACTGAGTTCACTAAAGTCTGTTCCAGAGGCTGGAGTCAATTGCATTGTGTAGTTAGGATTGTAAAATTGGGGGTATGTGGGTAGAGGAAGTGGTCAGAGGGTCAAGAGATGAAGGAAGGGACAGAGATGAGATGGGGTCTTGGTTACAGTTGGCCCCAATGCACATATAGAGTGCTTTTAAGAAATACTTCTGGGCCTGGGAAGGTGGCTCAGTGGTAGAGTGCTTGCCTTGCATGCATGAGGCCCTGGGTTCAATTCCTCAGCACCACATAAGCAAAAAAGAAAAAAAGCCAGAAGTGACGCTGTGGCTCGTAGAGCGCTAGCCTTGAGCTGAAGAGCTGAGGGACAGCGCCCAGGTCCAGAGTTCAGGCCCCACAACCGAAGGAAAAAAGAAAAAAAAAAAGAAATACTTCTGGCTAAGTATGCTGGCTCAGCCTATAAGCCTAGATATTTGGTAAGTGGAGATCAGAGGATTGTGATTGGAAGCCAGCCCAGGCATAAAAGTTCAGAAGATTTCATCTCCACCCATGGCTGAGCTACCAGGGAAGTACAGTAAAAGGAACACAGCCCAGGCAGCCAGAGCCAAAGCAAGATCCTACTTGGAAAACAACCAGCATAAAATGGGGATGGAGGTGTGGTTCAAGTGGCAGAATGCCTGCCTAGCAATCACAAAGCTCGGAGTCCAATCTCTAGTATCAGCACACACAGATACATATGCATACACACACAAACACTTCTGTAATTTTTTTTCCTGTTTAAGCCAAATCTGGTTGCTGCTAAGTTCTTACTTGTAACCAAACAGTGCCAAGCAAAAGAGTTATGAAGACAGAGAAAGCTAAGAGTAAGAGTGTGCGTGCATGCATGTGTATGTGTGCTTTCCATCTGCCAACTTTACCCAGAGCATCTCACTTTGTTTGTTTGAGTAGTCACCATGCAACCTCCAGCCCCAGGATTTGCTCTCCTGAGCAGACCTTACCGCAAAGCTGGATTTTGGCCTCCTCATCCAAAAAAGGAGAGATGGAGTCTACCGTTAGATGTTCTCAAAACTAGCTGGACCTCACATGCACCAGGGGCTCCGAACACACAGATTTCTGAGTCCTGCTAAAATTCTAGACTCTGCTTTCACGCCACCAAGGGGAGCTCAGGGTTTGAGGTTGTTTTCAAATGCATCTATCTTGCCAAACCCACTTCTAATGTGTCTTAATCAGGCCTGGGAAGAAACCCAGACCCAGAAGTGACCATCATGGAGGAAGCTATGTTTATGTTCCAGATATCTGGGGTCATAGCACCCCATATAGACACAAGGGGATTTCAGGGGCTGATCAGAAGGCAGAAGGCTGGGAAGTATCAGAGCCTTGACTGTGGATTCAGGAGGCAAAGCAGAGAACAGAATCAGCCTAAAAAGGGGGTATTTCAAGCTGGGCTCCGGTGGCTTATACCTGTCATCCTAGCTTCTCAGGAGGTTGGTATCTGAGGATCATGGTTTGAAGCCAGCCAGAGTAGGAAAGTGCATGCGACTCAAATCTCCAATGAGCCACCAGAAAAGCAGAAGTGATGTTGTGGCTCAAGTGGCAGAATGCTAGCCTTGAGCAAGAGCTCAGGGACAGTGTCCAGGCCCTGAGTTCGTGCCCCATGACCACCACCACCACCACCACCAACAGCAAAAAGTGAGTATTTCAGTGAGCTCCAGGCCATTAGGTGCTATTTTTCTTAGACAATAAGTCTGCCTCTAAAACCTTAGCTTCTCAGGCTTCCTGGTTGGCAGGTCGGCCATGGACAGATGGAAGTAGAGGGAGTGTGTCTCCTTCTCTGTCCCTCCTTGCAGGAATAGGGACACCAGAGCTGAAGCCACACCACAACCTTGAAGATGAGCCCCGGAAATGTCACGTCGAGGAGAGCTGGGAACCTCAAGACTTTTTGTGAAGCTTAAAATACCTGAACTAGGGAATTCTCTAATCTTAGATGCCCAAGCTAGTTCAAATAGGATATTGAAGGACATGGGCAAACCAGTTCAGCCAGCTTTCCCCTCCACAGCCCCCCTCCCCCTGCCCAGTCAGCTGCCACCCAGGACAGGGCCTTGGGTCCTGCCACGTCTCAGACCACCACCCAGGAGAGGGTATGGCCTGTTTCAAACAAACCAATCATAGTCTGGCAATGCCTGAAGGGAGGAAAGAAATGGGGAGGAGAGAGACAACATAAAACTCTTCTGAGGGGCTGGGAAGGTAGCTCAGTGGTAGAGTGCTTGCCCTTGCATGCATGAGGCCCTGGGTTCGATTCCTCAGCACCACATAAGCAGAAAAAGCTGGAAGTGGTGCTGTGGCTCAAGTGGTAGAGCACTAGCCTTGAGCTGAAGAGCTGAGGGACAGTGCCCAGGCCCAGAGTTCAGGTACCATGACTGGCAAAAAAAAAAAAAAAAAAACTCTTCTGAGTGGTCTTTACTTCACTAAACTCTTTAAAACTCTGTTATTCTTTCCTGGTATTATTTTGGTACTACTGGAGAACAAGAACTCACCATGCTTGTCTCGTGTCTTGTGCATCAACATGATAAAGTTGCAGAGGTCCTGGAAGTAATGGGATGCTGTCCTGCCCAGGGGCCAGGCACCCCAAGACACCTCTCCCAGCCCCCCTCCAGCACCTCTGTGTGACAGCACAGACTCCAGCAGGCGGGAGACAGACTGCCAATGCTTCTTTGCCAAGCACTCAGATTTCTCTCATGGAGTAAAACATTACAATGACAAAAGTCTTCAAGACAAACTAAGGAAACAGATGGTTCACCACGCCGGAGGGGAAAGAACAGATGTAATTGCGGATAAAATCTCAGATTCATTTGGATGGTTAGCTAATTAGACACTCCAAGGAACAGGCTGGTGAACTTGTGGTATTGGGGATGTTAGCATCATTGGCTGAGCCCTGGAGCTGAAAGCATTCACTCTACCTAAAGAACGAAGCTCACAGCCCTGTGCTTCTCAAGCTTTGTGTAAATCAGGATGCCCTAGAGCTGAGGATCTGGAAGATCTGGACTGGGGATCAGAAGACCTTCCCAGTCTTAAAAGAGAAGGAAGGTCTTGCTTTGTAGCCCAGCCTGATTTCAAAGTCCTGAGCTCCCATCACCCCATCCTCTAGGAGTAGCTGAGACTACAGGCATTGGCCACTGACCAGCTCAAGAATTTAAATCTCTAACAAGTTCCCAAGGACTTCTCAGGCTAGTCGCCAGACTAAACTCTGAGAACCACAGCTCTAGAGGAACTCCATGTGAAAATAACCAAGATATAATGACCAAATCACAGAACCCACCCATAGACAGTAAACAATTAGGTAGCTTTGAGTGCATTCAAAAGCTGTAAGTATCACAACTGGAACCTTCAATAGAAACCTAACACTTGGCTGCCATTCTGTTTTCCTTCTGTCTACAGATTTGACTCTCCTGGGCATTCTATGGGAACAGAATGGTAACACGTGACTAGGTGTCTGGCTTCTTTCATTTAGTAGGATGTTCCCAAAGTGCACCCAGGTTGTAGTTGTACTATATTCCCCCTTTTCTTCCTTTGGTCAGTCATGGGATTTGAACTCATGACCTGGACACTGTCCCTGAGCTCTTCAGCTCAAGGCTAGCACTCTACTACTTTGAGCCACAGCACCACTTCCAGTTTTCTGGTGGTTAATTGGAGATGAGTCTCATGGACTTTCCTGCCCAGGTTGGCTTTGAACCTTGGTCCTCAGGTCTCAGCCTCCTAAACAGCTAGGATTACAGGCATGATCCACCAGTGCCCAGCTTTCTTCCTTCCCTCCTACCCACTCTGGATAAAAAGTCTTCCATCCTATGGCTATACTTTATTTCTTTTTTTCAGTGCTGGGGATGGAACCCAGGGCCTTGGACATACCATGCAAGCACTCTACCACTGGCATCATATCCTACCCCTGAATATAATATTTTGTTTATCCATCCATCGCTTAATGGATAAGTTGTTCCAGCGTTTTGGCTATTATGAATAGCACTATGAAATTTGAATATAAGTGTTAGTATGGGTATATGATTTCATTTCTCTTGGGGACTTAATGGGGAATAGAATTGTTGAGTCACCTGGTAACTGTTTAACTCTGAGGGCTGTTTTCCAAAGTGGCCACAGCTCCATTCCCAGCTTTTTGTTTTACTGAGATAAGACTCTCATGGACTTTCCTTCCTTGGCTGAGATTCTCTGATCTCAGCCTCATGAGTAGCTAGAAATAGGAGTGTGAGCCACCAGTGCCTGGCTATTTATTAGTTTTTATTGGTGTGTGTGTGTGTGTGTGTGTGTGTGTGTTTAAGATCACATCATCAGTAAATGCAGGACATTTTATCTTTCTCTTTCCAATCATGCCTTTTTTTTTTTTTTTTTTAATTTGCTTTAGTCAGAGCCTGCAGCACAATGCTGGATCGAGTGGTGTGAACATCTTTTACCTTGTTTCTGATCTCAGGGGAAAACTTGCAGTCTTTAGTTACTAAGCATGATACTAGTGGTAGGTTTTTCACTGACTCCAGGATGCTGCTAGGCTGGTGGCTCTCAGCCAGCCCCAACTGCAGCTGATGACTGGCTAAACAAAGTATGGAGTATATGGACGCAACGGAGTATTATTCAGCCATAAAGAAGAATAAAATTATGTTATTTGCAAGAAAATAAATGGAACTAGAAATAATTATGTGAGTAAAGTAAGCCAGACTGAGAAGGACAAATATCATGCATTCTCTGTCACATGTAGAATCTACTTAAAAATCAAGGACAGGAATATATTCAGGGTCAGTACCGGTATGGGGGAGGAAAGGTACAAGAGGAGAGAATATGGAGGGCGCAGGATGAACATAGCTAAAGTATTGTGTGTCTACACAGACACAGACACACACACACACACACACACACACACACACACATATACACATGTATGAAAATAGAACAGTTCAAAGTATCCAAAACCTATTAGAGTTGTTTTAATATGCAGAAGGGAAATAAGAGGAGCTATTCAGAAGGAAGGAATTTGATCAAAGCACATTATACACATACATGAGAATATGATAGGGAAAGCCTTTTGTATAACTAATCTACACTAATAAAAATGTTGAAGGCAAGCAAGCAAGCAAGCATTCTGTTGTGCTCTGTGCCTGGCGTACATCAGGTCCCCAGTTGCTGTTGGCGGATGTAATAGTGGGCAGGAAGGCCAGCTTCCTGGTCAGCACAATGCAGTTTCCTTACTGTGGGGGAGAAAAGAGCCAGGGTGTGGCCTCGGGGGACATATAGAGCCCCTCTTCCTGCAGACTTCCAGCCAGCCACCGTGGTACCAGGACTTTTCCCAGCAGGCTGGGGTTCAGGGCCACCTGTGACCACTTCCGGGCAGAGTTGGGCTGAGATTGTGGTGATGGGAGACAAAGCTCCTTCTTTTTCCTGGGAAGCACAATTCCCAGGCTCTGAGCACCCCAGCCTCAGGTTAGGAGCCCCAAACTTGGGGAAGAGTGGGAGTTCCTGGCTCTGCCTCAGAGAGGATGCGCAGCGGGAGCCCCTGCCTCCTCCTCTTCCTCCCGCGGGGCAGGAGGCCATGTGCCAGGCCCATGGCACAGTCGTCTGCTTGCCTTTGTCCTGTGAGCCATGAAGCTCTTAGGGGCCAGGGACCATGGCTGCCCTTCTCTTTTCTGGATCCCTAGAGCCAGGACAAACCCTGGCTTCCAGATATTTACTGACTTAGAGGTCCTTTGCCTGCTAAGTACCTGCAGCCCAGTGCTTGGCACACTGTACATACCTAGTTCAGGCTAGCTCCTTCTTTTTTTGTTGTTATTGTTGGTCATGGGGCTTGAACTCTGGGCACTGTCCCTGAGCTCTTGAGCCACAGTATCACTTCTGGTTTTCTGATGGTTAATTGGAGATAAGAGTCTCACAGACTTTCCTAGCCCTGGTTAGCTTTGAACCACGATGATTCTCAGATCTCAGCCTCCTGAGTAGCTAGGATTACAAGCCTGAGCCACGGGCACCCAGCTGGCTCCTTTTGTTTTTTTCTTCTTTTTTTGGTTGGTCGTGGGGGCCTGAACTCTGGGCCTGGGCGCTGTCCCTCAGCTCTTCAGCTCAAGGCTAGCATTCTACTACTTGAGCCACAACACCACTTCCGGCTTTTTCTGCTTATGTGGTGCTGAGGAATCGAACCCAGGGCCTCATGCATACAAGGCAAACACTCTACCACTGAGCCACCTTCCCAGCCCCTGGCTCCCTCTTTTTGACTGTTGGAATGACCAACAGTCCCAGGATTCCAGAAATGCTCGCTCCTTTCTAGATCATCGCTTGTGATCCAAGCAGGAGCCCAGGACAGCCACACACTAAGACACACCTTAGTCCACAGGAACATTCATTGAGCACCTACTGTATACAAGGCACAGAGACCTTGACCGTGTTATCAAAGTTACTATTTAGACTAACCCCAGAAGGCCGGAGTCAGCACCCCTATTACAAGGATGTGGATGAGGAACTAAGGGGGTGTGTGGGGGCAGGGGCTAGACAGCAGCTAGCCCTGGATCACGGTGATAGTGATAGAACCAAGTTTTATATCTAGGACTTCTGGACTTCAGTGCTACCTTCTCCCTACCACACAGAAGAGCCACCATTGGTCTGACTTCCTGGCTCTGTGCTGACACCTATCTGGTCTAGGGGTCAGCTTCTTTCCTTTCTCCTGACTTCTGCCCTTGTCCTTCCAGGAGACTGATGGACAGAAGAACAGCTCATGCAGGCCTCCAGAGCAGCCCAGAGCCGCCCTTGGACCCCAGGCCAGAACTAGAAGGGAGCTGAGAGGAGGTGAGGTCAGCCCAGCCCAGCCCAGCCCATGGGCCCGGTTCCGGTTGTTCTGTGCATGGGGATGGGAAGGAAGACTAGGGAGGCACTGGTGGTTTCCAAGGGCAACCCTGAAACATCAGTGGGATACAGAGCGGGTTTTCCCTGGACACAGGAAGCCGAGCTTGCTCTGGAGGAAGGGAGGCAGCCTTGAGAGGAAGCAGAGGAAAACCTTCGCTCTTGACTCAACTGGGGCGTGGCCCAGGGGGATCAGGCTGGAGGCAAGTGGACAGGCTATAGTAGGAAGGCTAGCTTCAAAGGGTCAAGCTCCCAGGGTGGAGGCCATTTGCACAAGAAGGCCAGGAGCCCTGGGGTCTCCAGTCCCGGTATCACACATGCAAGTGACTCACTAAGACACTCCTTCCCTACCCCCGACTAGCCATGTCTCTGAGGAACACCAGATCCCTGGACAAGGACCTGGGTCTGGGTCCTGAGGCCTCTCATCCACGCTTGCCTCTCACTAGAAATCAACCCTGCCTGCCCTGCCCTGATTTTCCTGCAGCCCCTGCATGTTGATAGCGATGGTTCAGGAATGAGTTAGAGCAGCACATGGAGGGTCTCTGGGGCCCCCATCAGGCCTGTAAAATGGGGTCACCCACACCCACCTCCTAGAGCCAGAGAAGGCACACACACAGATCCCCAAGTGGCATCCCATTCCTTCTGCTCCATCTGTGGCTCTGAGGCCCTTTCCTCTGCCCCAGGTAGACCCAAAGAGAACCTGGGCTGGTGATGGGACGAGTTGGGGTTGTAGAGGGCATCCAAGGTCAAACCCAAGGATTGCCTTTCAGACCTCTTAGGACTGTGGGCTCTGGAGCTGCTCCCTGGGTCAACACACTGCTTTCCCAGGATCCTGGCCTGTAGAAAGCTCCCATTGCCCGAGTAACCAAACAACCTATCTCAATACAGTTTGGAGGAGACCCGTGATGCTTAGGGTCCTGCACCGCCCAAGGCCAACTCCCAGACAAGGGAATAGCTTTAACTGGCTGGCAGAATGAGCGCTGAGTCCTGGCAGACACCACGATCCTGGGCCTTCGGGTGGGCCATGGGAGGACTGGGGAGGCTGATCCTCAGGCCCAGCTCCCCTGAGACCTGGGTCAGGGGACAAATTTAATTTTCTGGGTGTGCTCTGGATGGGATAAAGGCTGGGAGATGCTGACTAGGTACTAGAATTCCTAACCAGCCAGGGAGCTGGGGAAACAAAGCTTCTTGCCCCAGGTCTAAGAATGTCCAGGTTCAGAGGGAGGCCATGAATTTTGGGACGAGCCCCCATGCCATGTGCGTTTGTAGGGGGGAGGGGGGATAATGGCTCTGAAGCACATGCCCCTGAGATGCTCCAACCCACAAACCCCAGGGAAGCCTGGGGACCCCCCTCCCTCAAGAGAGCTGCATCTGGAGACACAGCAGCAGTACCCAGGCTATAGGTCCGTGCCTTGGACTTGGAGGCCAGAAAATTAGTGCCAAGATAGGGCAAAGGTCGGCCAGCTTATGTCATTCCAGGGCCCCTGACCAAGTCAGCTACTTGCTTGGTCTGATATTAAACCTAGATTGTTTTTTTCTCCCCCAGAGAAATAGCAAGTTCTAGGTTTGAAAGTTCTGAAGTTCTGGAATTCCACTGCCTCTCAGGATGGCAGACCCCAGGAAAGGACTCCTAAGACAGGAGCTCAGGGGCGTAGGCATCCCACCTGAGATAGCAGAGTCCTCATGGAAGGTTGATGTAAACCCAGGGCAGGCTAGGGGGGCCCTGGGGCCCTCTTAGATGTGAACTCCTGAGCTCATCCAGGTAGCAGATTACGGGGCTGGGAAGGTGGCTCAGTGGTAGAGTGCTTGCCTTGCATGCCTGAGGCCCTGGGTTCGATTCCTCAGCACCACATAAGCAAAAAGAAAAAAGCCGGAAGTGGCACTGTGGCTCAAGTGGTAGAGCGCTAGCCTTGAGCTGAAGAGCTGAGGGACAGCGCCCAGGCCCAGAGTTCAGGCCCCACAACCGGACCCCCCCCCCCTCAAAAAAAAAAGAACCAGGTAGCAGATTTCTACTAAGCACCTACTCTGTGCAGGAATGCACTGTGGATAGACAGATGCCTGTCTGTGAAGATGACTTGGTTTTTGTGTGCCCGTTCTGGGGCTTGAATTCAGGGACTGGGCACTGGTAAACTAGTGCTCTACCTTCAGCCTTGAGCCACAGTGCTATTTCCAGACCTAAGGTGGTCTGGGAAAACACACTGCTGTGATGACACTTCCACAGAGACCTTGACAAGGCAAGGGAGCAAGTCACGTGGATAGTGGGGTAAAGCACATTCCAGCGAAGGGCAGCGCCAAGGTCCTAAGCTAGGAGCGTACCTGATTTCCTCTACGAATAGGGGAAGGAAGCAAGTGTGACTACGGCAGAGGGTCAAAGAGCGATAAGAATGAGAGAAGCCAGGTGCCAGAGGTTCATGCCTGAAATCCTAGCTACTCCAGCAGTCTGAGATCTGAGGACTGAGGTTCAAAGCCAGCCTGGGCAGGAAAGTCTGTGAGACTCTACAATTAAATACCAAAAAGAAGCTGTAAGTGGAGTTGTGGTTCAAGTGGCAGAGTGCTAGCCTTGAGCAAAAGAAGCTCAGGACAGTGCGCAGGGCCTGAGTTCAAGCCCAGGACTGGCACCAAACAACAACAACAACAACAAAAAATGAGAGACAAGGATGCAGCAGTAGATGACACTGGACCTACAGGCCAGATTCCATGTGAGAGAGGAGGACATCAGAGGGCTTAGGGCAGAGTTGTGGTCTGATCTGGCTCTGTGTGTGTGTGTGTGTGTGTGTGTGTGTGTGTGTGTGTGTGTCGGTTGTGGGGCTTGAACTCTGAACTCAGAGGGCTTAGGGCAGAGTTGTGGTCTGATCTGGCTGTGTGTGTGTGTGTGTGTGTGTGTGTGTGTGTGTGTGTGTGTGCGCGCGCGCGCGTGTGCGTGTGTCAGTTGTGGGGCTTGAACTGGTCTGATCTGGCTGTGTGTGTGTGTGTGTATGTGTGTGTGTGTGTGTGTGTGTGTGTGTGTGTGTGTGTGTGTGTGTGTGTCGGTTGTGGGGCTTGAACTCTGGGCCTGAGCGCTGTCCCTGAGCTCTTCAGCTCAAGGCAAGCACATGATCTTATTTATACAGTTTATACAGATGTTTAAACTATATTTGTATAGGATTCACCATAGCTCTAGAATATTCCATCCTAGCAATTAAGCAATGCTTGGCCTGCCTAGAGGAGCAACGGTGAGGAGTCTGACATGTCTGTACATATGCATCACAGGTTGCTTTTCTGCATTGCAAAGGAAACATCAACTGCCCTGCATATCAACTTTCCTCTCTGCCTTCAGAGTCTAGTCACATCCAGCAGTGCCTGCATCCCGGACAGCGCTTACCCATCACACCAATGATGTGTTTATCAGCAGCAGCACCTAGATGATGGAGTGTCAATCATTCACACCACGGCTCCACCACTCTGTCTTTGGAGACCTGGGCTTGGTCTAGATAGAGCTCATGGAAGCCTGGCTTAAGAGCCAGCGTCCCCTAAACTTACCAGGCAGGGAGAAGGGGGACAGGAAGACGGTCTCTATGGGCTCGGGCTCTGGGGGAGGAGGTGGCTGTGGGGGCGGCTGCTGGCCCTGGTCCTGCTGAGCATCCTCTGGGTTTTCCACAGGGACGTTTCCGTTCTCGATGTTCTCAGGTCTCCCGTTCTGAAGCGGCTTGCTGCTCACTCCGTTGGCAGCATTGATCAATCTCTGGCGCTGTGGGAACCCCCCGGACCAGAAAGACAGCAAGGCAGGTGAGAAAGGGTAGCTAGACTTCACCCAGCCCTCTCAGCTTTCTAGAACAACGACCCTTTGTTGCTTCTCATCTTTGCCAACTCTTAGTATTGTCAGACCTTTTCATTTTCGCCATTCTGTCTAGTGGGTGTGTGCTAACATCCAATCATGGTTTTAGCTTACACTGTCCCCAGTGACGAATGCTACTCAGAGTCTTCCTGGGTTGTTGGCCACTGAGGTGGCCTTTGGGTGGTCTCTCCATAGTTTCTAGGGAACTATGTGCCTCTGCTCTGCTCACCTTAATCAAGTTCCAAAACATTTATGGATTTGCTTAAGGACTGTGGGTCAAGGACTGGTTGCACCATGGATAAAGAGATCTTGTACAATATTGACCCGGAACCCAGGGACAGGAGGACTGTCCCCAGAGAATGTTCTTTCTCTGGACCCAATACCTATCCTGGTAATGCACCTGCCCTGGACACATACCAGTCCTGGTCATCATGGGGGCTGGCAGGAGCCATGATCATGTCAAAGGAAGTATACTATTCTAAATGATGATGATGATAGTAATAATGGATAATAATAGATAATAGTAGTAATAGATAATAATAATAGTAATAATAAGTAATAATAAGTTGGGTTCAGGTGGCTTATATCTGTAATCCTAGCTAGTCAGGAGGCTGAGCTCTGACGATAGCAGTTCAAAGCAACCTGGGCAGGAAAGTCTGTGAGACTCTTATCTCTAATTAACCACCAGAAAACCAGAAGTGGTGCTGTGGCTCAAGTGGTAGAGTGCTAACCTTATGCCAAAGAGCTCAGGGCCAGTGCCCAGGCCCTGAGTTCAAGCTCTACTACCAGCAAAAAATAATAATAATAATAATAAAAGATCTATTGACCCCTGAACTAACTTTCTGCCTGTCGGTGTTAGGTATGGACTCCTAACTCAGTTAAGTCTAGGCTGGGGAAACAGTAGAGGGTTGCTGATCTGAAGCTGGCCCTGGTCAAAAGCATGAGACCCTATCTGAGAAAGAACTAAAACAAAAAGGGCTAGAGACAAGATGCAAGAGGTATAGAGCCTGACAAGCAAGCAGTAGACCCCAAGTTCAAATCCCAGTGCCACCAACTGCTTCCTTTCAACCCCCAAATCTGTTATTTTCCTGATGAATAAAAATGTCACAAAAGAGAGTAAACCTTCATCCCCCTGTCCTCTAGAATTGGTTAATAGCCACCCCAGCACCCAGTACAGTTAAGTTTAGGAAAGACAGACAGGTTTCAATAAAATTTCATCAATACACTACTTCACTGTTTTGGACCAAAAAGATTCAAAACTTGGAAAAGTGTTACCGTTTTCTTTGTGTGTGCGCATGTGCTGGTACAAGGGCTTTAACTCAGCCTGTGAGCCCTGGTCTTAGCACGTTTACCCTGGCTTGGCTGGTGCTCTATCATTTAAACCACAGCTCTACTTCTGGCTTTTTGATGGTTAATTGGAGATAAGAGTCTCACAGACGTTTTTGTCTGGACTGACTTCGAACTATGATCCTCCAATCTCAGCCTCCTGAGTGGCTAGGATTACAGGCGTGAGCCATTGGCAACTGGCTGCCTATTTCTTAATACATTTTCTACAGAAAGGGTCTATGCACAGTGAAGCATAGATGTTCAAAACAATGAACTTTTAAGCACTGGCAAACATGATTCTTGTGTCCAGTGATGTGCTGACTGTGGCTACTAGAATAAAACTAAGACCGAAAAAGCCAGTAGTCAGTACATTCATTATTTTTGCAATACTGGCTACATAATATCCATTTTGCTGAAAAATAATACCCTGTATTTTTTCCCACTTGGGAGAAGAGGCGTGGAGTACAAAACGTAAGTCCAGCAAGAAGAGGGGGAGCTCCTCAGAGGGCACTGCCACTCTCCAGAGTCCTGAGTTTTCTTTTTACTTTTTTTTTTTTTTTTTTTGCCAGTCCTGGGGCTTGAACTCAGGGCCTGGGCACTGCCCTTACTACTTTATTTTTTTTTGTCAGTTGTGGGGCTTGAACTCTGGACCTGGGCTCTATCTCTTAGCTCTTCAGCTCAAGGCTAGAGCTCTACCACTTAAGCCACAGTGCCACTTCTGGCTTTTTCTGCTTATGTGGTGCTGAGGAATCGAACCAGGGCCTCATGCACGCAAGGCAAGCACTCTACCACTGAGCCACCTTCCCAGCCTCTATCCTAGTACTTCTTTTGCTCAAGGCTAGTATTCTACCACTTGAGCCACGGTGCCACTTCCAGCCTTTTCTGTTTATGTGGTACTGAGGAATCAAACCCAGGGCTTCGTGCATGCTAGGCAAGCACTCTACCTCTGAGCCACCTTCCCAGCCTGAGTTTTCTTTGAAGGTTGCCCTGTCCATAGAGAAACAGATGCACATTCATCTTTTTATTCTCTCTCTCTCTCCCTCGTGTTCACACACTTACCTCATTAATTATGATCCTGCTGGCCATCCTTAGCCGGGTCCTGGGTCCAAACTTGTTGGTGATCATGATGCGCAAGCCAGCCTCGGGGAAGCTGAACTTGGGAGGGCTGGAGCTCAGGACCTCGTCTACCATCACCACCGGGGGCTTGCTGTATTGTGGCTTCTCCTTCACTATGAAGCACAGAGCCAGGATTAGTGCTCATCTCTTGGAGGACTACTCCTAAGTGCTGGGACCACTGCAGTACCCTCAGCTTGCTAACCTCCTGGGGCTGTGGTTATGGGGCTGTGGAGGTCTGGCTTCAGCTCCTCCAGTCAGTGAACTCAGATGCCAGCAAGTTACACAGAGCTCAGAGAATCCTTTATTACAGGACCATTCCTGGGCAGATATGCCCTATCTAGACATTATCAATTGATGGCTGACTTCTCTTCTGGGGCTTGACTTTGGCCAACTGCAAAGGCACTGGAGTTCCTCATCTGAGCCTGACCAAGGCATCCTTGTACCTTGGACCCCAATGGGATCTCCTCTCTACTCTCCTTTTCCAGTTGCTCAGAGGAAACTTTACAGTCTACAAGACCCCTCAGCTGTGGTAAACATGATAAAGCAGCAGACAGTGTGGAGTCTTAGCTTCCCACAAGGCCTTGGTCTGTGCAGACAATCCCCTCAACACTGCTAGGAAACATCCTCATATTGTATTATGCACAAGGCAAGAAAGGTCAGAGATTTGTCCCTACCCACCCAGCCCTAGAAGAGGTGCCTGAGACCCAGGAGGGTGCCGGCTTGTCCCAGGAGTGTGTGGTGAGCTGCTGATTAAGCCTATAGTTTGATAAACACTGATGGCATCAGGGGACATGTCTGTCTGTCTCTCTCTCTCTTTTTCTCCCCTCCCCTCACAAAGCTGAACAAAGTTGGCCATTCTGGGTCTCTTTCCTGCTTCCTTCATGCACATGCTCAGTCTGCATCCTGGGAGGCTTGGCATTGAACTCCAGGTCCCCAGCAAAATCTAATAACCAAACCACTCATGAACACAGCACACAGAGCAGGCAGCCCCATCCCTCTGCACCAGTCAGATCTTGTGACTTCCTCTGCAAGTAATAGGGTAACAAGGACCAGACAGCAACCCGTGCAAGAGTTAACAGCGTGACAACGCACAAAGTGCAACAGTCCCCCCCCACACTCCCCCCTCCCCCCCGCCCCGGCCCACAGGCAGCAAGGCTCAGCAGACAGGAGGCATGAGGGTTAGAAAACAGCCAGAAAGCACCATGCACCTCACCTCCAGCGAGGTGTGCACCGTGGAGCTGGGCTCGTGGTTTATGTTTAGAAGCTCATGTTATTGCTTGGATGAGAGCAGATTACTTACAATTTAGAAGAGAATTAAGGAGACAGAGGCCAACAGAGATTGCCAGAGACGGTCAGCGTGGAGTCTGATGGTGGCCAGGACGCCAGAGGGTTATTTGAGGAGGGTGTTAGTAGCGAGCTCCTTTCACAGGGAGCCTCGGTGCTGGGGGTGGGGGTGGGGGCATTTCTAGAGGGGGAACGGGGTACCAGCAAAGCACTGTAGGTTCCAGGCTCTGATCTGGAGAGCCAGCCCGGACACAGCCACTATATGGGTTGTAGCTGAGCTCAGAGTGGGGCTTGGACACACTGCCTTATGCTATGGCACAAGGCAAGGCGCCCTGGGCATCAGAGTGGCTGCCCAGGAGGTAACTCAAACATAGGCTGGGTCGCTTCTCCCGTCCCAGTCTAAGCCTGAGGGGTGCCCAGGCCGTGGGTGGGCTGGAACAGCCCCCTAGGGAGCTAGACTGGCTTGGTACAATGCAGCAGCTGATGACCAAGAGGCCACCCGCTGTCAGGCTGTGAGCAATGCCACCTGAAAGCCATCCAGGAGACCATCCGGTGTGCTCAGCTACACGACCTCAAAGAAGCTTCAGGTACAAGAAGGTGTTTTCCTCCCATTTCCTCTCAAGAGGAGAAGTTTATTGCTTTATTTTCTGTTGGTCAGGGAGATGGAACACAGAGCCTGTGCACTGTCCCTGAGCTTTTTGCTCAAGGCTAAAGCTCTGCTACCTTAAGCCACAGCTGGACTTGCAGTTTTTCTGGTGGTTCATTGGAGATAAGAGTCTCACAGGCTTTCCTGCCTGGGCTGGCTCTGATCTCAGCCTCCTGAGTAGCTAGGATTACAGGTGTGAGCTACCAGCACCTGGCTCAAGAGATTTAGTTTTAAAAGCTTTAAGGTTTCTATGGGGAACACAAACTGCTACTAAAAGAGTTCAGGAAGAGTTGTTTCTTTCCTTCTTTTCCCGCAGGGTGGGGATGGAACTAGGGTCCTGTGTCTGCCAGGCAGGTACCCTATCACTGAGCCACATCTCTAGCCCAGCCTGAAATCCTTAGATTGCAGGGTGGTGGCTGGAGAGCCACCTGCTAAGAGGCGAGGGGATGGGGACCCATGCTGGGGTCTCCTCCAAACACAAGACTCATGGTTGTTAAGATGAAGGCAACTCCTACCTATAAGAAAAAGCAAACCTTGAATCTCGGGTCCCCTGAGTCCCACTGGGGCATTGAGACAGGACACAATGCGCCTGCACGAAATTCACCTGGGAGACAACGCTGATTGATCCCAGGACAGTGGCTGCAGGGGGCATGGAGAAACAGAGACTCCTTGGATGTCCCAGACACAGGTCCTGTGTCATTACCTGGCCCCGCCCCTCACCTCGATAATAAATTAAAGTCACCTGAAGAAAGAGGAGACTTGCCCAGGACCATAGAAAAGACCTTCAGGTGGGCAGGGCTAGGGCACCTGGCTGGCAAGTTGGTTGTAACCCTGCCTTTCCTCACCCTCACCTGTGACCCATTCAGGCCTTACTGCTTGGTCTGGGGCAGCGTGAACTCCTCCCTGCAGCTGTCCTGCAGCTGCTGTGTGGCCTGGCAACTGGCCCTGTTACTAAGAATCAAGTAGATGTCCAAGGAAGTAGCAGGTCAGGCCTTGACACTTCAAAGAACTTGACAAAGATGAATAGAGGCTGGCCTCTGAGGCCCAGACTCCTAGGTCCCAACAAGTTGGGGGTGGGGAGAGACTGAAGAGCAGCTGCCGTGACCTCAGCAGGGGTCCCCTGCAGAAGTGTCCCGGCTGGCCTGAGGCTGCCTTGCTTGGTCCTGTGCTCCTCGTTCCTCGCTCCAGCCCCCAAGTTGGAGCTGTGGGACGGACTTCTCCAGGACAGGGAGGCTCAGGCTCTGCCACCCCAAGCTCTCAGCTTCCTGTCAGGAAGTGGCTTTTCCAAAGAGCCAAACAGGCCTTGCCTGCTCTCCGAAGTATGGGAAAGCCAGGTGCTGGTGGCGCACACCTGTAATTCAGGAGGCTGAGATCTGAGGATCACGCTTTAAAGCCAGCCTGGGCAGCCTGTGAAATTGATCTCTGATTAACCTCCAAAAAGCCAGAAGTGAGCTGTGGCTCTAATGTAGAAGGGCAGCCATGAGTGGAAAAGCTAAGGGAAAGAGTCCAGGCCCTGAGTTCAAATCCCAGTACCAATACACAACACAGAAGGTGTGGGGGAATTCCCATGTACGTTTTATTCTTTCCTCATGTATCTTCCCTGTACCTTGCATTAAAGTAAACATCACTCTAGGCAGTATCTCTAACATTGATTCTCCCTCCTCATTGCGTGTGTGTGTGTGTGTGTGTGTGTGTGTGTGTGTGTGTGTGTGTGTGTGTGTGTGTGTAAAAGAAGGGCTGTGGCTTCTGTGAAAATGTCCTACCAGTCCTGTCTGCTCAGCCTTACCTTGCCCCAGCAACGGCATGGACGGGTCATCATAGCTACCGCCATAGAAATCATTACCATCCTCCAGTTCGCTGTTCACGGGGTTGCCATTGGCAATGCTCTTTTGTTTGGTTGTGAAAAACATTTGCATCTTCATATTGTACCTGGAAGTCAGGTAAGGCAGGCAGTCAGAGCAGCGGAGGGCAGTCTTACCCGTACTAGTGCAGTCAGCGTGGAATGCAGGCAGCTGGTTGGCCCTTCAGACAGGAGCTTGGGTTGTGTGGCTGGGATACCTGCTCCTATTGAGCTGTTAGCCAGCTCCCAGAGGAGGCAGAGAATGTCACATGCGATGTAGTGACTGAGTGTTTTAAGTGTGTCCTAATAAAAATTGTTCAGCCATAGCCAGGCGTCGGTGACTCACGCCTGTCATCCTAGCTACTCAGGAGGCTGAGATCTGAGGATCACAGTTCAAACCCAGCCTGGGCAGAAAAGTCCGTGAGACTCTTATCTCCAGTAAATCACCAGAAAACTGGAAGTGGTGCTATGGCTCAGTGGTAGAGCACTCGCCTTGAGCTGAAGAGCTATGGGACAATACCTAGGCCCAGCGTTCAAGCCCTATGACCGACAAAAACATAAAATAAAATTGTTCTGCCAACAAAGGAACAAAGGGGGCACCTGTTCCCTTTGCCCTGGGAGTGACTCTCTCCTCTGGGTTGCGTGATGGCCTCACTGTCAGCCAGCACAGCTTTGAGGCCCTGGGGCTGGCTGCTTCTCGGAAAGACGGCCGAGAGATCACTTGAGAACAATGTTCTTGCGGCTTGACAGTTGATCAGCCTTCTTTAGGAGACATAAATGTCTCAGAGCCCACATAAGGTTTTGCTCATACTGTGTGTGTTTGTTTGTTTGGGTTTTTTTGGTAGAAAATATCCACAACATAATTTGTCCCTGTATTTATTTCTCATTTTTCAGTCACGCTTGCATGGCATTAATTCTATTCACATGGCTATGTAATGATCACCAATATTTTCAAGTTTTTTTTTTAACCAAGGCAGACAGCAGTGCTGTACTCATTAATCAATAGCTCCCCATACTCAGACCCCAGTTCCTCACTAACCCCGAATCTGTGTCTGTCTCTATGAACCTGGATCTTCGAGATACTTCTACATGGAATCATACCACCTTTGTCCCCCAGTGGCTGCCTTCTATGTGAGGAAGCAGGTAGCAGAACTTTATCCTCTGAGTCGGTGATGAGCACTGCTTGTGGGGGCCTTGGGTGTAGGGTCCAGAGCCTAGTGCCTGCACACCCAGGCCCGTGCATGGGACACATACACTTGTATCATGTTGTGGCCCTCGGGCAGAAGGTAAGCTGCCTCCCGTTGTTTTGTTTTGTTTCTAAGGGTGGTCTTGAACTATGGAAGAGTCACTCAACTATCGTAAGAGTGGCTGCTACCCTACTTCAGAGGAAGCTGCCCAGCCACTTGGCATGACTCCACCGGTAGGCCCTGCACCCCAAAACAGCGCCTGAACATCCATCCCCACGTAGGCAGCTTCCTAGCACTGTCTCTAGCAGAGGGACTGCCAAACCTGACTGGGGGTTCTGAGGCTCTCCTTTCCTCTGCGCAAGGTGGGAGGGGTGAGTGGAAGGAGGAGAGAGAGGGCACTTACTTCATGATCAGAATATAAAACACGTACAAGATGATGAGCACCAGGCCTTCCCACCTCGAAGACACAAAAGAGAGTGTGGTTACTTTTAGAAACCCTGGCACTGCAGGCGGGATGGAGCGGCACAGGACCGCAGTGGGTGGGCTAGCCTCACCTCCCCCATCCCCAGCCCCCGGCAGGAGGGTGAGATATCCTAGCCAGAGCTGCCCTATCACTCAGCAAGCCCATTCTCTGCCAGCTACAAGACTCAGGCAAAGTCCCCAACCCCCAGCTACCTGGAGAGACTAAGCTGCCACACTAAAATGAACCTAAGGTCACTCAAGATTCGGAAACAGCTAGGTACTAGTGGCTCAGGCCTGTAACCCTAGCTACTCAGGAGGCTGAGATCTGACGATCCCAGTTTGAAGCCAGCCCTGACAGAAATATCTGTGCGACTCTTCCAATTAACCAGCAAAAAAAAGTTAGAAGTGGAGGTGTGGTTCAAGTGGTAGAACACCAACCTTGAAAGGGCTAGGTAGAGTAAGAGGCCATAAATTCGAGTCCCAATACTGGTGCACACAACCCCTTCCTCCCCCACAGATTCTGGAACATACTATCACTGCTCTTGTGGACACAGCCAACCCTATAAACTGTGGGTCTCTGACCACAGGCCCTAAGAAGCCACGTGAGCTTTCACTTGCTTGCTTCACAAAGTCTGTGCATACCAGGCCAGGGCTGTGGGCAACTTGGGAGCACTTTCTTTGCTAACATGGTGCCCACACACCCTCAGCCAGAGGGGACTTGTAGAGGGCATCTATGGCTGCTAGGGTAGCTGAGAAAGAGAAGCCAAGATGGGGCCCAAGCCAGGGTGTCTGTGCACATGGCAGATAGTGAAATCCTCGACCTTGCCATCGGAGGATTTCTCACAGACGGTACCATGAGAGGCAGGCTCTGCATCTTGCTAATAAGTAGGTGGCTCCCACGGCTGTGAATATGAGCACTCAGGCCCCAGGGTAGAGCCTGCCCTTGTTCCTCTCAACTCTGGGCTTGCTGTCTCTTAATTCATGGCTTAAAGGTGAGTCTCTTCCCGAGTTTCATTGGAAGCATTCGCTTTTCTACAGGCTTATCTGCATATGTACACAAACACACTGAGGAAAGGACCAGGACTGGGCACTCAGGGAGGGAGCCCAATGGTGTTAGCTCCTCTGAACAATTAACAAACTGTTCACCAAAATGAATACCAGAAAGGTAAGGCTTTTTTTGGGGGGGGGATGGGTGGGAGGAGGTAATGGGGGAGGACCCAAAAGGAGGGAGGAAAGATGAGCAAAAGCAGTTACTACATTCAATGTAGATTATGTAAAGATGGATGGTCAGGATGGGAGGGGGAAAAGATGGGGGAGAATGATGGGTAGGGTGACACTGGGCAGGTACATTGCACTCATCATCTGACTTGTGGAGTTGAAACCTCTCTGTATCACTACTTAATAGAAAAATTAAAAAAAAAAAAGAACTCCTTAGGGCTGGGAAGGTGGCTCAGGGGTAGAGCGCTTGCCTTGCATGCATGAGGCCCTGGGTTCAATTCCTCAGCACCACATAAGCAGAAAAAGCTGGAAGTGGCGCTGTGGCTCAAGTGGTAGGGTGCTAGCCTTGAGCTGAAGAGCTGAGGGACAGAGCCCAGGACCAGAGAAAAAGAAAAAAAAAAAAAAAGAACACCTTCACAGAAACATACAAAATGATGTTGGAAAAACAAAAAGTTTGCTTTTCATGGTAAGAGACTCAGCTCTTCTGACGTTTCTCCATGACCAAGGTGAGAGGGTGGGCTCAGATGTTGTGTGGTACTGGGGCACCTGTGACCTGTGACCCTGCCCCCTCCCCCTCATCATTACCTTGTTATACCTGGTACTGGAGTCCCTCTCTTGGTACAAAATCCATCCCCCCTCCCCCAAAAAACAAAAAAACCTGTCATCATTTTAGTTTTCTGGCTTATCCGGCAGGGTGTGAATACTGAGGAAAACAATTTTTTTTTCAGCACTTTGAAAGGAAAAAGACAAGATTGCTCAGAATGACATCCTTTTAACTTCCCCAAGTTAATTAGCATAGGGGTTGTAAAAAATAATAATTCTCAAGACAGCCCAGCAAACCCAATAAACAAGGTTGCTGGAAAACAACCATAAATTTTAGCAACTTACCACACGATTTCTTCATCGTATATGAACTAGAAGGCAAAAGAGAGAAACGGGGGCCTATTCATTCCAAATGAAGGACAAACATGACCCCCCTCCCCACAGAGCCTCTGAGAAGCAAATGCGTGAGCTTTCCCAGGTGGACCCCATGGCGTGGGCCTTGGCTTTGCTAAGCCTTGTTACCATGGAGATACCCCCCACTCCAAAATATAATGAGCAGGTATGAGTGTGTGGGAGGGGAGGCACAGTGCAGTAGGAAGGGTGTGTTGGGGGAGGGGGTGATGGTCAATCAGATTGCAGGGAGGGGTCAGCACCTCCATATTGGGGGCTGTAGGTGCTGGCCACATTGTCAGGGGCAGACAAGCAGGGGTGTGTGCCCTCCCAGGCCCTGGCCCCCTGAGTCCCGGTGGGAGTGCCAACTCACCGCAATGAGCACGACGACCGAGAGCGTGTAGTACACCGAGTCTCTGCACACGGCCCACCACGTCAGACGCACCACCTGCCCCAGCACAGACTGTCAGCGGCTACGGCCTGGACTCCCAGCTCCCCCCAGCCACCCCGTCAGGTGCAGGGGGCCCTGGGGCTCCTCCCTGGCTGCCCCTGGACCTTTGTTACACTTGGGGAAGAAAATAGAAACCCATAATCTTCGAGGAGGTGGTAAAACCAGCCCTCGCCCAAGGTAGCGGCTGGGCACAGTTCACACCAGAACCGGCTGTCAAAGTGGAGACAAGGGTACCCCATGGCCTCTTCAAGTATGATTGGCTGCACACCTCTGTCTCCCCAAACAAGGCAGGGCTGTGCGCATGAGGCTGCAAAGTCTAGTATCCTCTGGGAATCTGTAGGTACCAAGCCACAAGCCAGCTTCAGCCTGTGGGGGGCAACAAAGCCAAGCCCCAGAGTACCGGGCCGGCAACAACAGGCATATGGGGTCAGACGCAGGAGCGCCCACCTCTACTCCAGCCCTCTCCAGAGAAGCTTGATCTCTACCCTACATTCACTGACCTGGCCAGCGAACAGTCCACACACTCCGATGATGCACAGGATGTTGAACACGGCAGAGCCCACAATGGTCCCCACGCCCACATCCCCGTGTGTGATGAACACGCCTTGAAAGAAGATTCCACTGTGGGCCTTGGCCGCCAGGCCAGGCCTGCCCCTCAGGCCTGCCCCTCCCACCATCCCCATGCTCTCAGCAGCAAACACAACACCCTTGACATTCACACCAGACAGTGGAGGGCCCTGGGACAGTTCCCCAATGCTCTTCTTTTTAATTCTTAAGTATTATTATTTTTAATATTTGTACTGGTACTGGGGCTGAACTCAGGACCTCATGCTGCTAATTGGCTTTTTTTTGCTCAAGGCTAGCACTCTACCACTTGAGCCATAGCTCCACTTCTGGTTTTTAGTGGTTAATTGGAGATAAGAGTCTCATAGACTTACCCGCCTTGGGCTGGATTTGAACCTCAATCCTCAGATCTCAGCCTCCTGAGTAGCTAGGATTGCAGGCATGAGCCACCAGTGCCTGGCAGCTCCCAGTTTTTGGAATAACTTGATTGAGGTGTTATTCACACCTTTAAAGACTAGGATTCAGTGAGTTTGTATACGCACAGAATTGTGCCATCCAAACCAGTCACAATTTCGAACATTTTTACCACTACTGAAAGAAGCCCATTAGCACCCCACATCCTAAGACATGGCCCCTGCACCTCTGGATTTACAGATGTGAAAATGGAGGCTCCGAGCTAATACCCACCCCCTCCCCCATGCTGGCGCCCAGCCCGCGCTCTCTCTCTCTCTCTCGCTCTCTCCACGTCTCCTCTCTCTCATCCCAGCAGCTGGCCATTTCTTACCGATCACAGAGGCAAACAGCTCTGGCGTCGAGCTTCCTGCAGCCATGAAGGTGGCTCCGGCCACATCTTCACTCAGATGGAGTTTCTGAAACAGAGGGGACCACAGGCGCTCAGGGGTGACACAGCCGTGCATATGCGCTGGGCACGGTACCTGGGCTCTGGCTGCCAGGGCGCTCAGAGGAGCCATGCTACAGCTGAGTGTGATTCCTCTACCCTGCAGCCTATCCTCCCCCACCCCAGCACACGGCCCACAACCCCTTCTCCCTCCCCACTAGCTACCATTCTGTTCCAAAACACGCCCTGATGAAATCTTTTGGGCACCCTGCACCCACACTGGGCCAGCCATGCCCCCTTTGGACCACAGAAGGTAGAGGGTGCTGACAGTCCCCCGGCCTTTGTTAGGTGGGGTTCCTACAGCCTAAAACAGGCTGAGCTAGGCAGCACTGCCTAGCAAGGGTCCACCAAGCTAGTGATCATCTCCAGGGTATCAGGAGGTAGGGGCTAACGCCCGGCACCCACCTGGGTCCTGCTCCAAACAATGCCTTCTCCATGGAAGGCCTGGCAAAGAGGTTCATGTGCAGGAAGGAGGCTGAGAACTCACGCCAGGCCCTGTGGACCGGGGAGGCCAAGGTGTGGCAGGGAGGCCCACCCTCTCATCTAGAATGTAGGGCTGCACCCTGGAAGCCTGGGCTTGCTAGCTCCCTCTCCCTATGGGCTGGCTAGCTATAGAAAGGCACCTCACAGTATCAGAGCCCTGGGTTTGACCAGGCTGAGGGACATCACGCTGATCCCCAAGGCCGGAGCTCAGCTACCTGGCCTGCCCACCAAGCCTCACTCATCTCTTTGAGCAGAACCCAGACTGCACTGCCTCCTGTCCTGCCTCTTCCCAACCTTGGCTTTCCTCTCTGCTTATTGAAATCCGTCCTACTTCTGAAGACCCAGTACCCACCTCCTCCATGAAACCTACCCAGACTTCTCTCCAGCGGCAATACTCCTGACCGCCTTCTCACCTGGACGCTCCCAGTGAAGCTCCCGATCACCTCCCTGATCGCTCCCTGCCCCTTGTCCTCTGATGGCTCTCACTAAGCTCCTTACATGGGTCTTAACCTCTAGTGCCACGGCCATCACCCTTGCTCACCTCTCCATCCTAAGGGATCTGGGTGGCTCTAGGGGGACCTGGCATGGCCACCGGATGCTGTCAGTCAGTCAGTCACATCTTACCGCAAAGGGCAGGGGCCAGCCCCAAAGCCACAGCTGCCACAAGCTCTCAGCCCTGTCAGGGTCTGGGGGTGCATAATCACTATTTATGGTGGTTTGGATGGGAAATGTGCCCCCAAATGTCTCCCCAGGGGCCACCAGCTGGTGGAGGATTGTCACCCAGTGGTGATCACAAGCATTGGGATCTAACCAGAGGATTCACCCACCGGTGGGTTCATAAATGTGACAGCATTAGTGGGAGGAGATAGAAACTTTGGGAGGCGAGGCAGTTGGAGGAAGGCCACTGGGGGCATGTCCATGGGGGCCACATCTAGTCCCCTACCCCTTCCTGGCTCCCTCTGTCACCGTTTCCTGGCCACTGTCATGAAGGGCCACATCCTCCCGCCATGACACTCTGCCTTACCAAGGGCCCCAAAGTGATGGAGCCAGCCAGCCAACACAGACTACAACCTCTGACACCATCAGATAAAATTAGGTTTTGCTCCTAAAGCCAGGCACTGGTGGCTCATGCCTGCAATCCTAGCTTCTCAGGAGGCTGAGATAGGAGGATTAAGGTTTGAGTCCATCATGGGCAGACAAATCCATGAGACTCTTATTTCCAAATAACCAGCAAAAAGCTGGAGCAGTGGCTCAATTGATAGAGCACCAGCTTGGAACAAAAAAAAAAAAAAAACCAAACAACAGTGGGAGGCCTTGAGTTCAAGCCCCAGTATTGGCACACATGCTTGCACGCATGCACACGTGCACACACACACACAATACATGCATACATGCATATATGTACATACATACATACCAAATCTTTGTTCCTTTAACTTGTTTATGTAAGATATCTTGTCACTACGACCAATACTACAAGGACCCACTATTTCTTGTGGGAGGGGGGAGGTAGGGGTCACCACTGGGTTGCAGAAATAGCCAAAGACCACTTACAGTAGCCACTGTTCCCCTAACTCCCATTTCATGGGGTTGCAAGGTGGAGCCCTAATAGCCTGGTGTCTTTATCTGAGGGGCCTGAAGGGTGGAAGGGGAAAAGGAGAAGTCAGGTCACTCTTTGGGTGTGACTCCCCAGTGTACACGACACTAACCACCGCCACCCCCCAACTGTGTTTTGGAAGTGGGTAAAATTATAGGGGTGCCCCTGCCTCCATCTACCCATGACAACATGGCCTCACACAGCTGGCGGCCTCACAGGGTGAAAGGCGGCAAGGACTTCGGGTCACACGGGGTACACGGGGTATGTGCTGTAAGCAAAAGTCCTTTCCTTCCCAGACCAAGAGGTAGACTGGGGGGATTTGTGTACTGGGAAAAAGAAGAAAGGAAAGTTAAGAAAAACTCGATGAGTTAACTAGAGGGAGGGGCTTCCTATCCTCAGAGCTCAGGATCCCCCGGTGAGCACTTTAGGGGATGCAGATCTGCCCCTGGGACCTCACCTCCACCTCCACAGGTGCACACCTGCACCACCAGCCTCACTGCACCCACCCATGTGCTAAGCCAGGTCTGGTACACACGCCCATGGGCTGCCGGGAAGCTGGACCATCTGAGCAATGACTTGGCACCACTTGTGCCAAGTTCTGGGAGGGAGCACCATCTGTCACTGGTGTTTGGTGGCTTTGGCGGCGACGCCTGGGGCTTGGCGGGACCGTGTCCTCTATGTCTCCATCTCACTGTGGCCTTCCTGTCCTGGCCACTCATGTGCCACGTGTTCTCCGTCATCCCAGGCGGCACCAGAGTCCCCGTCCCTCACACATACCTCACAGATCTTCTCTAGGGATGGGACAAAGAAGTCATCACACACGATGGCCAGGGCGTAGAACATGTACAAAGCCTGGGGGGGAAACGAGACAGGGTCAGCGAGAGCCCCCAGGGCCTCCCCAGGGTCCACTGGACCCCAAATCAGATATCTAGGCTGATGCTGGGGACAGGCAAGTAGGAAAACCCAGCGCCCGCCATCTCCCCACTGACTGATATGGGGAAACTGAGGCTCAGAGAGGGGAAATAATGTGCTGAGAAGCAGTGGGGATGAGACCCCGGCCACTTGGGCTCAGACTTCCTCCTACAGTACATGGTATAAAAAAAATATACATTCCCTCTTGTGCCCCCTAGGATTGTGGCATGCAACTCCGAAAGCCCGTGGGATCTTTGAAGTCTCCTGTATGCTAAGGAGATCACTGGTGGCTTTAGGACCCACTCCGACTAGGTGAGTGGGTAGGACTTTAATCCCCACCCCCAGCACTGGAGGAGGGGTGAAGGGATGAGGGGGGGGCGGGGAGGGGGCAGAGCTGGAGGAGTCTCAGGAATCACGGGGCAGGCACTTGCCCTGCCCTGCCCTTGACTTCTATTTCCAATATGCAAGCAGGTGTGTCATCCCTTAGTCTATAAAAGAAGATAAAGAGACATTAAGAATTATGTCCTGGGCTGGGAAGGTGACTTAGTGGTAGAGCGCTTGCCTTGCATGCCTGAGGCCCTGGGTTCAATTCCTCAGCACTACATAAGCAAAAAGAAAAAGCCAGGAGTGGCGCTGTGGCTCAAGTGGTAGAGCGCTAGCCTTGAGCTGAAGAGCTGAGGGGCAGCGCCCAGGCCCAGAGTTCAGGCCCCACAACTGGACCAAAAAAAAAAAAAAAAATTGTGTCCTTGCATTGGCTCTGGGGCCACTAGCTGTATGATGTGAGCCCGGTCGCCTAGCAGACTTCAGATGTTGTTTCTTGGTGGGCAAAAGGGCGCTGTGTCTGTTCTCCTCCTGGACCTGTTGCACGGCCTTGCTGGGACCTCAGCCAGGCCGTGGCTGTGCCACCCTGGCGACCTCACCCCGAGAAGCACTCACACCAAGGATATGCAGCAGGACAGCTCCGTGTTGTCGCTCCTTATTGGAGAACAGGTCTGTGGGAAACTCATGAATTGCTGCAAGACAAGAGGAGATAACGGAAGTTAGAGATCTGTGGCCCCAATCGCCTTTCTGAGCCCTGAGAGTCCACCCAGGAGCGCACTGCCCAATGACATTGGACTAGCCAGCAGGAGAAAAGGCCAGCTGTTTTGGGGTCCAAGGCAGATCAATGCTCTTAGGAGAGTGCTGGATACTGGATTATGCACAGGTATCCCAGCCTCTTAGAACTGATGGGGTTTTAGTTGTGCCTTGTGTTTTGAAACCAACCAACCAACCCTAGTATGATAGATATATTTCACAGCCATTATGATGGCTACACTCCAAAAGATGGATAGTAATAAGTGTTAGCAAAGATACAGAGATGCTGGACCCTTGTACATGGCTTGTGGGAAAGTGAAAAGGGACAGTTTGGCAGTTCTTCAGAGAATACACCCAAGTTACCATCTGGCCCAGCAGTTTCATTCCTAAGTATATATACTTGGCACAGGAGACATGAATACTCAAAAAATATGGGCTGGCGCCAGTGGCTCACACCTGTAATCCTAGCTATTCAGGAGGCTGAGATCTGAGGGTCAGGATTCAAACCCATCCTGGGCAGAAAAGGCCCTGTGAGATGCTTATCTCCAATTAACCACTCAAAAAATGGAAGCAGCTCTGTGGCTCAGGTGATAGAGCACTAGCCTTGAGCACACAGAGGCTCAGGGACAGTGCCCCGGTCCTGAGTTCAAGCGCCAGGACTGGCGGAAAAAAAAACTGGATCCAAACGTGCAGGGTTCAAGTGCCATGCCAGCTCTCAGCAACATCCTCTCAGGATGCTCCAGGAAAGTTCCTTCGCACTGTCCCTGCCATTTGAGATGACCAATGGATACATATTTTTTGCTAGACTGGAAGCTTCTGGAAGGCAAAGATCAGATCCATCCTGCCCAGTCCAGCATCCCATCCTGTGTCTAGGCCACTCTCAGCAGATGGTCCTCAACAGACCTCACCAACCTACAGAATCAATGAGGTAATAGGTAAACTGTGGAATCACCTTATTACCTTATCCTAATCTATTACCTTACCTTCCCCCACCCTCAGCGACCAGGGGGCCAGTGTCCCACCCAGAATTTCCTTCTCTAGGCTCTCAACACAAAGGTCTTTCCATGGAGTTTTAAGATCAAATTCTCCCAACAAGGAGCAGAAAACAGCAGCTCCCGAAGCACCTAGAAAAGGATCCCACCTTGAGACAAGAAGTGATAGAGGAGAATTAAGACGCCCTCCCTTCTTCTCTTCCCTTGTTCCCTCCCTCTCTGCCACCCTCTTGGTAATCAAACTTCTGTAATAGAATCTCTGCTGCCGGTTGGTCCAAGGGCAGGAATCTGCCTCAAGGTCTGTCTGCTCAGAGAAGGACAATTATTTAGAGAGTCGACATTCCTGCGGCCAGGATCATGTCTATGGAAGGAACGAAGCCATCTGGGATGTTTTCAGTGCAGATCAATACCCATTTCTGCCATGAGAATTCCAGACCCTGGCAGGTTCTCTGAAACTCGTGTTTTGAGAGCTGGTGACTGAGAATTAGACTCAAGTCAGGCTGCCTTTCTTCATCTGGCCTCCTGAAGGGAGGCTCTGTCCTTGGTGAAACAGACTTCTCCATCATTCCCACCCTAGTCTGTACCTCAATGACTGCTGGAAGGGTACAGAGGATAGCTCAGAGAAGGAGGAGACCAGCTCAGGTTACCCAGCCATATGAACGAGAGCTGGACATGAAAACCCCATTGCAGCCATCCTACAGTCCAGCTCTCCCACTAGGTGCTTGTCTGGCCCAGTCCCTTGCCTTGTGCAAGGGGACGAGGCCGTCACACCACTGTGTGTGGCCTGCCGTGGCACGGGTAGCAAGAGCTGTGGCAGGCAGAGGTTGCTTGGTGTCTGGAACTGGTGTGGACTCTCCACCCTCCTGAAACTGAGTTAAGGAGAAGATGGACTTAGGTGTCAGGACGGGATTGTAAACCTACAGGTACCTCTGTCCCCTTGGCTCCAGAGCATGTCTGGCCTTGATGTAAGAAAGCAAGGGAGCAAACAGTACCAGCCTGATAAGGGAAGGAAGAGGGCAGAGATCACCAAGAGCGACAGACAGCACAAGCCTCATGGGAGCCTGCCCATAGGAGCAGTGTTAACCCAGGTCTCCCAGGAAGCCTCTTTCTCCTCCCGTGGCTTGCTGGAGTCAGGAGTCCTAAGCCACATTCAAGGTCATGATGCTTGCCTGTCTGAGAGGCCTGGGCCAAGTTCAAGGTCATGGTGCTTGCCTGAGAGTCCTGAGCCTGCTCTCACTGCTCAAATCCCTGCCACGGATGGTGAGATTGGGGGGGGGGGGCGGTGATCAGCAGGGCACACACGGCATTTGAGGTCATGCCTAAGCCTTTAAGCTGCAGAAATCCGGGGGTGGTGGGTGTAGGGAGAAGAGATTTATTTGCAGGTGAGCAGAGCTCAGGGAAGCAGGGATGATCCGAGCATCCTCCACAGCCCAGGAATGGAGAGGCAGGGACAGGGGACAGGAGGGAAGGGTGCCATTCCCCACCCCCTTTCAGACCCTTGCCTTCAAACCTCAGTGCTCAGAGGCGTCTCTCCATCACTAGTGGACATGCCCTGGACATACCCATTCCATAGACCTGGACTGCAGGCAGGGCCCAGGGGCACAGAGGAGGGGAGGTCTCCAGCCAGTTGGTTTTTGTGCATTGGAGGGGAGGCAGATTCTAGGGTCCTGGGGCCAAAAAGCATTTCCCCTAGCATCTTATAAATTGCTTGGGTCCCCAAGGCATACTTCATAAAGATGCACAGAGTATGGCTTTGAATCAGTGTTGTTCCTTTGAGGCCCAAAACACATGAACTTATTCAACCAGTAATTCCAGACCCTCTGCAAATGGCTAAATGAGTTCCTGTGAACCCCCAGCCTCCCTCCAAGAGCCTGTGGGCTGGGTCTTGCAGGTTGATTCGCCTCTCAGGATTCCTGAAAATGAAGGAATCAGTATGCATTTCTTGAGTATTTACTATGCACCAGGCTGTAGACAAGGGTCTCATAGATGTATTAGCCATTCACCCACCCACGCATGTACCCATCCACCTCCCTCAACCAGTTATCCATTTGTCCACCTGCCTGTCCCTCCATTCACCCACCCACCCTTCTTACATACAGTAAAATCCATTCATGGTATTCTGTAGTGTTCATCCGGCCTGGTGTGGGTGGACAGGGAAACAAATGATCCAGAGGCAGTAAGAGGGCTGCCATGCTGGTGAGGAGTAGACCAAGCTGTGGTTACTGACTTGGGGCAGATGAAGAATATGCAGCAAAGAAGCAGGCTGCATTTTCCTAGAAGCTTTAAGAGCTATGGCCCTGAAAGGGATGTGCAATTCTATCAATTCTAGCCAGAAGGGCCTTTTGAGCTCAGTATCTTCCCTTAACAAAATGCTTAGAGAGTTAGCCAGGTCATATTCCTACCTTCTAGAAATATTCTTGCTTGGCTTTTTAAAACTCCTTTCTGCAACAGTGAGTCCCCATCCTCTGGAACCTGAGGATGCCGGTATTCATGAGACTTTGTCTCTAGGCCTCTTTTCCCTCTACTTCCTGTCCCTGGCTTTGACTTACTGATCTCTGCAGACATCTCCCAAATTACAATCTTTTCCTGAGATCCAGACCTAACATGTCCAATATCCAACTGGAACCATTTGCTGGCCCTCCTCAGTGAGTGGCCCATTGTCTACCATAGTGTACAGGAAGGAAATTATGGCAATGACCTTGAACAGTCCATCTGGCACTCTGAACAGTCCAGCAGGCACTCAGCATCTATTTCCATTTCTTCCATGAATCTTTCTGCTGGGACACCAGATCCAGGTGTCAAGGCTGGACACTGCATGGTCCCACATCCCAGCCCTACATACTTTTCTGATGTGCCTTGACTTTCTTGCAGCTATAGTTCTGATTATTAAGCAAGTATCATTAACCATGGTGACTGTAGGAAGGAGGCTGAGTATTCTTGCTGTCATTTCCACTGACCACCAAGGCTACAGAGGTGCACTGGGAGACCGCTCTTCTTGATTTGAGCACTGGATGTTTCTGGTTATTTCATTTCTATTAGCCCCATTTGGGCTGCTATAATAGGCTCACCTGGATAACTTGTAAACAATAGAAACTTATCTCTTTCAATTCTGTGGAGAGATCAAAGATGAAGGCCTTACTCTGGTCATAAAAGATACCTTCCCTCTGTATCTACACATGGTGATGGGGACCATGCAGATCACTGGAGCCTCTTTTTGTTGTTGTTGTTGTTGGTCATGGGTCTTGAACTCAGGGCTTGGGCACTGTCCTTGAGCTTTTTTCCCCCAAGGTTAGTGCTCTATCACTTTGATCCACAGCTCCATTTCCTGTTTTCTGGTGGTAAATTGGAGATAAGAGTCTCACAAACTTTACTGTCCAGACTGTCTTCAAACTGTGATCCTCAGATCTCAGCCTCCAGAGTAGCTAGGATAACAGGTGTGAGCCATCAGTACCCATTATAAAAGTACCGATTCCAGAGACAAAGGCCAAGTCCTTATGACACAAGCACTTCCCATAGTTCCTCCCCCTTAAACCCTTCCCTGCAATTTCATAAGCACCTAGTTCCCTGGATTAAGTTCCTGTCATATGAAAAACCTAGAATGGCTTCTTTGTCACACACTGAACACTGATTGATACACCTGCCTCCCTAGCCTCCTTGGGGGCCTGGCATTTCACTTCCGAAGCTGTTCTGGGATCCACCCACCTACCCACAACTACCACTCCTAGCAGCATCCTGGCTACTCCACTGACCTCTGAATCTGCCCCTGCCCCAAGTCCATGCAGTCTGCTCCTTTCTACTTCTACCCAGCAGGCAGCAGGTCTTCCTTGCCCAAGCCTCTGAGACCTCACCCCCCACCCTCAACCCCAAGATCTGATCCTGTCACCTTTCTGGCCTTTCTCAGCCCATAGTGCTCTCTGCTCCAGCCACACTGGCCAGGCCTGAGCTGCCAAGTCTCAGCGTAGCCTGGCGCTAAGCCCGCGTTCAGGAAACACCTGGCGAGTGGATGAGCATTTGGCTTTCTACCTTCTTTGGATGCAGACCTGAGAGTGACTGACAGGTGCTCTACCCAGAAGGCCTGGGGGCTCAGCCAGCCTGATGCTGTGTCCTTGGTACCAGCTCTTCCCAAGCAGCTTTCCAGCTGCTGCCCACAGAGGATCCACCAACTGACAGCTGTTGACAGTGCTGTGCTTTCTGTGGACACTGATCTCCCCTAAACCTTTCAATTAGTCCATTCACTTTAGGGAATGTGAACTGCAAAGTGAATTATTATTATTTTATTTAAGGAGAAATTGCCCATAAACATGTCATTCCACTTTCTATGCAAGGTTAAAAATAACCTTGCATTCTAAGCCCTGCCTTTCATTCCAAAAAGGAGACTGCAGGCTGGGGAGTCATTTAAATAGCATCGGATTTCGATCATTGCGACTTACATAAGGTATGTGTTTTAGAAACCACCCAAGCGCCAGGAAAGAAAAAAATCAGATTTTCCTTGAATTCTTTGGTTTAAAATAACTTTGTTAAGAATCTTATACCTTTCATGAGCAACAGTTGGCATGTCATGGTTTCATTCCATTACCCTCCTGTCCCAAATAAGAGTAAATATAATTAAATCATTGGTTTAACGGGCACAAAAAGGAGTCTAACTCCCAGCTTTCTCTCAGTTAAAGAGATTATGCACTGAAATGAAGAAGAAGAAGAAGAAGAAGAAGAAGAAGAAGAAGAAGAAGAAGAAGGAGGAGGAGGAGGAGGAGGAGGAGGAGGAGGAGGAGGAGGAGGAGGAGGAGGAGGAGGAGGAGGAGGAGGAGGAGGAGGAGGAGGGGGGGGGGAGGAGGAGGAGGAGGAGGAGGAGGAGGAGGAGGAGGAGGAGGAGGAGGAGGAGGAGGAGGAGGAGGAGGAGGAGGAGGAGGAGGAGGAGGAGGAAGAAGAAGAAGAAGAAGAAGAAGAAGAAGAAGAAGAAGAAGAAGAAGAAGAAGAAGAAGAAGAAGAAGAAGAAGAAGAAGAAGAAGACTGGAAACCGCTGCAATAGAACTGGTTTTCACAGGAGCTGTAGTCATGGAATTTTACAGCTGGATGAAACTCCTCCCCTCCCCCAACTGTTGTTCTCCACCGGGAGGGAGAACAGGCTCATCAGCCTGACAGGGCCATCCCAGCAGTCACCATTGCCTGCCTGATGCTGTTTAACACCCTTCCCCTCACCCCACTGAGAACCCTATACTCCATCTCAAAGGGGAGAAGGCTAATATCCTACAAGGACAGCCACTTCACTCCATATCACAGCTACTCAGCCACAGGATGCCAGGACCACCTATGAACCATACTAAGCTCAGGCAGGACAGAAGAACTCTGACCCCCCCGGGCTCAGCAACAGCCAGCACAGGAAATCAGACCTCTACCACCATTGGCTGGCCCAGAATGGCAGGGCTCTGTCCACCAGGCGCAGCGCCCTCTGGCTTCCACTCCCCACTCAAGCCAACTGCTAGTGCTTGGATCTTGAGGTTAGAGGCATGTTCCTGAGGTGGCAGTGCAGAAGAAGTCTAAGAGATGATGTGGATTGGGGGTCCTTTGACTGTTGGGGACATGCTCTGGAAGGGGCTGGTGAGCCTTCAGCACCCCCCTCCACCCCGCCCCTGCCCCCAGCCACCTTTCACTTTCTGGCCACAAGGGGAGTAGTTTTGCACACCTGGCCACCATGTGCTGCATTCTCTGTTGGCTCCAAACTGTGAATTAGAACCCCTACAACTAGCCTTTCTTCTTGACAAGCCGAGGGCTGCAGGTATTTTGGTCTAGTGCCGGAAAGCTGACTAACAGCCCAACCAGAGAAAGTGGAAGCAGGCTCCTGCAGCGAGCTGCACGGTGACTCCTCCTCATTTGTTACTCGGGACACTTTACAGTGTGACCTCATTTGGAAATAAAGGATATTAACTTTATATAACAAATCAATACAGGCTGGACATTGTAAACTGTAGAAATGGATTTTTTTGGTTGTTTTTGTCTTGCAGTTTCAGATGCTGGAAGGCCAAAGCATGTCAGGGTTGGACTCTGGAGAGACTGGCCTTCCTCTCTTGGCAGGCCGCCTCCTCAGTGCTCCCACTGCAGCGTCTTCTCTGTCTGCTGTCTCTTCCTCCTCCTGCAGGAGCAGCAGTGGTCTTAGATGAGGGCCCCATCCTGATGACCACATTGACCCCTAACTGCCTCCCTGCAGGTCGGCTCCAGTGGGAGGGCATAAGGGCTTCAAGAATGAACTTGGCTGGAGACACAGTTCCGTCGATAATGTAACAGACCACCGGGGCTTTGCAGATGACTAAACCGCATTTCAGTAACTCAACTAACATCACTAAACTGTCATTTCAGTAACGAAACTGAAATGACATTATACTAGATTTAGGTGTTTTTTATAAGAAGACAGGACACAAAGACACATAGAACAGGCCATGGAGGCCAGAGGAAGAGGTTAAGTGATACAGACACAAGCCAAACCAGCAGCTAAGAGAGAGGCAGAGGAGAGACTGACTCCTCAGAGCCTGCGGGCGAACTGAATCCGTCCATTCCCAAGACCTCCGCTTCAGACCTTAAGACTCCTGAACTGGGGGGAAATACATGCTTGTTGTTTTAAGCCACCTTGCTTGTGGCTTTGCTTGGGCAGTGCTGGGAAACAAACACTCCCCAAGCCGATGTCACAAAATGCTCTGCTTCCTGTCTTCCCAGGCCAGCCACCTCCCATCAGGGCCTACCCGAGTCCCCTTTATCCACTAAAAGCTTCCTCTCCCCTCCCCTGACTATGAGTATCTGTGCAGTCAGGTGATGGTGGCCAATTCCCGTGCTGTAGCAAACTCTGTAAAAATGAAAACATCCCCTGCCTTTGTGTTCATTGGTGTGCTGTGTGCTTATTTCCATAATTAGCAAGAATCTTACACCGTGGGGGCAGGTTTTCTGTGTTCACAAAGGGCCGTGGTGACCGTCTGAGCCTCTCTGCAGAGGGCATCCAGCAGGCCTGAGACAAGATGTGCTCGCTGCATCTGAAGTCATGAATTGGGAGCCAAGATCCCACCCACTACACCGCTTGATGGACAGTCAAGTGCGAATGAGGGTTGGATGGCCCCAATGTCAGTCTGTGTGGGCATGACCAATGACTTCACTTTTCTGAGCCCTAGTCACCCATCATAAACAGGCATTGATAATAGTTCCCAGGCTGGTGATGAGGAGGAGATGAAATACTACGTAAAATGTGCCACCATTTCAGCCTTCTGACACTATAATGGAACACCTGAGGGAATCGACTTACGGAAGAGGACAGGTTTGGCTCACAGTTCCAGTTCATGATCGGGTGGCCCTGTGGCTTGGAGGCCTGCGGAGAGGTTGTACAACTGGGTGTAATGGAGGAAAACTCTACCCTGACACCTGACTCACTCCACCCCGTCATGATGAAGGCCTTCCTTCTCTCCCTTGCCCATTCGGTTTATGGAGATACCATAGATATGTAGATACCATCAAGGCCACACATACCTTCTCAGAAAACTCTGCCCAAACTGAGCTTCTAGGGGTGACTTGGGGAGACTGGATCTAACTGGCACCATGTTGGCCACATGGAGGATGATAGGAAACTGGGTTTAACTGGCGCCATCTTGTCTTCATGGTGCAGGCAGGTGATGGGCGTGCCTGAATTCCTAGGGGCAGGGGCGGGGACTTGGATAATAGGTCACTGAACCTGCCAGTCTTGGGTCATGAACTCTCAAGCTCCCGGGACCTATCCCTTGACCTGGCCCTGTGTAGGTGCAGACCAGTTCAGGCACCACGATGCCCTTGCTGTTCCCATGTGTCCTGGCTCTCCTCCAGTCACCACGACGGAGTTAATCTGGTTTGTTGGTATTGTTTTTCTGTTCTTTCTTTCCTCTCCTGCTTTCCTGGTTCAGTTTTCTGACAATGTTAAGTGTATTCAAGGGGCTGCAGGTCTTCACGATGAGAGTTCACCTGCAGTCACTGGCTTTCCAATAAAGACTCCTGAATGGACCTCTCAAAATGTGGTCTCTCTGTTTCTGGTGACTGAGATACCTCATTACAGGGGCATGCAAGGAATCCTGGGACACTCTCCTTTTCTGTGCCCCTCGCTTCCAGAAAGTCTCACAAAGTCAATGTCAATCCCTGTCTTTCAACAGCTCCTGTCTGCAGAGATGAGCTATCCACGCACTGTGCACAGTGGCAGGTCCCTGTCCTGCTACTTTAATGAACGGCTTTGCCCCGGCACAGGAAATCCTGTACAACCCGTACACCAGGCCCGGGAGCGAAAGGTGCTCCTGGCTCGGATGCTTCCCTTCCCTTTGACAAGCACAGAGCACGTGGTACCAGCATTCTGCCAGGGAGAAGAGGTGACTGTAATGAGAAAGATCTCCAGAGGATGGCATCTTGTCCCACTTGGCCCTGAGCCACAATGCCCTGATCCTCACCTTCTCTTACTTAGCTGGGATTATAGATGTGTGTCACTATGCTCAACGCACAAAACATTCTTACTTCCTCCCTTCCCCCAACTATTTAAAGGCATGGAAACCACTTTCACCTTTTGGGTCCCATTACAAACAGATGGTGAGTGGATCTGCCTGGACTGGAGTTAGCTGAGCCCTTGGTTTAGAAACACCATGCAGAGCAGAAGCTGCTGGAGTGACATGCGATGGGAGGGAGCCTGGTTTTAGTGGCTGCCTTGTGCACCCACTGAAGGACAAGGAAGAGCCCCGAACCCCACAACGGCTCCCCGTATGGGCTGCTCTGACACTCCTAGAGCTGGGAGCTTTCACATTAAAAAGGTATCTTTATAAAATGTTGTATCTCTAGGGCTGGGTGCAATGGCTCCTGTCTATAATCCTAACTACTTGGGAGACAGAGATTGGGAGTTTACAGTTCCAGGCCAGCCTAGGCGAAAAGTTCATGAGGCACCTCTCAACCAACAGAAGGCGAGCATTCGTGCACGCCTGTCATCTCATCCTAGCTATGTGACACAGGAGGCCGAAGGAGGCCCAGGATGGCTCGTGCAAAAGTATAAGACCCTATTGAAAAAATAACTGGAGAGCAAAGATGGAAGGCAAAGACCAAACAGAAGGAGGAAGGGGGGAGAGGCTGGGGGAGGGGGGCAAGAGGAAGGGGGGAGGGCAGAGAGGGAGGAGGGAGTCAGCTGCAAAGAAGATCCATCACCTTCACTCTGCAAACAAAGAAACTGAGGCTCACAAGAGTGATGTCACTTCCCGTGGCCATCCCCCCCCCCCCCAAGCAGCAGACCTGGCCCTGCCAGGGGCTTCTCCGCTATGGGCCTCTGGACCATCTGAGAGTTCTGGGGAAGTTTCCAGCATGGGTCCTGCCTGCTCTTCTAGAAGAATGGAGTTGACAAAGAAGCAGCAGGTCAGGTTGCTTCCTCACACAAACAAACCCAGAAGGCGCTATTTATCCACAACAAGCACAATAATAGATCCTAATCCCTGGGCAATTCAGCCACCTCCTTTTTATTCTTCCATCATGACTCATCCCCCTTGTGGATCACACACACACACACACACACACACACACACACACACACACACACACACACACACACACACACACACACACACACACACACACACACACACACACACACACACACACACACACACACACACACATCCTGGGACAGTTCAGTACTTCCACTTACTGTAAATCATTTCTGTCTCCATTCACATGAGAAACACACCTGGCCAAGAAATAGGGTGAAATAAAATGAAAATGCACCCCATTCCGAGGAACACGTGCACTCTGTGTATCGGTGCTGTGTATGTTCACCCCGCTGCTCCGTGCTAGATCTGCAGCTGCAGCTAGGATGTCCAGAGTTAACCCTGTTAAAAACACAAACAGCACTAAGCACCGGGGTGAACGTCCATAATCCTTGCTACTCAGGAGGCTGAGATCTAATGGTGGCCAGGGCAGGAAAGTCCTTGAGAGGGTGAGACTCTTATCTCCAATTAATCCCAACAAGCTGGAAGTGGAGCTGTGCTTCAAGTGGTAGAGCACTAGCCTTGAGCACAAAAAAATCTCAAGGACAGCACCCAGATCCTGAGTTCAAACTTCAGTACCAGCTACAAACAAACAAACAAAAAAACCCAAACAGCTCCTAAGAGCAGGTCTTCAATTTACCTGCCCCTTCTCTGCAGGGAATGTGACTTCTACCGACATTGACCTGGTCTACTCAGTTGTAATACTGCAGACATTTTTCATAATAGCTATGTTGAGGGGCACAGAGAGGTTAAGTAACTTGCCTGAAATCACACAGTAAAGTGGCCAAGTGTGGGTTTGCCACTGAATGAAGGACCTGGCAGCCTCACAATGAAGCTTGTTCAAATGTTTTTTTTGTTTTTTTTTAAACAGCTCAGAGCTGGATGTCAGTGGCTCACGCCTGTAATCTTAGCTACTCAGGAGGATGAGATCTGAGGACTGTGTTTCAAAGCCAGCCTGGGCAGCAAAGTCCAGGAGATTCTTTTCTCCAATGAACCACCAAAAAGCCAGAAACAGATCTATGGCTCAAGTGGTAGAGCGCTAGCCTTGAGCAAAAAAAACTCAAGGACAGCACCCAGGCCTGAGTTCAAGCCCCAGACTGGCACAAAAACAAACAAGCAAATATAAAACACAGTTCTCAGGAAAAAAAAGCTACCAGTCATTTGCATATGAGTATAAATTAGCTTCATTAACTTTTTACCTAATTCAGGACTGCAGCTTCCACAAAAGGAGTAAGGAAGCAGGGAGTGTCCAGTGGGGTTTGGGGCAGAATTTTAAAGCCTTTGAAAGATGTAGAAGGAAAAAGAAATGGATGATGAAAGATGCCTTCTTCCGAATTGGCCTTGAGGCCGGCCCTCACTGTAATCAGAAGATGGAGAATGCTCCTTTGCTACTTCTCCCCTCCAGCCAGCAGAGGGGCCGGGGCCCTGCGTCACGGGTCGGGGTCCCCCTGAGTGCTTGCTGTCACTCACCCACAAAGGAAGTGCAGGTTCGGGGATAGCCTGGAAGCCTGGGTGCAGGTTACAATCCCCGTCTGAGGACCCCGCCTGAGAAAGAGGGAGAGCTGGGACTCTCCATGGCTGTCACCAGCAGCACAGACGTGGACAAGGACAAGCTCACCCTGTGGATTAGTGAGCCCAAGTAGCGAGGGGCTGTCTCTGTCCTGGCTCCAATGGCTCGTTTAAAGACTACTGGCACACAGCTGGCCTGGCCCTGGCCACTGGGGTCAAGGGAACAAACCTTCCACCTTGCTTTGATGTAGGCCTACTTGTCCTGCAAACACCAACACCGTCTGGCTTTACCCTTGAGCCTTGAGATCAGAGCAAGCTGATAAATGTCCCCCGAAACAAAGCCAGAAAATGGGGTTGCGCTCAACAATGATGGCCCACGCACACACACCGCTTCATGGAACCCCTCCTCAGGAAACACGTCAGTATGGGCAGGATTGAGATGTCCCCTTTGTCCTGGGGACATTGCCACCCTTCCTATACAACTTCTTGCCCGGCTGGATAGACATACAATTGGGGATTGCCCAAGTAGCAGAAGCTTGGATAGACCACAGAGAGGTTAAGCAACGTGCGCAAGGCCACACAGTATGAAGTACAGTCAGGATTTGAACTCAGGCAGTTACAGCCTTTTGCTATTGTGTAGCTCTGCTGAGGAAGAATAGACTTCTAAAGCCCCTTTCAAAGCCCTCCCGGACTCTTGAGGCACACTGTGGTATCTTCTAGTACATTCCTCTGTGCTTGGAAGGCCGCTATGCCCTAGCCACTGTCACTCTGCCCTGTACTTACGTTCTTTGCCTGTACACTTAGGCTCTATGAACGCAAGAGTCCCTGGAATTAGAAAACCTTTTCTTTAAGACATCCGGCTCCCATCTGCTGGCTTTTAACAGACAGACGAGCCAGGCAGGTCTATACGCTGAATAGCATCCTCTTGGGGTGTGCAGCACCCAACCTACACAGCCGTACACACTGGCTGCTCACTGGACTCGGAACACAATCTGTGCTTTCCAGTTGGTGGCCATCGAGAACACAGTTAACGAAGCTCCAACTTGCATTTGCAGAGTTAGAGCAAACACGTCAGAAAGCGAAGGAGGAAAGACAAGGGGAACAGGAGACGCAGTGCTGGGGTTTCCTTCAGCTTGGCTGGGCAGAAACCATGCCTATAGTCTTGTAGAGACGTGCTCCTGCTGAATTTGGCGGGGAGGGTCAACGTTAAAGGCGGTGGACTTTGCTTCCTCGGCTGGCTTTGAACCACGATGCTTAGATCTCAGTCTCCTGAGTAGCGAGGATTATAGGTGTGAGCCACCAGTGCCCAGCACGTTCCTCTACTTGGAAGCTTTTCTTCAAGCTATTTTCAACTCTCATCTCTTTGCAATGAGTAAATTCCATCACGATGGTCTTAATTGTATATCTGATAAAAATAAAAAGGAGGGGAAAAAACCACCCTCAACTCACGCTGGTCTTACTGCCAAACCAGCCAGGTTCCAGCTCCATAAATCGCTGACATAAATCACCAACCGGATTGCAGAAACCAAAGATGCTCCCACATTTGACCAGTGAGGAGGCAGTTTTAAATCAAAGCATGGGGCACTGTTTAATTTAAAAGTGGGTGCCATGAAATATTCATTGCTTTCTTCCTGAGGTAACGCCAGACATATGGAAAGTACAGGAAGTTGTTTCCTACCCATATTTCATGAGAACTCGACTCTCTCTTTCAACTTCCTTTCAGATAGGAGAAGCAGAACCCCGGGCTCGGGAGCTGTGCACCTGCCCTGTTTGTGTCTATGAGGCCAGATTGGAAAGCTTTACACCCCACCCCCACCCCCATCCTGTAGAGGGGAGGGAGAGGCTACACGGCCTGAGCCAGGGGACCCGTGGTTTAGACCTCATGGGGCGACATGTGGAACTCAGTGTGCGTGAAATGAACAACATGTTCTTTTCTGGAAAACCTGGATCTAGAGAATTCTACACCCCACTGACAGCACATGCTAAGATCACTGGAGGCCTGAATAGCATAACAGGGCTCTCCCATGCTGCCTGAGCACGCTGGCATTTAAATGTCATCTAACGAGCCTCCACAGGACTCAGCTGTTAAGATGGTTAATTAAGATCCTAAATCTTGCTAGAATCCACCCCCCCCGCCCCCCCCATCCCAGAAGCAGCAGCAGGATCATCATCTCATAGTGGGAGATTTGTATCCACAGCTCCCTGGCCTTGAAGCTGGCACTTCGTTACAATGTAACACAGGCTGCGTGCGTGCGTGCGTGCGTGCGTGCGTGCAACCAAGCTCCCCCTTCTCTGCATCCCACGGCCCAGGTAACGGGGCATCAGGGAGGCAGGTTAGGAAGGGTGCCAGCTGGCGGGGCCCAGGCAAAGCAAAGGGCTGAGGCCAACAGTCCTTTGCTTAGAACCTGAAAGACTCTGGGCCTTGAAGGCCTGATTTGTTCTTCCATTTGCTGAGGATCCAACTCATCGTAGTGAAGTGTTCTACTGCTGAGCTACCCTGGGCCCATCTTGTGTTCTGTCCAATTCCTTCCCACCCAACCTCTCACCCCCCCTTTACGCTCCCCCCCATGGATCTCAGGGGCCCAGTCTCCAGCGGAGCTCAGCTGCCAGCCTCAGCTCCTCTCAGCGTCCCCTGGACGCTGTGCCAGGCCGGTCCTCAGAAGCCCACCCAGAGCTCCAACTCCCACCCATTGTGTGTGCGGCCCGACCGATGGCAGGTGTCAACTCGGCTACACTGAGAGGTCACCAGGAAGTGGTAAAGCATACTTCCGGGTGCATGGCTTCCACGATGGGGGGGGGCTGCATGGGGAAGGTCGGCCTCCAAGTGTGCTGGGCCCCACGGGACAGGGAGAGCCTCTTCCCTCGTCATCATTTTCGGTTGCTGCTGCTCTTGTTCCCGGCTCTTCCACTTGTGGCCTCGGGAACTTGCTCCTCTGGCCTGTGGAAGGCTCTGGGGTCTGCATCCTGACCCGGAACTACAGCAGGGGTCTGGAGGACTCTTCTCAGAGGCCTCCTCCCCGACGGAGCCGCTGCTGGCTTCCCGGCTCTCCAGCCTGCAGATGGTCAATCGAATTTGCCCAGCCTCTGTGACCCAAAAGGCGATCAAAAATAGATATACCCCATCTACCGGTTCTGCATCTCTGGAGAACATTCCTACTGCAAGAATATCTCAACAACGCAAACAAGGTCTATGCAGGCCCCAAGGTGATGCCCACAGAGGCCCCGGTTCCCCACTACTGAGCCCCCTGGGCCAGGAAGCTGTAGCCTGGGACAAGGAATGACACGGCTGAGCAGAGGCTGGCAGACAGAGCTTCATTTCATGGTTTCGTGGCTTGTTCCCCATGAGGACACTGTGAGGAGTCAAGCTGGGCACCTGGCTCACCTGATTTGGAGCCAGACCTCATACATTCCAGGGGCCCTGAATAGCACTACGGCATTCGCTTCTATGTTTCAGGTGGGAAAAGTAGTGTGGACAGCCCCTGTTAACTGGCTTTTTACTTCCCCTTATTAAACGCTAGAACGCCTCAAACAAACCTTTCAGAAATAGAATTCATCCTTTCCAAAACATAACACTTGGCCAGCAATTCTGCAAAAGCTGATGATTCAGGAGGGTCACAGGAGCCCAGGAGTTCAAAGCCAGCCCGGACAACACAGCAAGATCCCATCAATCAATCAATCAATCAATCAATCAATCAATGCCCCTTGGGAACTAGGGGTATAGCTCAGTGACAGAGCATAGGTTTAGCACCCTAGGGCCCTAGGTTTGATCCCCAACACCACACACACACACACACACACACACACACAAAGTTAAAAAAAAGTAAAAAGAAAAAAGAATACTTCCACCAGTTCCTCCCCTCCCGCTTCGGCCATCCCACCTCTGGGAGTTTTGGCCATTCTCCCCAGCACCAAGATCTTTGCTCCTCTCCCAGCAGGGGAAAGAGCACTGGGTTGAGAGCAAAGGGAGCTGCACCTGGCTTATTACAGATTCATTTCAAGCCAAAGCCAGAAACCCAAATAACTCAGGCCGTGATCGTTCAATTGGTCACAGATGGCTGCTCTGCCTGGTGACTCAGGGCCTCCTCCCCAGGCTGCCTGCCCGGCCAGGAGCCAGGCAGGAGCAGCAGGCGCTGGCGCAGAAGGTGGCTCGTGTTCTGTGGGAGTCTGAGAACAGACACCTCTGCGTTCCAAATGCAAATCTTGGGTTATCCACTGTGATAGATTTCACACCACCCTTCACCGTCAGAGCAGCTGAGAACCAAATGTGTGAATTACCATGGCGAAGGGAGATGCTTTCTCTCCCTTTTGCCCAGCGCTCTTTTATATCAAGACTGGATAAGCAGTCAAAACCCAGAGCTAAAGCAGAAAACACACATACACACACAAATACTTTGTACCTTGTGGTTTCTTCCCAGACTCAAAACACTCAAAGGCAGAAACCCAATGCCTGGCCAGACTAGAGTCTCTGGGCAGCAGCGTCCAGGAGAGACATGGGATTCCATAGCAAATCTCAGGAAGGAGGCGTGGCATGCTGAGGCATGTCTGCTGCGGGAAGCCATCGGAGCCTGGGTGGCTCACACCTGAAGTCCTCCAGCTACGCAGGAGGCTGAGATGTGGGGGATCATGGCTCAAAGCCAGCCCAGCAGGCTAACCTGTGAAGTTCTTTTCTCCAACTAACCAGTGAAAAGCCCGCAGGGGAGGTGTGGCTCAGGTGCCAGAGTGCCATCCTTGAGAAAAACAAAAACAAAAACAAAACTAAGGGGCAACAACACCCAGGCCCTGAGTTCAAACCTCAGTACACACACACACACACACACACACACACACACACATTCAGAATATGAGTCAGACACAGGAAAGAAGAAGTACATGAAAATGTAGACTGTTAAATTGTGCACACTGGGTGGAAAACCTATTCAATCCCAGATGCAGAGCAGAGGCTGTTGGGGAGAGAGCTGGTAGAAGGGAGCTGCTGTGAGTGCGTAATTTTTATGAGTACACATTAGTTATACCAAGGGGGGAGGGGATTTGCCATGCCATTTCTATGCAGCGTACGATGCATTCCAATCCCGTACCTGCATTTTTAAACCATTGCAGGATGATACACAGAGTTACACCTCTACATGGGTCTCTGTTCCTTGTTTGTGTGGATTCTGACCCCCTCATCTTTGGTGGGGAGTATACGTTCCTATACCATTCTTTTCTTTTCTTTTTCAGTTGTGTCTCCATGAAGGAGAAACACACGCCCCTAGGGTCACCCCGCCTCACCTGGTGGTTCCATCTCCCAGGGGACGAAGGACTGGCGACAAACATGAGGTAGGGGCAGGGTGGGAGTGTGACTTATTCAAATGAAAATATGTGCAAGGCTCAGTCTCATTTCCAGCAAATGACAAACCAAATTATGCAACTATGGCAAATTTCACTCCAAGATGAGAAGCAACCAACCACCAGAAACCAGCAATAAAGCTAATGTAATCTTCATTTTTACAAGAAAAATAAGAGCAATTAAAAAAATAATAAAGAGCATGACCCACTTTCAGAGGTCTCTGTACCTGCAAGTGGGCAGACAGAGCTGGGCAATATCGCCAATGGAAGTGGAATCCCTTCACAAGAGCCCTCCTCCCCCCCCCCCCCCGTGCCTTAGAAGCGTGCTAATTTTAGTTAAATAAAATGTCTTTGAAAAGCAACCCTTAATGGCTTGCTCAGGTAGCAAGCAACCCTTAATTATTTCTGCAATTGAAGCTTTTGGAGCGAGCTCTGGGCTCATCATTTGCTCACAAGTACTATCAGGATTATTATTATTATTTTCTTTTTTGATCAGCTGTGGTCTATTAGGAGGTCCCACAAGGCTCTTAGTCAAGCCTCAGCCTCCGCTCTGAGAGTCACTGATCTACAGCGACCTGCAAACACAGTAGGGTTCCCGGAGTGGGGTTGGGGGAACTCAGCTTCTGCACATGCTCAGTGGTGTAGTCAGTACAGCCAAGACTACTTCATAACTCTAGGCGCCTGACCTCCAGCCTGGCCAGGCAGAACTAGCTGGCCGCAAAAGTCCGGTGAAATGTTCGACCACTTCTAAAGATTAGGGGGACAAGATGCAAATCTACCCGGGGTCGAGCTCCAAGCTCTATATCCGTTCCCTGCCATGCAGATTCTTTTCCACCGACTTCATCCTCTGTGTATTCTATGTCCCCCTCCTTCCCTGTGACACCACCAGTGACATTCTGCTCCAGGATCCGGGGCCTATGGTCTCACTCTCCTCTTCTTTTCTTGCTTGGGCTGGAGGGAGCTGGGAGCTGTGCCTGGATGCAGGAGAGCCTGGGCTGATAGAATGTGACTCATTCTCCCCTACTGGCTACCCAGGAATGGTTGAATGTGGCTAAGCAGCATTGCTGACATTCTGCAGGGTGGGTATGTTACGAAGGTGTTTAGGGTTTATCCTAGCTTAAAAGTTCTTAGAAGAGCCGGGCACTGGTGACTCACGCCTGTAATCCTAGCTACTCAGGAGGCTGAGATCTGAGGATCACGGTTCAAAGCCAGCCCGGGCAGGAGAGACCGTGAGACTCCTATCTCCAATAAACCACCAGAAAACCGGAAGTGGCGCTGTAGCTCAGGTGGTAGAGTGCTCGCCTTGAGCTGAAGAGCTGAGGGACAACGCCCAGACCCAGAGTTCAAGCCCCACGACCGACAAAAAAAAAAAAAAGTTCTTAGAAGAAAGCATCAGAATTTCTGTGGAAATAACACCCTCTGGTCCTTTATGGTTGTTTTGAATCAAATCTTATGTAGGATTAAGTAAAAACAACCCTACTACAACAACCACAGTTTCCTTTCTGGATTACTGTGAGTGCTGACAGGTACCTGCATCTTCTTTGATATATATTTTTTTCTCTTGATTTTTTTTTGCCAGTCCTGGGGCTTGAACTCAGGGCCTGGGCTCTGTCTCTGAGCCTCTCTGTGCTCAAGGCTAGCTCTCTACCACTTGAGCCACAGCGCCACTTCTGGCTTTTTCTGTTTATATGGTGCTGAGGCTTCATGTATGCCAGGCACTCTCCTACTAAGCCCCATTCCTAGCCCTTCTTTGATATTTTAAAAAACACAAGTGGAAGCCATTTTCCCCAAGCCAAAACAGCATTCTCTTTTATCAAGAGAGAAGGTAACAAGCACAAACTGAGAATTCAGGAGAAGGTAAGGCTGGAGATCACAACACTGTTTCTATTAAGAGCTCATCTTCCCACAGAAACAGACACCGTGGTACCTCTGTGGCCATGTGGTCGGGCCCCTTCCCGATAGCAGCACCCACCCCTCTGCCCTCCATGCTGCAGGACACAGCCAGTAACCAGACAGGCAGTTAACAGAAGCTTCCACTTCAAGGCAGCCACTGTTCTATAGAAACTTCTAGAAAAGATGCTGCCCAGTGCCAGTTTGGGTTTCGTTCATGATGGACAAGGCAATCATTTCCCCTCCCTGCCCTTCGCTACCTCCTTCCAGTCACCTAAGGAGGATTCGCTGCTCCAGCACCAAGAAGGCCTTCATCTGTTCAGGCTGCTGTAACAAAATGCCTTATACCAGGTAGCTTACAGACAACAGACATGGACTGCGCACGGTTCTGAGAAGGCCAAGATGAAGAAGTCAAATCAGGGTCCAATGAGGGCTTGTTTCCTCACGATGCCCCCACCTGTCCACACAGGACAGAGGGACACACGGGCTCCTGTGTGTCTAAGGCAGCCGGCCCCTCACTGCCCGAAGGCTCTCCCAAGCTTCAACATAGGGGAAACATCACTATCTAGATTGCAGCAATGCACGTAGGTGGGTGCTTGTCTCCCATCTAGTCCAAGGCCCTCAAAGATTCTAGAAGGAGACACTAGCTGTCAGCAAACCTGTCCACCAGCCATGAACGCTGACAAAGGAGCAAGCACAACTCAGGGACGGGGAGCCATCAACCCAATATGTAAGCCTAGGTGTTCTGATCAAAACAGCCCCAGAATGCAGCAATCGGGACTCAACCCCTGGCAACGTAACTGACGGGCTTCGTGGGTACCCTTGGATAAATCCACACTGGCAAAATCCAGGGCCCCAAAGAAACAAAAGCCCACTTTCTGTTTCCAATGAGATATTAACCACCCAGCCTGCTTCTCACCACCTAGCCCCGGACCTCTGAGTCCAAGACACTGCAAGACGGGGCAATACAATCAGCAAGGGGCCAGGAAGGGAAGGAAAGCCTGCTGCTGGGTGGCGTTCCATGGCCGGGGTGCTGAGGGACAGAGCAGCTGGCTGAGAACACAGAGCTGGGGTCAGCTGGGTCCCCATGTGGTCTCACGCTGCCACAGTCCCGCGTGGCACTGGGGGTGCTGTCATCTGAATGCTCCGCTGGGCACACCCCCGACTGGCAGAGGACCCTGGGAGCCCAGTGGGGGCTGCTCACTGCACCCACACACTACCTGAGCACGGCAGCTGTGGGAGAGTTCCACAAGCCGCAGATGAAAGTGGCAAGGCTTCTTACAATGTGTGCTCTAAAAGCCAAGAAAGGGAGGGCAGCCAGGTCTCCCGTGGAAGAGCTCATGGGGCGCCATGGTCTCCAAGGACGCCATAACCATCAACTCCAACTGCCATGTTCGATATATGAGTTTAGGCACTTGGGGCCGAGGATGTAGAGGGGTGGTGAGTGTGCCCAAGGGCCTCTCTCCATGGGGGTCACCTTCCAGGGTGATGCAGCATGCATCAAGACAGAATCTAGGTAAGCCAGTGTTCAGGGTAGTTCCCAGTCACCCATGAGATCCCAGCTGCTGAGCACCACGAGGGCTAGGACAGGACACACACTTGGCAGATCCAGCTGGATGGAAGAAGGCTTGGGTTTTGGGAGGGCCGGTGGGAATGGGGAGTGTGTCTTCCATTCCCCAATCCATACTCCATCCCCATGGGCAGCAGACCCAGCCAGCTGCCCTCCAACACCTTCTGCAGCTCACCAGTTCTGTTGAGTCAGGTGCATCTCCAGGCCCCTTCACGCTGTGGGGCTATTGGCTGGCTCTCACCAGTGCCAGGACATGTGCAATCCAGACCCAAGAAGTCAGACAACAGATGTCTTTCCTGGCCTAGCGACCTGAGTGAGAACACAGGAGGAGACCGAGCCACAAGAGCACAGAAGCCTGGGTCACTGATTGACAGGTAGAAGGTGGGTGTGGTTATTGGGCAAAGACACTGCAAGATGAGGGCCTGCTATGCGGGCTGCATCCCCTATCCAATGCCACTCTGGCTAAAAGCTGCTGGGTAACTGCGTGACAAGAAACACCCTTAGGAGAGGCTGAGAAGACAGGGGCAGGACACAGAGCAGCATGCTGCTTCTGCTCAGCCACGAATAGACAGCAGCGGAGCCCCCCCTGGCTGGGGACACTTGCAGCGGCAGGGGGCAGGTGAGCATGATGATGTGGCTGCTGTCTATTCGTGACTGAGCAGGAAGCAGCAGCCCTGGCTGGGCAAGAGGTGGGGAGAGCATCTGGGCCAGCGCAGCTGATGCCCAGTGCCTGGGCACCGCAGCGGAGACCCAGGCTGGGATGCTACAGGCCTCGGGTGGCAGGCAGCCCGGGAGATGTGATGGGGCTTTCGGGAAGCGAGACACCCTGCTCTGCCAAGGGACTGGCTGGCATCAGACCAACAAGCAAAGAGGCACAAGCTCTGAAACTGAGGGAGAAGGGAGGAAAACAACTAGAAGAGGAAGCTTGGGGGTTTGGGTTGGCAGGGAGGCATGACTCTGGGGTGACAGGAGATTTGAGAGAAGTTTAGGAGCCCAGGGAAGACACAGGAAATGAGAGCTGCTAATGAGGCGGAGGTGCCCTGAGACTGGGGGGAAGGGAGTGGAAGGGAGGAGGCCACGGTTTGAGTTCTAGTGTGTGTGGGGGGGAAAGCTCCTACTTGGCACAGAAGCCTAGTGGTGTGGGCTGTGTCATCGTCCCCTTCATTCCCAGGGCTCAGTCTCCCTTTCTATAGGACCCCCTAGGCAGGACCTACTGGGGACAGGAAAGGGAGAGGGCAAAGCCACCAGGAGAGGTTGCAAGTCCTGGGGGTGGGGGGGACCGGGGGGGGCCCAGGGCTGGGCTGGCCAGGGCAGGGGCGGGGGGGGGTACGGTAAGGGGGGTGTCCCATGGCTGGCAGCATCTGCCCAGAAGTGTATTCAGGGATGAGCAGTGGTTAGGGACTCAGATTCCAGCAAAGCTGCTGCCCAGCAGAAATGTTGGGAGCCTCAGTTTACCCACTTGTAAAGCAGGGACATCAATCACTAGCATGTGGAGGGGAAGTGCCCAGGCTCAGGAGGTGGCAGAGGGGACAGCTCTTCCAAGAGCAGCGGGAGGAAGAGGCTGGACTTAGCGTAAGGACTGACATTCTCAGCTGTGCCCCGGAGTTGTTCTTCAAGTGAGACCACTCACCCTGGATGAGCAGATAGGCAGAGAGCCAGTCACACAGGACAGAGTGTCCAATTCTCCTTACACGAGGGACTCAGGGGGGGTCAAAACCACAGGCTCAGAAAGCACAATGGGAAGGCTGGAGGCATGGTTCAAACAGTAGAGCACCTGCCTAGTGAACATACACCCTGAGTTCAAACCCTAGCACCACACCACCAAAAAGCAAAAACAAAATCCCATTCAGGCACTAGTGACTCACACCAATAGTCCCAGCTACTCAAGAGACTGAGATATAGAGGATCCCAGTTCAAAACCAGCCTACACAGAAAAGCCTGGGAGATTTTCTAGCCAGCTTAAAAAGTCAAGCTGGAGGGCTGGGAAGGTGGCTCAGTGGTAGAGTACTTGCCTTGCATGCATGAGGCTCTGGGTTCAATTCCTCAGCACCACATAAGCAGAAAAAGCCAGAAGTGTCATTGTGGCTCAAGTGGTAGAGCGCTAGACTTGAGCTGAAGAGCTGAGGGACAGCGCCCAGACCCAGAACTCAGGCCCCACGACTGACAAAAAGTCAAGCTGGAGGCATGGCTCAAGCAGTAGAGCACCAATGGTGAATTGGAAAAACCAGTACACAGCCCCCAAATTCCCCCAAAACTCTAGTATAGAAAATAGGATAGGGATAGCTAGGGCCTAGGAGGAAGGAAAACGGGGGTGGGGGGATTCAGTGTTTGATGGGGTCAAAGGGCAGTTTCAATGTATTCACAACTTCAATGTATTTAGTGCTACTGAACTTGCATAAGGTTAAGGTGATAACTCAGATAGATAGATAGATAGATAGATAGATAGATAGATAGATAGATAGATAGATAGATAGATAGATAGATAGATAGATAGATTGATTGATAGATTTCACAATTAATCGGTAATGATATTCGGCAGTTTGAAACCACCAGTAAAGTGCTCTCTCTGAGACAGGACACCCCGTCGTGCCTTCCCTGCCACCCCGACCCCTGGATGAGCGCCTCCCCCAGCCTCCATTTCCTTCCGTCTCTTAGGACGGGCAGAGGCAGGCCGGAGTGGGGCTGTAGGACTGCAGTCTGAATGGAGACCCTCATGGGCACAGGGGGCTGGGCGTCAGAGCGGACTCACTGCCACTGCCTGTGGAACTCAGTGACCTTAGAGAAGACGTTTTTACAGGCGTTAGGGGTCTCATCTCCTAGCTAATGACAGCCAGGCCTTGAAGAAACAGTGAGGGGAGGACAGGAAGAGAGGAAGAAGCAGACCCCTCCCATCTTTGCCAAGTCCCTTTATAACCAACAAGACTAGTTCAAGAATGAATATCTTCCACGACCTACCTAGAATGCCACCTCCATGGGGCCATCCAGGATTGACCCCTGGGGGCTCTCAACTTACTGCCCCTTGCTTGAGCCCCAAGCTCTGTCTTTCACCTGATCTATTACCACCTGCATGGTGACTAATCTCTTATCAATTAACTCTTTTTTTTTTTGGTGCTGGTACTGGGGCTTGAACTCAAGGCCTGGGCTCTGTCCTTTAGCCTTTTCCATTCAAAGCAGATGCTCTACCACCTGAGCCACAGCTTTTGGCTGGTTCATTGAAGATAAGACTTTCCTGCCCGAGGTTGACTTTAAACCTCAATCCTCTAGAAGAGCTAGGATTATAGGCCACCACTAGACAGAGAGCAGCCACCCTCACAGGCTGACCACGTTTCTAGAAGTCAGAATGGACCTTAAACCCCCTTCCATTAGCTCTCCCTGAGTAACACTGAATCACAAGTGTGAGCCCTCCCCCCTAGGCCTTGGTAACTGCAGCCCTGGAATCCGGTCCATTTTCACAAAGAGACGGGAGGCGAAAACCTCTGCCGAGAAGCCTGTCACTTCCCCTCTGGGCTGAAAGTTTCCAGATACTTCACCCCTAACACCCCACCAGCAGGCTTTCCTGAGGCATGGCAGACGGAGAGCATTCCATGCTGCAGCTGGGGGAAACCCACCGGTTGAGACAGAAAATCTCGAGATGCCAGAGCAGAGATCAAAACCTCATTCACTCCGCGTTTCCCCAGCTCCTATCTCATCTGAGTCAGGCCAGTCATTAAGTAGCTTGCTCCACACTGACTCGGGCTCACGTTCCAAAGCCTTGCTGTTCTCTGCTCGTGACGGGCTTTCCTGCCAGGCATGGCTCAGGGTCACACAGACAGTCAAGACCAAAGAAATTCAGGAGCCAAGAAAGAAGGGCAGCTGCACCTACAGGTCACACACGCATGGTGGGGGGGAGGGGGAGCGGGGGGGGGGAGGGGGACTGATGACAGAGATGACAAAGATAGCTGACTAGGAAACATCTCTCATTTTCTGTCCCATCCATAAATTTATACATCAGTGCAGTGCAGCAGTTCACCCATCCTGCTGTTTGCCTGTCCATCCACCCACCCATTCAATCATCCACCCACCCATCCATCCACTCATCTACCCATCCATCCATCCATCCATCTCCACCCCTCCACTCATCTACCCTCCCCCACATCTATGCACCCATCCACCATCCACCCATCCATCCAACAATTCATCTATCAGTCCATGCATCCACCCATCTACCCATCCACTCATCCATCCATCCATTCATTCATTCATCCACCATTCCATTCATCTACCCATCCTCCCATCCATTCACTCATCCATCCACCCATAAACCATTAGGCCTATTCTGTGTCTGTCATCTTGCTTGAGTAAGTCACCTACACAGAGGGCTGACACACGCTCTCTCTGCCCTTGGCAAATTCTGATTATTGCCAGGGAGGACAGGAAGGGCTGTGCTCCAGCTGGGCCTGTGGGGAAGGGTGGCCAGGTACAGTGGTAGCAGAGAAGAGGCACATTTTGCCAGGTGCACCAGCAGGCAATGTTCTGGGAGGGGAGTTGAGTGTGTACCTTACACCCACACGGGTGTGCACCATGGGAAAGAGAGGAAGGGCATGTGTTTCAGGAGGCGGAACAGCATATGCAATGTTCTTAAACACCTGGAAGTTTTGTTTTCCATTGGTGTTAGCTCTCAATCTTACATTTGAATGTTATTTTGCTTGGCACCTCCAGGGTCTGTGCAGGAAGGTACCCAACATGAGGTGAAAGGGCACAGTGCGGGGGAGGGGTCAGGCACATGGCACATTCTCACCTGGAGTCTCTCTACATGAAAGTGACCGAAACACTGCTGGCTACCAAGATGGCTGAGGCTGACTGAGGCCACACGTATGGCAGGTGTCCAGAAGGGGAGCTGGCTCACGGCTGTATTCAAATAGGCCAGCAGGGCCGCCGGCAGGGAGGGGGAGGAACGAAGCTGAGAGGTCACAGCCAATGGCCTCCCTGTTATTTCTGAGCAAAGGGACCTTCTGATGAGTCTTCTGACCAGTGAGTCTCTTCAGCCAACCAAGAACCTCCACTGCCTAGGTTGCACTTCCAATGTCTGCCACTGGAGGGCAGAGTGCCCAGGACAGGTCCTGTGGGAGTCCCAGACGCTTCCCCCAGCAGCACCTCCCTCCCACTTCTGCAGTATGGCTTTAGAGGACCCATCCCTCCCTTCATTTACAGTGGGGCCAGGTGGGCTGCCCCTGTCTGGGTTCCAGTCCCCGCCCTGACAAGTGATGACAAGCTGAATCCTCACGCCTCTGCGGCCTCCACCACCTTTCTAAAGACAGGTCTGTGGGGGGATTGAATAATTAAGCAAGAAGAGCCTCACCTGGTCCCTGGAGCACCCCAAGTATAGCACACACCCAACAGTGCTAGGCACAGTGCCAAGCACCTTGTATACAGGAGACACAGTATCTATGGGGCAGGGACTGCAGTCCCCATCAAACAGATGAGAACACTGAGGCCTCATGAGCGGCTCTGATTTCCCCGAGGCAGAGCTGGGAGAGGTAGGACAATGCTTGTCTGTCTTCAGCGCCAGAGAACCTGGCTCTGAATGTGTGTGTGTGTGTGTGTGTGTGTGTGTGTGTGTGTGTGTGCGCACATACAGAATCTGTGCATGTATTATATATATACATATATAGCATATTGTATATACACATGTAACATATACTATACACATGTTCTAACACACATAGCATGCATATATAACAACACATACAAATACAGTATATACACACAAAAATACACCCATGATATACATGTGTGTGTATACATGTGCATATGTATTATCATGTGTGTATATACATGTTATAATGCACACGTATATATGTGTATATGTATATATACACATGATATATATACATGATATACAGCGGCGTGATAGCTGACCTTTCTTCAGGGTGCCTTTCCGCTAGGTCTGGGATGGGAAGACACAGGAAGGAGGAGACTCCAAGGAGATGAGGGCAGGTCCTCCCGCCACTCCTCCGTGCTGCAGGAGTCGTCCCAGGCTTTTCTCTCCTTTAACGCAGCGGTTGCCCCCGCTGCCTGGTGGGAAGGATGTGGGCTATGGAACCACTGAGAATGTCGACAACCACACCAGGAGAGTCGGGGTGCTGTGAGCCCCACAGAAGCCATTTGCACAGATGGAGAGCTGGGGACCGGGTCAGGGAATGCACATCCCACACTCATGTCTACTCCCGGTCACCTCTGCCTCTTGAACCAGAGCAGCGCTCTTCATTCCTTAAAACCACCCTTAGCACACCGGCCTCCCTTCTTGACCTAAGGCCCCATTTCCTTCCTCCGTTTCCTCCCGTTTCATGGAGACCCCCCTGCACTTGTGGCTCTCATCCTTCTCTTCCCTTCATCAAAATGAAAAGCTTCCACTATTGGTTAAACCGACTAGGACGGATTTCAAAATGACCAGAAGTATAAAACTCCCAACTCACAAAAGTGATTGATGTTTGAGGATGGGCACCGTGGCTGAAGCTCGTGATCTTGCTAGTGGGGAGGCAGAGAATGGAGGATTGAGATTCAAGGTCAGACTAGACACTCAAGCTCACAAGACTCTATCTCAACCAATGGCTGGCATAGCAGCATGTACCTGTCATCCCACCTATTGGGGTAGCGCAAGTAGGATGATTGCAACCCAGGCCCGCTCTGACATAAAGCAAGACCCTACCTCAAAAACCACCAATGCAAGTCAGGCACTGGTGGGTCACACCTGTAATTCTAGCTACTCAGGAGGCTGAGATGTGAGGCTTATAGTTCAAAACCAGCCTGGGAAGGAAAGTCCAGGAGACTCTTTTCTCCAGTAAACTACCCCCAAAAAGCCAGACGTGGAGCTGTGACTCAAGTAGTAGAGCACTAGCCTTGAGCAAAAGAAGCTCAGGAACAATGCATAGGATCGGAGTTCAAGCCTTAGGATCAGCTCCCCAAAAAAAACAATGGAAAAAGGGGCTGGAGGCACCGCTCAAATGGTAGAGCACCTGTGTTGCAGGCGTGAGGCCCCGAGGTCCAGCTCCAGTACTGCCCCTCCTCCCAAACACTAACGTTCAAACAGATGGACATCGTGGTTCCCCTGGTTTGGTGACTTCATATGACACACATAGCAAATGACCACAGCCTAATCCGCCAAGATGTACACTTACTATGATCTGATTAAACATTTCCACTCGCAAGACACTGATGAGTGACAAATCACAGTATCCCAGCCCAGACATCTGTCAAGGGCCTTGCATGCAAATCTACCAGATACAGACAATCTGACAGGATAAAGACTCTGACACAAAGGCAGACACAGACACAGACACACAGACAGACAGCCACAGACAGACAGCCACACACACACACACACACACACACACACACACACACACACACACACACACAGAAAATGCAGAAGCTCCCAGGAACGGAGTGCTCGGGCAGAGAGGGGGGACACGGGTGCCAACTCTCTCCCTGATGCAGCCTGGTGCAGACACAGGGCTCCAGGAGGACCCCACAAAGGTCAGAGGCAGCAGGAGGATGCTCCCAGAGTGAGTCCCCAACAGCTCAAAGCGCCCCGTGGTCGGTGAGCCCCGAGTGGAAGAGGCGTGTTCCTGCCGTGAGAACCTGTGGGCTGATGGAGGGAGAGCCAGGGCCAGCTGCCCACGCCCCCCCAGCCTTGAGCCAGCCCCCGACGAGCCTGCTCCTATAGGCATCGACTGTGCACCCCCTGGGGGTCAAGTTCAATGCCTCCCCTCCCCCTCCCACTTGGGGGGGAGGAGGATGCTTTCTTTCCAGGGCGGCCAGTGCTATCTTCTCCCAGCTCCCCCCTCCTCCACCCAACAGCCTGGCACACTGCCTGACTCATCCACACCACAGGCAGATGCCAGGCCCAAGCCCTGCACCTAGAATACAGTCCATGACTGGTCCTCCTCCCCAGCCAGCCTTTCTCTAGCACTTCGAACAAGCCCAACCCTTCCTCATCTATAACTGACCTCTGTCCTTCCTTTCCTCCCTCCCTCCCTCCCTTCTTTTCCTCCCTTCTTTCCCTCCCTCCTTTCCTTCCTTCCTCCTTTTCTTCCTTCCTTCCTTCCTGCCTGCCTGCCCTCCCTCCCTTCCTTCCTTCCCTCCTTCCCTTCTTTCTTTCCCTCCCTCCCTCCTTCCCTTCCTTCTCTCCCTCCCTTCCTTTCTTCCCCTCTTCCTCCCTTCCTCCCTCCCTCCCTCCCTCCCTGCCTTCCTTCCTTCCTTCCTTCCTTCCTTCCTTCCTTCCTTCCTTCCTTCCTTCCTTCCTTCCTGCCTGCCTGCCTGCCTGCCCTCCCTCCCTTCCCTCCTTCCCTTCCCTCCCTCCTTCCCTTCCCTTCCTCTCCTCCTCCTTTCCTTCCTTCTCTCCCTCCCTCCCATTCTTCCTTCCCTCCCTCCTTTCTTCCTTCCTTCCTTCCTTCCTTCCTTCTCTCCTTCCTTCTTTCCCTCCCTCCCATTCTTCCTTCCCTCCCTCCCTCCCTCCCTCCTTCCTTCCTTCCTTCCTTCCTTCCTTCCTTCCTTCCTTCTCTCCTTCCTTCCCTCCTTCCCACCCTCCCCTCCTTCCTTCCCTCCCTCCCGCCCTCCCAGCCTTCTGGGTCCTCTTAGCTTTGACACTCCGCTCAGGCGTGGCCTCCTCAGCATGGCTCCTAGCTCCCTGATGTTCGTAGCCCACTGGCTCTACCAGCTCAGCAGTCTGCTCCTCACTCCACATTCGACTCCACAAACTTCATGAGCAAAGCTGGGGCCACACAGCCTCAGACAGGTGTGAGAGGTAAAGACTGGTTTATCTTCAGAGCACAGTGACGCCTGCTTGGTGCTCACAGGCAGCCAGGTTCACATCACCCCAGGACCCTGACCTGGGGCCAAGCAGGGTATGGGGGTGACTGCCCTCCGAGGAGATCCCAGCTCTGCCACGGACGATCTGGACATTCCTCACCCCGGCCGGTGTCCCATCCTCCCCCCAGGGACGGATGTCCCGTCTGGCCCCTGGGGCTCCATGCTCTCCGTGGCCCGGGCAGAGGCAGCTGCGGCCCTTGCTGGTTTCCTAGGATGCCAGGCTCACGAGAACAAGGTTTGGAGCCGGGCGCCTGGACACTGGGGCACTCGGATCGGGGCTGCCCCACGCATCCCACGATCTTCGAGCACTTGAACCCCCTTCCCTCAGGTGTGTCGGTCACGGGAAGTCTCTGGAAGGTGTGGGGAGCCAGGCGTGGGCTTAGACTTTGATCCCACCAACTCAAAAGCTCTCTGCGCTCCTGAGCTGAGCTGGGATAATCTCACATGGACAAGCCCACCATGCCTGGCGGGGCCAGGGCTCACGGGCTGGGGACCTGGCCGCTGCTCGGGGGAGCTGGAGAGGTACTGACCAGCCTGACATGGGGGGGAGGGGGTGTCCAGGGGCCTCGGTCAGCTCAGCCCAGACTCCACATGCACCAGCCGGTGGCCTCCTGCATCCCCTAGGGCTGGGCACTTTCCTGTGACCTTCTGACCTGGGCGTGACACAGGTGGCAGTGTGGGCCGGCCGCCAGCTCCAACCCATTCGCTGAGCTTGAACCAGGTCCGGGCGGATTTGAGACCTTTCTGTCTCCGGCAATCCTTCCACATGGATCCTACCACCAGCTTCAGTTGCAGAGGAAGAAAAGGAGGCCCAGGTAAGTTGAGAAGCCTTCCCATCATCACACAGCGGCCTCTCTAGGGCTCATACTACCACTCCATGATACCGCCGCTCTGACTGTGTTACAACACTCAGCACAGTCACTTGGCTCAGAGCAAAGACAAGACTAGTAGCATAGGAATCCCCCATTCCCTCCCTCCCTCCCTCCTTCCCTCCCTCCCTCCCTCCCTCTTTTTCTCTCTTCCTCCCTCCCTTTTTCCTTCCCTCTTCTCTCTTCCCTCCCCCTCCTCCCTCCCTTCTTCCCTCTTTCTTCCTCCCACCCTCCCTCCTCTTCCTTATCTTCCTCCCTCTCTCTCCTTCCCTCCCTCCCCTCTTTCTCACATTGAATCCAGGCCTCAAGCAGGCTAAGTATACACTCTACCACTGAACCACACCCCAGCCCCTTTCTTAATCCAAGTTTCACATAACACAAAATTAACTGTTTTCAAGAGTACAACTCAGTGACATTTTGTCTTCACAATGTTGTGCAACTACATCGATTTCATTGTAAAACATTTTCTTTATCTCATACTCTGTGCCTATTAACCTCTTCCTGCCATATCCCACCACCATACAGCCCCTAACCATCACCAATCTAGTTTCCATCTGTACAGGTCTGCCTATTCTAATATTTTCTGTAATAAGTAGAAATGCCCTTTAGCATCTGGCTTCTTGTACTTAGCATGGTTTCCAGCTCCGTCTGCTTTGTTGAAGGTATTGATACATCATTTCTTTTTGTGGCTGAGTAATATTCCATTGTGTGCATATACTATGTTTTATCTCTGTGTTCTTTGCCTAAAGAACATCTGAGTTATTTCTACCTTTTGGCTATTAGGAATGCTACTACTATGTATGTTTGTATTCAAGTTCTTTGTTTGAGCAATTATTTAGGGCAGAAACCTAGGTGTGGGACTTCTGAGTCATATGGTAATTCCTGCATACTGTTCTTCACTGTGCTGGTACAATTTTATATTCCCATCAACAATGCACCAGGACAAAAATTTCCCAGTATCCTCCTCAAAGCTTCAAAAAACAAAATCCACAAGCACCCTTGTGTTGGAATTCGGTATCTTCCAGCTACTTCTTGGTCAAACACCCACAGTTGGGTCAAACACCCATTCTGTATGCCCCCAGCACTCATAGGAGTCATTTCTTCAACTGCACGCCATGTGGCATGCCCAGTTCCCAGAGAAGAATCTAGTAATCACTGAACTGTTGGGAGGCCAGCCTAATCATTGGTTTAATTTCTCAGGTATGCTGGGCTTCTGACCAAGAGTCCTGGGGTAAGGACTGGAAGGGGAAGGCCTCATTTTTTGGCAGATTTAGGTTGGTGCTGTCACCCTGTGGGTCACAGGCAAGGAAAAGAAAAAAAAATGTACCATTAAATCTGTTGACATTCTGTTACCTGGAGGACTCAAAAAAAAAATACATGTGCACTCCAAAATTTAACAAAAACCAAAAGATAAAAGCAAATGTTTAAAAGGAATTAAAGCTCTATTAACAAAAATAGGTCAGGCAAACTGTAAAACATGGCACTCAGTGTTTAAGGCCCCCTAACTCCAACTGTGTAATAAATCGTGTGCTAAAATGCCCTATTTTTTTACAGCTCAATATTTTGAAGACAAGTTTAAAACTGAAGTTCAGGTTGCAATGCTAAACATAATTTAAAAATGAACTCAGAGCTGGAGGTACTAGGACAAGGAGGAAAAACCCAGATCCTTCCCGGAACCCAGAGTTGTGAGGCGCTGGGCCCAGGGATGGCCTGTGTGGAAAAGCATCCATTTGCAGAGATCAGCGCTGACTTCATGCCGCCTCTCAAGGGGCCAACTGTTCATGTGTCCTTGGGCATATAATATGACATGCCCTTAAAGATGACCTTGACCTTGCTTCCTTGCTGGGACATTGCTCTCCTCCTCTAGGGCTCCACCTTCTGGCCTAAGTAGGAACTGCACCACCTCTGCCACTTACAGAAGGCAGGTTCCTGAAGGTTCTCCCCAACCAACAGCAAGGCTTGTCCTCCTCAGCTGAGCTCCAGTCCTGGGCAAACAGTGGTGGTGTGGCCCCCTGCCTGGCCCAGGAAAGGTGATATTTTAAAAAAGCACATAGCCTGACTTATAGAATTGAAACCTCTTCGACCAACTACTTAATTTTTATATGAAAACAAAAATCACCTAAGGTCCAAGTTTCCTATTAGTCCCCCAAACCACTCTTCAGTACCCAAAAGAACGGAAGCAAATGGCCTTCTGGGGTTCCCCCGGCACATGGCTGTGGCCTCCCTTTCCAAGGAGGCAGGAGAGACTCAAGTCTGTTAGAATAATCAGGAGGTTTCCCAGGATGGGATGCAAAAATTACGGCTACGGCACTTAAAATGTCTATTAAGTTGAAGGCATGGTTCAGCAGTAAAGTACCTGTCTAGCGAGCGCAAAGCCCTGAGTTCAAACCCAGACACCACCAACAGAAATGAACACTTAAGTATTTGTGAACATTGATGTATTAGATATATGGCAGCATGGGGTGGGGGCGGGGGCGGGGTGGGGGGGCAGCCACAGGCGTCCTCTTCCTGTGAGACCAGGAGTCCCTGGAGGGGATTCAAAGCAGGAACACCTCCGATTTCTAAAGCTCGCCCCATGTTGTGCCAAGATCCACCACAGAGCTAAGTCTGGTGCTGGTCTCTTCTGGATCCACCCCTCCCTGTTTTTCTAAACACAGAGGGCAATTTCACCAGGGAGCCTCATGTTTTGCTGGGGATTTAATGGGCTAGTCATTCGGGAAATTCAGTTCTAAATGTTCTCAATTTATTATTATTATTATTATTCATTTGTGCTGGTTCTGGAGCTTGAACTCAGGGCCTGAGAGCTGTCCAGAGCTTTTGTGCTCAAGGTGAGTGCTCTACCACTTGAGCCACAGTTCCATATCTGGCTTTTTGGTGGTTAATTGGAGCTAACAGCCTCACATTCTCCTGTCTGCACTGGCTTTGAACTGGGATTCTCAGATCTCAGCTCTTGAGTAGTTTGGATTACGGGCATGAACCAATGCCTGGCTATTTTATTATTATTTTAAAAAATGATTTCCTTTCCATTTTTCTGTCTTTTCTTTATAGAATATTCTTATTATTCTGATGTTGGATCCTCTGATCTCATCTTCTTATTTGCTTAACTTTCTGGTTTTTTCTTTTCTTTTGTTTTGTTTTTGTTTTTGTTTTCTGGTCCTGGGCTTGAATTTCTGGGCCTGGGTGCTGTCTCTGAGCTTTTTTTGCCCAAGGCAAGTGCTCTACACGTGAGCCCCATGCCTCTTCCAGCTTTTTTTTTTTTTTTTTTTTTTTTTTGTCGGTCATGGGGCTTGAACTCTGGGCCTGGGCACTGTCCCTCAGCTCTTCAGCTCAAGGCGAGCGCTCTACCACTTGAGCTACAGCGCCACTTCCGGTTTTCTGAGTGGTTTATTGGAGATAGGAGTCTCACGGTCTTTCCTGCCCGAGCTGGCTTTGAACCGGGATCCTCAGATCTCAGCCTCCTGAGTAGCTAGGATTACAGGCGTGAGCCACCAGCGCCCGGCTCTCTTCCAGCTTTTTTGAGTAGTTTCTTAGAGAAAAGAAACTCATGGAGTTTTCTGCCCAAGCTTGGCTTTGAACCGCAATGCTCAGAGCTCAGCCTTCTGAATAGCTGGGATTACAAGCGCGAGTCTCCTGTGCCCAGCATTCTGGTTTTGTTTTAAGAAAAGCACATTTTATTTACCTAGTGATTTTTTAAAATAATAATTGCCAAATGGAATAAAGAAAATGGGCAAATGAATGTAATCTCAGCAAATTTCATTCAGAAAGAAGGTCAGATACTGCCCAAGCATCAGAAAGCCGCCACGCAATAATCCCAAGAGCCATGGCCTTTTACATTTCTGTGGAAGACAAGTGACAAACTCCACTCTGTCATCTGATGAAGGGAAACCACAGAAGCAAGCTCGTCTTCAAAGGCTCCAGTGCAAATGCCGCAGAACCCCAGAATCTCAAGTCCTCACTATCTGCTTTTTCTACTGCGCTCTGGGAGACTTTCTTCCTTTTGCCCAGTCTTGGTCTTGGTTTAATCATCACTTCAATGGCACTTAAACTCTCTGAGCTTCCTTTGGCAATGTTACATCAACTTATTTGGAGATTCCTCACACCTAAGGTCATCCTGTTTGTGATACCTAGGGTCCTATGCCCAGACTGGCCAATTTATATTTACATTTATTTATTTTGCCAATATGTATTTGCCACAGTTACTTTCTCTACATCACACGTTTGATTGCTGACATTATGGAATTCAGCTTTACTGCTTGTTTCTTTTTTGTTGGTGGTGGTGGTGGCTGTGAGGCTTGAACTCAGGCCACTGTCCCTGAGCTTTTGTGCTCAAGGCTAGTGCTCTACCACTTTGAGCCACAGTGCCACTTCTGGTTTCCTGGTGGTTAATTGGAGATAAGAGTCTCATGGATTATTTTTGCCTGGACTAGCTTTGAATTGTAATCCTCAGCGTTCAGCCTCCTAAGAAGCTAGGATTACAGGCATGAGCCACTGGTGCCCAGCTACTGACTGTTTTATGGGACAAGAATTTTCTTCTCCATACCAATGGGTCTCAACCAAAGGCAAACGGGCAAATCTCCCTCCTCTTCCAGAGGAGGCCTTGGGCAATGTCACTGAGACTCAGAGAAGACTGCTGTGGGTGGAAGGCAGCCTGGGCTTAGAAACTGTGCAAACTCAACACTGCTGTGACAACCAAGAGATCAATCTTGGCACTACTTTATCTCAGAGACAGCTCAGATTCACATTTCCCCAATATTCTCAAATGGGTTTCCTAGATGTGTATATATTTTTTCCAGGCCTAGAGCTAACCCTGCATGGTGCGGGGTGGGGTGGGGGGCTAGCTCCATCATCTCTTTGGCTTTAGGAATCTAGCTTGTCATTGATGTCTTCAAGCCACAAAGTGCCTCACGGGCTGGCCCTGGTGTTGGTTTCTCTGACGCATTCCTCAGGATTACTTCTACCCTAACTAAGCATCCCAGGGAGAAGAGGAGAAGAGTGCTTAGAGAGGCCATGTGACCCACTCACGCTCTGCAACCTCCCCCCCCCATTATCCCCTCCCTCCAAGTTGCTTTCAAGTTGCTTTCCTTGTGCTTGTCTTGAGCTCAGAGGGTGATGGGGGTTTCTGGGGTTTGTTTACTTTTTTTCATCTGTCTAGTGCATTTGGGGCCTGCAGATGCGGCACAAAGACCTCTCCCTGGTGCTCTGGCATGATGTGAGGCTGCAGGCTGATGCCCGTTGCAGAATGATCAAAAGGTTCGCAGCACACCCCTGCAGGCAGGGATTTGCAATCCTGCTCTCAGGCCAACTGGACAGACTCCCCAGGGAACTTTCTGGGCTCCGTGTGTGTGTGTGTGTGTGTGTGTGTGTGTGTGTGTGTGTGTGTGTGTGTGTGTGTGTGTGTGTGTGTGTGTGTGTGTGTGTGTGTGTGTGTGTGTGTGTGTGTGTGTGTCAAACTGGCCATCAGCTGACTGGGGGGGGCATTGGAGGGGAAGGGAGCTGAGGGTCTCTACAATCAAATGCCACTTCCTCTGAATTCCTTGATCCACAGACTTACAGCTCCTCTCTCTCCAGAGTAAGGGGGGTGTTCTGTTCGTGCGACTCAAGAGACAGGGAGGGGAAAACCTGAACCTTCACCAAATGGATTGGTGATCTTGATTCTCACTTTGGATTGAAAAGCACATAGGAAGTGAGCAAAGCACACTCTGGGGATCTGTGAGGGTGTTTCTAGAGACATGAAGGGGGAAGAAAACCCTGCCCTCAATGTGGGTGGTACCACCCAGGCGGGTGATAAGGAAGGAGAAAGGAAGAGGAGGAAGCTGGCAAGTGCAGGATCATCTCTGCTTCCTGGCAGCCATGAGGCAAACAGCTCTGCTCCAACACATGGCCCCACCAAGATGCTCAGCCTCACTGCAGGCCCTGGAAATGGAACCCACTGAGTGAACCTGCACTGTGGCCTCCAAACCCATGAGTGAGGCGAATCCTCCTTCCTTCCACATTGTTCTCCCTGGCTTTTGCCATGCAGAGTCTGACCATGGCATCCACGCGCCAGTGTCCAGCCCACCTGCCTTGACCCAGAGCTCTTCCTCAGGAAAATCCACTTCCTGCTCAGATTTCTGCTTTCCGGTTCCAAAATTTTTTGATAGTTTTGCTTTCTTGTCTTCCGGGGATTTTTCTTTTCACTTCTGTTCTTTTTCTCTTAATCTTTTTGCTATTTCTGTAATGGGACTGAGAAGAAGTAGAGGTCAGGATATCTTTTTATCTACTTCCTTTAACAATGTCGGTGGTATTTAATACTTAAATTATACTTTAAATGAATACTTAAATACTAGAGGAAATTCATCTCCCCAAGATGTCACTTCAAGGAAAATGATTCTCCCAAGCTCTACAATGAGGCAGAAGGAAGCCCATCTTCCCGTCATTCCTTCCGGATCTCATCTAACAGGCCCAGTGAAGGGCTACGCCAATTTGGGATGACAATTTTCTATTTACCATAGAGCCAGATGCTAGCTTGTTGGAAACTGATGAACTGCTTATCATTTCTGTCTGGAGGGATGGAAGGTAACTCCAAAGGTTCGCTGCCCTGCTGGATACTAGCAGGTTTTGCATCTAACCTGGGAATTTCTTTCCAGCCCCTTCTCCCTAACCAGACATATCTTTTGGTGAATGAGTGAAACAAGCCTTCCACACAGTCTATTTCTATGAGAATTATGTGTCTAACATATGCAAGACTTTACTCTGATGATCCTCCATGTGACTCCGCTTTTCTGAGTTTCTTCTCCTTAGGATTGTCCCTTCTTCTGTCTGTGATTCATGGATCAATGGTGCTGTCCTTCTCCTCTTCCCTCTGCACCCTAGGGTGAGGCACCTCATCTGTAGACCCCCTCTGTCCCTACAACGTGCCCCAAGTCCCCAGGTCCTGCATGCAACAGGGCCAGAGGTCACCAGTATCTGAAGTCCAGCAACCCAAGCCGCTCTGGATCAAGCTGACCGCAACCTGCTGGGTGTGTGTCTCACTTTTGGAGGGGCTGGATGATTCTTTATCCAGCTGTTTCTGCTCTAGAGAGCTCCCCCCTACCCTCTGCTAACTCCTCATTTTCCTTCATGGCCCAGGTAGGGTAGCGAAGGTGAATATCTCATCTCATCTCCTTCCAAATCAGGCTGGTGTTCAATCTCCCCATCATAAAACTTGATTCCATCACTCTTTAGGCTGGTGGGCGCGGGGGGGGGGGTTGCTCTGTGCGTGGCTGAGAGTCTAGGTTTGAATCTCAGCCCTGCAGCTACTAACCAGGCAATGTGGACATCCATCGGTTGGCTTGTACTCTCATTTCCCATCTACTCATTGCTCACTCTATGCACAGCTAGACCAATCCCAGCATGCACATGGGAGTGGCAGGGAGTCTGAGCTCCAATCTATGGCCTCAACCGACACAGAGCTCAGACCATGGTGCTTGGTTCTCTCTGCTTTCTCAGGACTGATGATCAAAAGTGGACTTCCCTCCCAGCTTTACATTAAGCAAGGTGTTTTTATTCCTTTCTTCTGCAGCACAAGTGCTAAAGCGACAGATAAGAATCAGGTGCCAGCTGGGCACTGATGGCTCACTCCTATAATCCCAGCTATTGAGGAGGCTAAGATCTGAGGATTATAGTTCAAAGCCAGCCCGGACAGGAAAGTCCATGAGACTCTTACCTCCAATTAACCACCAGAAAACAGGAAATGACACTGTGACTCTCAAGTGGTAGAGCACTTGCCTTGAGCTGAAGAGCTCAGGGACAGTTGCCCAGGTCCAAAGTTCAAGCCCCATGACAGGCACAAAAAGAAGAAGAAGAAGAAGAGTCAGGTGCCAGTGGCTCACACCTACAATCCTAGCTACTCAAGAGGTCGAAATCCAGAGGATCACAGTTCAAAGACAGAAAAATCTGCTAGATTGCATCTCCAAAATAGCCAGCAAAAAGGTGGGCTGGAGGCATGGTTTAAGTGGTAGAGCATCAGCTGAGCAGGCAAGCAGAGTAAAAACTTAAGGCTCTGAGTTCAAACCCCTATATCAGCAAAAAAAAAAAAAAAAAGCGGGGGGGACTCATTCCTAGATGGCCCTGGGTACCCTCCTTCTTCCACAGTCCATTTCTGGGGAAGGATCGCCTAGAAATACACAGAAGGCCCTTCTCCCAACCAGCACAAAGGACTGGCAAGGTGCTCACCGTAGTGCAAGGGCCCAAATCAATTCCTAGCTGCCTGCTTACGACGTGGCCTGAAGAAAACAATGTGAAGTCCTCCAGGTTTTGAATTGTAAAAGAAAGGGGAAACAAATGCCCCTTCGCTTTCTTACTCCAGAGCTCTTTCAAACCTCCAAAAAGACAGGGAACTGCTACAGAACAATACAGGGCAAGAATGACACTGGGGTCCTCACTGCCCAGCCCACAGAGGGGCCGGGCCACACCAGCAGAGATTCTGTCACTGAAGCCATTTGTGAACACGTTCCAAGGCTGTTCCGACCCCAGCATTTTATTTCAAAGCTCAGAGGAGTCTCTTTTAAGCAGAGGTATTAGTTCAAGGCGGTGGGGGGGGGGGAAACCCACTCTCCTGACTCATGATCATCCGGGGTAGCTGAGTGCACAGAACAGTAATGTCCAGCACCAACCAACATGTCCTCCTCTGGACACAAGGTTATCCGGCTCCTGCAACCATCCTGGCGGGACAAGGCTACTGGCATCTGTGCCCCTGGCCCGGGACCAGAGCTCGGTTTATCCCGAAGCATCTGGCTGGCAAATTCCTCTGTTGCCAGAGCTGGACTTCAAGCTGACCATCTCAGGACCATCTGCCTACCACAGAGGTCTTGGCATACCAGCAGGGCCATCTTGCCATCTTCCCAGAGGAAGGCCTATGGAACAGGGGCTCCAGGGAAGGGCAACGTTGAGGGCACTGGCCTATCTTCTACCCTGGGCCAGCTTTTACTATGGCTTCTACTATCGCAGTGTCTCCATTGCCACAGCTGTAGAATGGGACTGTAATGATGCTGATTCCACAAAAACCTAGCCACTGGAAGCACTTCCATATAGGAAGGACGTGTACCTGCTAGCCCCACAGCAAGTTCTCACATACGTCTATCAATGCCTGAAATATGGTGGCCACATCGAAAGCAGCGGCATGACACAGCAGCCTGAACGTGGCGCGGGTGCCCACGGCCTGCCGCTAACCTATTGCTGCTGCTCATACCACGTGACCAAGGCTCTCCCACCCTCTGCCTCTGTCAGCCCCGAATGGCCGGACAAGCCTGCAAGCCCAGCTGTTCAGGAGGAGGAGGCGGGAGGACACCGACGTCAAAGGCAGCCTGGGCAAACGTGAGGGAGGCTGAATCTCAAAAACGAAAAGTAAAATGAAATCAACACAAAAGGGCTGTGGCCTCACCCCAATGGCAGTGTCTTCGTGGCAAGCTCAAGGCTCTGGGTTAAATGCTCAGTAGCCCCCCAGATTAAAAAAGAATAGTGTAGATGAAATTCTAAGTGTATAAGAATCAGTGGATGAATGTAATTGGCCAGTGTCATCATCTTTGACCGGTTCAAGGTCTGTGCTACAGCATACACCCCTGCCACCAGGTGGTTTTCTAATTGGTTAATGGAGGTACTGGGGTGTAGACGCAAGACACTGGGTTTAGACTTGCATTGGTCAGGCAGGAGCTCTGCCACTTGAGTCACATCCCAAGCCTTTGCTCTCAATCTTCTTTCCTCCTCCTCCTCCTCCTCCTCCTCCTCCTCCTCCTCCTCCTCCTCCTCCTCCTCCTCCTCCTCCTCCTGGTTGTGGGGCCTGAACTCTGGGCCTGAGCGCTGTCCCTTAGCTCTTCAGCTCACTTGAGCCACAGCGCCACTTCCGGCTTTTTCTGCTTATGTGGTACTGAGGAATCGAACCCAGGGCCTCATGCATGCAAGGCAAGCGCTCTACCACTGAGCCACCTTCTCAGCCCCACTCTCAATATTTTTCAGATGGGGTCTTGCTTTTTGCCCCAGGTCATCCTGGATCACAGTCTTCTTATTTCTGGACTAGAAGACAGGCCCACACCTCCATGCCGGCTCTTTATTGGTTGAGATAGGTCTTGTGAACTTTTTGCCTGGGCTAGCCTCAAACTGCCACCCTCCTATTCTCTGCCTCCCATATAGCAAGGGTTATAGACGTGATCCACCACACTAAACTCCTAGTGAGTTTACGATGCTGGGAAGTAAGACCAGCAGGTTGTCACCAACACGGCATCGTGTAAGACAGGCCACAATGGCTCCCCAGCTCAGAGATGAGTCCAGGAGAGGGTGGGACAGGAGCTAGCAGCCAGGGGCTCCCATTTGTCCTCAGCAAGCTCAAGACACCTGTACTGGCTATGCCCTCCTAGGCAGGAAGGACTTGACTATGAGCCCAAAGCCCACAGCTCTGCACCCAAACAAAGGCCATGAAGGTGACCTTCGGGTCCCCACAGGCCTCTGGTGGCCCATCAGTGTGGGGTTCAGGTGAACTCGCACTTTCCACCTTAGCACATGTCAGACCATGTGAACCAAAGGACAAGCAAATGGGGCGGGGGGGGAGGGGGACTTCTGGATGTCAAGGCCAAGTGGCCTGGCTGGGTCAAGGGAAGGGTGCCTGGTTCAGATAGGGGCATCCTGGAGGGCTTCGGGGTGGAGGTGCCACGAGAGCTGGAAGGCTGGGCAGGGAGGAGGTGAGGCAGGGTGCATTTGGGGAGGTGAGTGGGGTGCTAGGGAGGGGGTGGAGGGAGGGCTCCCTCAGCGATGTTTACACCAGGGGCAGGCCTGGGATTCTGGCGGCACACTCAGACAGGAGCCTCTGTCCTGGTCTACCACGTGAAGAGGCTCTGGTTCCTTCCATAATCACGGAAGGGAGATGGGGGCGGGGGGGGGGGGTGAAGGCAGCCATGGAGACCAGGGAGGGCATCGTGGCACGGGGGACTCCCTTCCCTGCTTCCACCTCCTGCCACAGTGTGGATCTCAAGAAGGAAAGGCTGTTTCCACAGATGGGGGGGCCTTGGGCTCCAAAGTCACCCCCCCCAAGATCCAGGGTCCCCATCTCCCTCCCCCACAGCTGCTGCTGACTGTACACACCTGCTTGCATTCACCCGGTATTTATAGGTAACTATTTGTGCCTCTCTGCCTCAGCCTTTCTATTGTCCTCAAGGGCACGGTCCCCCTCCTCCCTTCCTCTCCCCCTCCCCCCTCCCTCCTCCTCCCTCTCCCTCCCTCTGGGGTGGTCCTCTTCCCGTGGCCTCTCGTCCTTCCCTCATCTGTCCCCGGAGCTCAGCACAGAGCCCTTCCCAAGGACCCAGGGCCTAGAGGCCCGGGACAATGCCCACCTCTGACTGAGCATGAGCCAGATGCTCACCCCTGTGGGGAAAGACAGCTAATTATGATAAGCTAATTATGTGCATGCTAATAATTATAATCTAATTACATCTTGAGAGCAGCAGAGGGAAAACAGAGGAAATATGTGAGCTGGTCAGGGAGGAGGGCCGGGAGGACGGTGGGGGGATGGAGAGAGCACTGAAGGATGGGGGGGGACACCAGGCCAAGAGGGACCAGAACACCTCTGAGGGGACACATGGGGGAGCAGCCAGGGGTCAGCATAGCTGGAATCCCACACGGAGGAAGCAATGGTAGCACAGATTCCATACTACCACTGGGAGAGGGTGATGGAAAGTTCTAGAAACGTTAGGTGGTTGTCAGAAGGACACGTGCTGTAACATTGAACTGGGTGCAGTGCAGCGTGTTTCTGAGGCCGGTGGGACAGTCACCAGTCACAGCCGCTGGCGAGGTCCTGGTGACACAGCCTGGCCTGCGATGTCCCCGGGGGACAGCTTCCCCAGGAGGCTGCAGGTGTCCAGCCTGCACACGGATCGCCCCAGTGCTCCCTAACTGCGCTCAGTCCTGAGCTGCCGCTCCATCTTCAGATCCTGGCAGTGCGACGCGGGTGCCGTGGGAAAGGCTGGCCCTCGATGCCAAGGCTGGTGCGGGCCAGTCCCTCCGTGCAGCAACCCGGCCTCACAGCACAGCGCCTGGCCACAGGGGAGCGGAAGGAGGGTGGCGGCCTTGGCTTCTGCCTCTCTCTTCCTCTTGGTTAGTTTTTATTGCCCACTGGGACCCTCCAAGTCCCGTTCACAACACCAACTGAGAGAGTTCAGCGCCTGCCTGTGTGCTGTCTGCGGGCTGCTGCCTCCTGGCATGGTGTCTGGCATACAGCAGGCACTCGCTGTTTGCTGACAATAGCTATGCGTCTGCGCAACCAGGCAGTACAAGTATGTGGATCCAGCTTGGGGCCGAGGTTGGGAGGTGGGCACAGGACAGAAGGGAGTGAGGACACATGACACAGTGGCATCGCACTGCCAGGCTGCCACTACCCCAGGGCTAGGGGGAGTCAGAAAGCTCTGCCGTCTCCCCGGTGACTCCTGAGCTACCACATCCCAACCCCGACCCCAGATCCTTCTTGCCCACAGCCAGGCCAGATTTGAGATCACGTTCAGAGGGGTCCTCTCAGAGGCCAGCTGAGCTGACAGGCAGACAGAGGGACAGCTGAGACCAGGGAAGCCATCAGGAATTGGCCTGGCCTGGTGAGGTCCCCCAGAGCCCACCACTCAGCTCCTTAGGAAGGCAGCTCAGATGCCCTCCCTCTGGTGACCAGGGGGCAGCCAGTGAGACCTAAATGGCAGAGCCCAGGAGACCCAAGATTGAGGTCAGACACCAGGGCTGGCCCAGGCTGGGGCTGCACAAGGAGGCCGCAGCCCAAAGTGTATATTCTAGCTCAAGCAAGGAAGGAGAAGAGGGTCCAGATTTCCTCCTCCAAATACCAGGGTCTAGGAAGTAGGCCTGCCATGACCTCCCTGCCCCAGACCATCAGTGGCATTCAACAAATACTTCCTGAGCACCTGGGAGCCATGAACTGGTCAGTGATCTTCCCCTGAATCCCCAAGTAGGGAGTTCCCCAAAGGGCTGTCATTTGGCCTATTCTGCAGCCAACTCATGAATCTCTGCCATGCCACCAGCTGCACCCTCCACCCTCCGTGGGAGGACCCATGGAGACATGCGCCACCCACAGAAGCTGGCCGGCCACACCCCACAGCAGCACCCCAACACCCCCCCATCTCATCCCCCACTCCTTCATAAAGACATCATCACGTGCCTCAGTCCATTATTTCCCTCACCACCGCTCGCACAGGAGACTGTAATACCACATGGGCTCACCGGCTACTCTAGCGTATCGCTGTCCCTACACCTGGCGAAGACTGGAATTTGTCACACAGCAAATCTAGCTCTAGCCTGTTCTGGAAACATCTTTCTCCCTCCTTTCTCTCCCTTTGGACTTCAACCACCATTGGCTTTCTCTTCTTCACAGTGTCTCTGATGGTAACCACTCACTCGTAATGCTGAGATTGTATGGCTTTAAAATAAATGAACTCCGCTGAGCCCTCCTCCCCCTGCCCAGGCTCCCTCCTCCCCAGCCCACGTGACAATCCCAGCAAAGGAATGTGCTGCTCAAGATTGTTTTTTTGAACTTTTTTTTTTTTTTTTTTTAGCTAGTCCAGGGAACATTTTTACACTTTCAATGCTATCTTCAGCCAAAACAACGTTCGATTACATAAGCGGTCAACAGCCCTGCATGGAGATGCATGCAGAAAACATGCCAACTATAAGGAAACTTCTATAGAACTGTGGGCCACGGGTGTGCGAGGCCATGAACACCTATATCTGTGAACATCCCCACAGCCAAAGACAAAAGCTTCTGAGGATTTTGAGCTTGCCAGCATGTGGCCACATCATCTTTTTTTTTTTCTTTTAAATTGAAATGTTACCTATTATTTCCAACTTGCATTTAAAAGGCCCAAGTGCTTTGTTCTAACTGTATTTGTACACAGAACATCTTGTCCTAAGTAGCTGAGTGGGACATGAAAAGATTGCATGCTGTAGAAACTCTGGGAGGAATGATGGGGTATGCCTGTAATGCCAGCTCCATGTGAGGCAGAGGTAGGAAGAAGGAGGTCTGAAGCTGGCCCTGAGGGATGGAGGGAGGTGGTGTGGGGGTAAAGGCATGTGACTCTATCTGAAAAATAAACAAAATCGAAAAAGGGTGGAGGAGTGTGGCTCAAATTGGTAGAGTGGCCGGGTGCTGGTGGCTCACACCTGTAATCCTATCTACTCAGGAGGCTGAGATCTGAGGATCACAGTTCAAAGCCAGCCTGGGAAGGAAAGTCCGTGAGACTCTTATCCCCAATAAACCACCAGAAAACCAGAAGTGGCGCTGTGGCTCAAGTGGCAGAGGAATCTCCTTGAGCTGAAGAGCTGAGGGACAGCGCTCAGGCCCAGAGTTCAAGCCCCATGACTGACAAAAAAACCAAACAAACAAACTAGTAGAGTGCTTGTCTGGCAAGCGTGAGGCCCCAAGTTCAAATCTCAGTACTTTGGAAATGACTCGAGCCAGTGGGTGATCAGGCAGTTTTTGGAAGGCAGTGATGGAGAGCCCAGGCTGTGAGTGCTTAACTCCTTCAAAGAAGCCACTTCCTCACCTGTGGACCAGGGCATGGCTTCCTCTACAAATCCAACAGAGATTGTTGCTCACTCCAGGAAAGGAAATAATGGGCCTGCATGGGTGACAGCATGCCGTACGGAAATACAAAGCTTTATTACTGTAGTAGTGCGCAGACAGCTCTGTCCAAAATCTCTTCCCCACCAGACAATGAAAATGCTCCAAATCCCTGCCTTGGGCTTTGGAAGTTTCAGTTTTGTAAGATGCTATGAAAATGTAAGTGATTGGGGAAAAAGAACTCAAGTTCCTTAGCCAGGAGCAGAAACTACATTTAAAATCTTCAGGGGTCTCAGATGTAGCTGAATGAGGCCTGAGGGGTGCACACCCATGCCCAAGACCCAGCTTTGGACCTCGCTACTCCTAGCCATACCCCAATGCCAGCAAGCACCAGGGACCACTCCTCAGCCAGTCTTTCCTTAGTCTGTGAGACAAAATGGCATGTGTGCTTTGATAAGCACAACATCCCCAGAGAGGTGAGGAGTAAAAGATACCAGCTGTGTCCAGAAAAGCTACAAAACTTGAAATGAAGGAGAATGGTTTGGGTCTTGCTTTTTCACATGGAAGATACGTTTCATGGTGAGGATATGAAATTTTCAAACCACCAATTATCCAACCTACATTGGAATTTCCTAATTAAAAACACATCACCAGGCGCTGGGAACTGATATCTATAATCAGAGCTACTTAAGAGATTTTAGGAGAGAAGTTCAAAGCCAGCTGAGGGCAGACAAATCTGAGAGACTCTTACCTTCAAGTAGCCAGCAAAAGGCTGGGTGGAGGTGTCCTTCAAATAGTCGAGTACCACCCTTGAGCAAAAAAGGCAAGTGAGACCCCAAAGCCCTGAGTTCAAGCCCCAGTAGCAGCACATGCATGCACATGAACACACATATGCATGTGTGTGTGTGTGCGTGCGCACACACACACACACACACACACACACACACACACACACACACACGAAATTGATAACCAAAGTTTGTTTGAAAATGAGAGGATTATATATCCTGCAGATGGCAAACTGGTATGACCTTCTAATGACCTTTTAGAGAGTGATTTGACAGATGGGCCCTTCTAACTGTATGGACTCTATCCTAGTACAGTAATTCCATATACAGGGAAGAACCCTGAAGACACACCGGAAAATAGCTTTTATTACCATCAATTAGTGTATGCGGGTGTCCTGAAAGGCTTTTTTCTTTTTACAGAAGACATTGATCTTAGCACTCTTTATTTATAATGCCAAAAGAAACAACTACAAAATCTAACAGCTCAAGTACACAGTTTACTTAGTGGTTAGGAAAATCATCTTTACAGCAACAACAAAAGTTTATCTATGTTCCATCCAGTTGTAAAGGGAAGAAGAATGAGGATAGAAAACTATTCATTGTGATCACTTATGTTTAAAAATGCTCATCTGTTACAGAAAGATGCACAGAAAGTTGCCCAAACTTTAGTCAACAGTAGTGGTGCTTAGATCTCTTTTCTCCCTTAATTTCTAAATAGTCTAAGTGAAGTATCATCATAAGCTTATTTCTAAACATCAATTCTACAGAACACTAGGCAAGGGTCTGTTGCTAGCCATGTCAGGGCGGTGTGAGATCACGCGAGACCTGGAGATGCTGGGCTCCAGGGCCCGGAGTCTCCACTGTAGGGCCCTGTGTACCTCATGGTTGGGTCCCTGCTCCCCAACTTTTTGGGCTGAGAAAGAGTCCACCCTGGACAGGCTGCTATGAACCCCTGGGCTCACCAGAGACACAGTGGGCAAATTTCCAGACAGAAGAGCCTCCTGCTCTTACCCAGCCACATTCTCACCACCACCCCATCCTGCCTGGACACGAAGCCCAGCTCCTCCGAGTCCCAGCAGGTGACCTTGCATGTTTCAAGTCTTCCTTCCTCAATGTCCTTATCTGCAAAATGGGGCAACAATAAGCCTACTTCAGAGGGCTTCTATGAGTTAAATTAGTCCATCTTTGAAGCAATTTTTCCTATGATATTAGGATTTCAACTCAGGGCCTTGTGCTTGCATGGCTCTACCATGTATGCCATGCTTCTGGGGTTTTTTGCTTGCTTGCTTGCTTTTTGCTTTACTTACTTGGGGGATAGGTTCTCATGGTTTTGCCCAGATCAGATTGGACTGTGATCCTCCCATTTCTACTTCCCCCACATAGCTGGGACGACAGGTATATACCACGACATACAGTTGGTTGAGATGGGGTTTTGCAAAACTCCTGCCTGGTTAGTCTTGAGATGCTATCCTCCTGATCTCTGCTTCCTTAGCAGTTTAGATGACAGGTGTGAGCCACCAATCCCTTTCTGGAAGCAATTTAAGACAGTGCCTGGTACATCTTAGCACTATATAAATATTTGATACAGAAAATCCTCAGGTATATTTTCAGTTTTCAAACAAGTCCTTTATTGCACTCAATTCCGATTTACTTCTGTAATCATTTTCAGTGAACTGGTGTCTACTCTTCCTTAGGGCATCAGGGATGTAGTAGGGAGAAGACAATCTCTGCTTTCAGAAAGTTGCTGTTCTAGCAGGGACAATAAAGAAATTAGAACTAATTCAGAGTGATCCATGTTTTTAAGGCAGAAAGGAGACCAACATAGAAGGCTCAGCTTCTATGTGGAGATGGGAAAGGCTCTTCCCCAGGGGTATTGCTCTGGAAGGTACAAACGTGATTTGTATTTTTATAAAGGTCACTCTGCATTTATGGTTGAGTGGATGGATGACAGCAAAAAAAAAAAAAAAGAGGAAAAGTGAAATCCACAGAAATCCCCATTAAACTAGACTTGGCTTGTGAAGTGCAAAGCTAGAGTTTTAGAAAGAAAAAAGTTAGCGAACAGCTTCAAGATCAGCAGGGAAATCAATCTTTCACTAAGATGAGGATTACTGATGGCCCTGGAAAGGCTGCACACATTTGACTATATTAAAATTAAACTTATCTTCTAATCTAAAGCAGCCCTTCAGAGGAAAAAAGGCCAGCCATAGGCTGGAAGGAATTTGTAGCAAAAAAAAAAAAAAATCAGACTTCATAATGAGAAAATGATTCTACAAATCAATCAGGCAGCAGGCCTATAGGCAAATAAAATCTATAAAGAAAATCTACACACAGGCCCTAGCCATAGGCCTGTGGCTACTGCAAAGGTGCCTGAACTTCCTAGAAACAGGAGGAGAGGAGAGAGATGGCAGAGGGCGGGTCTTCCTGCCTCGAGCACGATGTGGAGCAGGTGTACTGAACTGTCACATTAGACCTCACAATGTATATTCCATTATGGTGTATCAACAGAAGAATCACATTTTTAAACATGTTTAAAAGGGCGGCGCAATGACATACTACAATAATTCCCCTCTCCCAAATAACCCCAAAATGTTATTACTTAAAAAGCCACCACCCAGGTGCCAGTGGCTCATGCCTGTAATCCTATCTACTCAGGGGGCTAAGAGCAGAGATCTGAGGATCATGGTTTGAAGCCAGGCCAAACAAAGGCCACCACCAAATTAACCACCAAGAAATAAAATAGCCAGAAGTGGAGTTATTACTCAAGTGGTAGAGCACTAGCCCCAAGGAAAGAGTTCAGGCCCTGAGCTCGAAGCCCCATGACTGGTATGCACGTGCGTGCATGCGCATGTATGCACAGACACAGACACAGACACAGACAGACAGACAGACAGACAGACAGACACACACACACACACACACACACACACACACACACACACACACACACCAATGCTAACCCTGGGTACAGATTCAGCAGACGAAATACAAACTGGATGGCAGATTTGAGGCCAGCTAGCCAGGATGAATAAGTGACTCTCTCAGACAAGCAGAGGTGTGTCAGGTGACCTGAGCAAGGCTGACAGCAGGCGCACTCACAAAACAATCCAAAACCCGACAACTGCAAACTGGTGAACCACACAGGACTCTGCTTACAAGATAATGCCAGTGACCCAGTGACAGCTTCAAGAGCAGACACTTGAACAGCAGTAGAGAAAGTTCTCGCACAAGGGTGTGCGTGTGTGAGCAGAACTCCAGCCATACATGGTATTGAAGACCAAGCTAGTGTTGCCTAGCTGGGCCTTCAGCCATGCTGGGCAGAGGTTTTGGGCAGGTGGAGGGCCAGGCTCAGCAGGAGGGAATAAATGAGCTTCTGGGGTCCGGGTAAGGGTGCCTCTTGCCCTACATGGTCAGTACCTGGGTATCCACTCCATGGGAGGACAGCAAGAAAGAGAGCCTTGAGCCAGGCTAGACCACCAGCCAGGCTGTGCTGGGCTGAGCGAACAAGACAGCCCCAGGGCCAGGGTCCACTCATGGGGCTCAGTGGACAAAACTGATCTCATCTGCTGTTCAACAACTGTATCACAGGCCCTGCACCTCTCACTGCCAAAGATCCCCTTAATGAAAAATAAACAGGCTTCAATGATTTTTCTTGGGGGCAGTATTGGGATTTGAACTCAAAGCATGACAGGTGCTCAACCACTTGAGTCACACTTCATGACCATGAGTCACACATGCATGACCCTCCTAATTTCAAATCCCTGAGAAGCTAGGATTGCAGGTGTAAGTTACCACATTCAGCTGCCATAGTTGTTTATGCATTCATTCACTGGCAGACATCTGAGGTGCTTCCACCATTGGTTGCTGTGACTAGACCACAGATGCACATGATCACCACATGGTCACCAGGCACAGATGCACAGACCTCTCTCTTAGTCCACACAACAACACACATTCTTCACAATTAACTTCCCTAAGTGACACCTATTTTTGCTTTTAATTTTTTGCCAGTCTTGGGGCTTGAACTCAGGGCCTGGGTGTTGTCCCTGAGCCTCTTTGTGCTCAAGGCAGGTGCTCTACCACTTGAGCCACAGCACCACTTCTGGATTTTTCTGAGAGGTTTGTTGGAGATAAGAATCTCAAGGACTTTCTTGCCTGGGCTGGCTTCAAATTGCGACCCTCGGCAATTAGCCTCCTGAGTAGCTGGCATTACAGGTATGAGCCGCCAGTGCTTGGCTAAGTGACATCTTTTTGAGACAGGATCTCACCTATAGAGGCAAGACTGGTCTCAAACTCACTTATGAAGCCCTGGCTGGCCTTGAATTCTCAATCATCCTGCCTCGGCCTCAGGAGAGCTGAGATTACAGACCTGTGCTGCCATGCCCAGCAATCCTAAGTAGCATTGAACTGACTATATCAGGATACCTGATTTTACTCTTGTAACCAACCTTTTGTGTAAATATAATCTGCCATTAGAAGTTGTTTTTCCTATGTCTTAATTAGGGGAAGTCCCTAATCTTCTTCTGGGGTCCCCAATCTTCTTCCTCCAGAAAAGATGAGAAGTTGGTTTTTCATTGATAAAACAGTGTAAATCTCAAATGTCATTCTAATACTGGGATGAGAAGGTAATCATCCAGTTAATATTCCCTAAAACTAGAAATATGATCAAGACACAAAATAAGTGCTGGTGGCTTACAGATTATAGACGTAAGGCCAGATGTGGAGGTTTGACTCAGTTGGTAGAGCACCAGCCTTGAGCAAAAAAGCAAAGTGAAAACACCAAACCCTTAGTTCAAGCCCCAGTGCCAGCACAACAAACGAAGAAGCAAACTATAATTCTAGCTTCTCAAAATGCTGAGAGCTGGGGGATTATGGTTCAAAACCCAACCCAGAACAAAAAGTATGGAAGGCTCCATCTCCAAAATAACCAGCAAAAAGCCAGACTGGAGGCATGGCTCAAGTAGTAGAGTGCCAGCCATAAGCAAGCAAGCCACGTCAGTGAGGCTCTGACTTCAAAACCTCAGTACTTAAAAAAAAACAACCCATAAAAGTAGAAAATTCACTCAACCTATTTCTCTGGACAGCTGAGATGCACCATAGACCATCTCTGAGATTCAGTCAGCACTGAGTGCTGACCCTGTATGTGCCAACCACAAAGGCTCTGGCTTCATCTTGGATGCTCAAGGACACATAGTCAAAGGAACAAGAGGAGACCCATGCACCTGGCTTAGCAGGTAGGTGAAGGTACTTTCAGAAGGAGGAGATGGAGAAGAGAAGGGTGGGCATGCCCATGGCTTCTGGACTTAACCCTTGAGCCACAAGGACCCACTAAAGCCCTGTCAAAGAGAATTCAGTACACTTTGCTGTAGCTTCTTGAGTGGGTACCATTTTCCAGCTTCACTCTTGGTCTTCAGCCCCTCCCCTCGGCCAATCTTGGCTTATACTAGTTGAACATTCCTCCTCCAAAACCCCAAATGCTCCCATATCTGAAACTTCCAGTAATGCAGTATCACAAGTGGAAAATCCTTAGCAAATGGTACTGGAGGCCTGAGGCCCAGATGGTCTCAAGGCTGACTATGGGTTTGGGGGAGTTTGGCTGTCTGATCTTGATGGGAAGGTTAATGGAATCCTGACATGTGAATACTGGTAATGCTGCCTTTGTTTTTTGTTTGTTTTTTTTGTCAGTCATGGGACATGACCTCTGGGCCTAGGCGCTGTCCCTCAGCTCTTCAGCTCAAGGCTAGCACTCTACCACTTGAGCCACACCGCCATTTCCGGCTTTTTCTGCTTATGTGGTGCTGAGGAATCAAACCCAGGGCCTCATGCATGAAAGGCAAGCACTCTACCACTGAGCCACCTTCCCAGCCCCTGGTGATGCCGTCTTGAGTAGGTCTTTCCTGTAAGTCTTAAAAGCCCTGAAAGGATGGAAAGTGAAGATTGTTTGTCTTAGTGAAGGCTGCACGTCTGCCCATGTGAAGCACAATGTGATTGGAAATCTCACTGGCAGCCAGACTGCTGGCTCTTAGCAGCTCCCAGGAAGAACTCACCTCATGGGTGCAAATTGGCCTAGCCCAGTCATTAATGACTAGCGTTGCATATCATCTTTGTATACAGACTTTGTTCCCGTCCAGTGCCTCTGTACACCTGCAGGCAGTGTGCACCAGTGATTGCTGCCGAGCTCAGGGAAGCTTCCCCGAAAGCTTTGGCTCTAAGGGAAGAAGATGCCTGTAGTCAGCCCCAAATGACTCCTTTTGGTCTGAGGTCTGCCAGGTAGCGAGGTGAGTGTTTGTCCTGAGGGAGCCGTGAGGTGATGATCTGATCCTCAAAGCCACAGAAGTGCCACTTAAGAAAACAATCAATTGAAAAGCTCTTTGATCCATAATTGAAAGAGAAGAGGTTTTGCTACTGCAGACAAGACTCTTAGCCAGAGCATCAGTACTTGAAAAGGCAAGTCGTTAAACTAATTGAGCATCTGCTGGAGGGCCACCCTATTGGATCACCCCCAAATTCAATAAATGCTTATATTGTAAACTGCCAGGGCAAACTGAGTGCTTCTTTCTCTTGTTCTCTTTTCTGGGGGCCTGAACTCGGGGCCCTCAGGCTGGCCATGTGATCTATGGCCCCAGATCTTTTGTTTCTAATTTGTTTTGCAAGTTGGGAACCATTAACTCTGCTGGGGCTACCCTTGATCCACAATCCTATCTCCACCTCTGGAGAGAGCTGGGGTTACAGGCATGAGCTACCACAGCTGGCATCTGAGGCATTCTTGGGATGAATGAAATGTTCTATATGTTGACAATATCAACATCCTGACTGTGACATTGTGTTTCACTGCCAAGTCATCAGGGAAAGAACCAACCTAAAGGATATGTGTTCTATTTCTTACAACTGTATGTGAATCTAAACAAAGTAAAAATACCTTTGGCTCTGAAAGGTTTAATGCATTCCAACAGATACAAAATCCATAATAAGTCCAGTGTGGGGAATGGAATGGGACAAAGAATAGGTTACATTCATTCCCTTTAGGACTGAGGATCGTCACTAATTCCTCACAAAAGGGAAATCGAGGATGGTCATCAGAAGCACCAAAGAGCCTAGGCTTGCTTGCTCATTGTAAACAGACAGCCAATAAGAAGTCTTCTCATATTTATGACTCTCTTAGAGGATTAAAAATAGAGCCATGCCCTGCTGCTATGAATAAGCAATACTAGAAGGATAGAAGAGGTGGCCCAGGGGACACTTGACTTTGGGGGTCATTCTTCCCCTAGCCCCACACCACAGGGACACAGAATCTTCTGGAGGAGAGGAGGCCACATGTCCCCACCTGACCCAGACAGATGGTTCCTAACCATACATTCTAACCACCACCATTTATCGAGGCTGCACATCAACCCACAAGCAGATACAGTTTGTTGAGGTGTGGTGGCGGCAGCGGGGCTCCCAGATGACTCAGGAGCTGCCAATGTGGAGAACCACAGCCCAAGCTCAAGACACTGGCCGAGGCTGTTCACTGGCCGAGGCTGTTAGGATTCTATTCCACTTTCACTAGTGAGATGACCTCCACGCAACCAGTCCCATGGAACAATTACAGCATGAGGTAAGGCCCAGAAGTGACACATTCTTCTGTCAGGACCTTAGAAGCCATTCTCCGGGAGAGATTTCCAACCTTGATCTCACATCACCCTCTCCCGGAGGCCCCAGTGATTCACTGAGGCTGAGAGGAGCTGCCCCAGCCTCAGGTGCTCCCACAACCATCTGGAGAGCCAGTAAAACAGCCCCATTTACAGATGGAAAAGCTCAACTTCCAAAGACAACACAAGCATCCCAAATAACAGAGGTTCAAATCCCTGCACTGACTCTCTGAGTTTTTCTTTTGTGAGACATGATCACACTAGGTCTCCCAGGCTGGCCTTGAACTTGAGTTCCTCTGACCTCAGCCTCCTCAGTGCTGGGATTACAGGTGGGTACCACCATGCCTGCTACACTACTTCTTTCTAGAGCACTACACCCGCTATCAAACCAAACCTGGAATGGAAGCAGATTTCCTCAGAAGGAAAGGGAGTTCACTCTGCTCCAGGTACACCATCCCTGTCCCATTCCTGCAATGGACAAGCACATGCCTGCTCAGGGCCTTCATACTTCCTGTTCTGTTGGCCGGAAACCGGAAGTGTTAGGTCTCCACAGTCCTTTGTCCTCTAACCCAGAGCTGCACAGCCTTCCCTCACTCTATTCCAGCTCATGGCCCCCAACGGGCCTAACCCAAACCCTGCTGTTGATCCTCAAGCCCACCCTAGTCCCATCTCCTCACCCACTGACTCCAAGGATCTACAATGTGACTTCTGCCTCCCACATGCACAGCTCTGCACCTCTCTCTATCCCTACAATGCCTAATTTTAGTTGCTGGCATTTTGAAGCTAACCTTTCCCGTCGGATTATAATTTAGGATCCCAGAACATGGAGCCTAACTTCCTACACAGGGGCCTTCCACACAGTCAGCCCTGAAGGCAGTTTTACCTAGCAAATGAAGCAGTTTCTAGAGGGGAGAAGCTGATCTCCATCTGGCTTTAGCAGTTGTGTGTATCAGTTACTTTACTCAGGATGATCCACAGATTTAGGATTCATGTCTCCTCTTCACCCTCCCCCAGTGCGGTCCTTATGGAGCCTTGCTCCATTCATCTACAGGTGGCAAGGTGCGTCTCACACCAGAGGCAGGCACTTGGATTTCTTGGATAAACAAACGAATGAGTAAGCAAACAAGGGAGCAGCTGCCTGAACAGATATCAACCCCAGAGGTGCAACAGACAAATGAATGTCTAACCCCAGGGGGCTCAGCAGGCAAAAGAAGCTAGCAGGGACAACCCAGCCTAAGGATTAGCTGATCCTGAAGATAACTAGGATTCAATCCTACAGAGATGAGAGGAAATGCTTGGTAAGTCTGCACACATTTCCTCACCTTGCCAACCCCTCTTGAAAAGAAACTTCAGGGTACAATTGTATGTCACAGCCTGAATCGAGAAGTCAACCTCTGGCCCTGACTGCACATGGGGACAAAGGGAGGCCCAGCTGACAATCTGTGACCAAACCCCAGCAGGCACACAGTAGAGAATGGAGTCCGCCATGTCATTTCAAGAGTCACAGCCACCAGTGGCTCTCTTAAGACGCGGAAGGAGAAGCATGGAAAATGCAGGGTTGCAGGTGGCTGTACAGGTAGCTAGCTAGAAGAAGGGGTGAAGGAAGAGGGCCAGGAGTCATGTTCAGGATCAGACCCTAACCTACCCTCCCCCCTCCATGATCCTGGTTCCAGAATGGCAAATATTCCTGCTCCCTGGCTCACCCCTTGTGGTGGAATGTTGCACCCAATTCCATGGAATGCTTGCAAGAAGTTGAGCACAGAGGGGCTTAGCATATACAAAAGGAGAAGCGACCTTTATTTTCTGTCTGCTTAGCAGATGAAACCAAGAGCATTAAAACCTATTATTTTTGCAGTGTGAAGATTGAACCCTAGGTCTCATACATGCGAGGCAAATTGTACCCCTGAGTTCCAACCCCGGAGAGAAGTATTTTAAAGATGGGCTATGGCCAAGAATTAAAATCATTATCTCTATTATCGTGGAATTATCTCCTTGGATGGTGTGTATCTCAGTGGAATAACTAGCTCAGGGAGATTTCTGTCAATTGGCTGGAATCATGTTGGTTCCACTCTGCAAGTGGTCAGACAGCAGGGAGGACCAGCCATTGCCCCGTGGTGCAGCGGGCAGGTGTGCAGAGTGGAAGGGGGTCTTCTCATCCCCAGGCTCCACAGCCAGGCTGGAGGCTGGTTACTGCGTTTGAAGGGAACACACAGACCCCATCTCCATGGGTTCACCAGTTCCACACCTGCAAATGTTCCCAGGCCCAGGAACCAGATTCCTCTGGGGCTTTCTGCTCTAAGATTGATGGATTCCTTATCACAGATCCTCAACCATATACTTCTAGAAAGAGGACTCAGGCAGAGTATTTAATTTGAAGAGAAAAATAAGACAAAAACAGACTTTTGATTTGTTTTCCAAGGCCCAGCCTATGCCTTCAAAATAATAATGCCCTGATGTCATCAGAGCCAAGTGAGATCGGGTCATCAAGATGGTAGACAGGACTGGAAGACCACTAACTAATGTCTCCTGAGTTCACACCATGATGAACGAAATCCCTGTCACCCCCATGTCAAGGGAGGGGCTCCTGGAGGGCCAAGCTCAGAGATGCCACTGCCAATCTTTAAGTGATGAGGAGAAACAACAGTGATGGTCCTTGATGAACTATATTGAAATCTGGTGCGTGTAGTGCCTCCTAAAAACAAAAGCCTTAGAATCAGGCATGCAGTGGAGGCATGGCTCAAGTGGTAGAGCCGCAGCTGTGAGGGAAAAAGCTGAATGAAAGTGAGGCCTAAGTCTAAGCTGTAGGACTGGCATAAGATAAAAAGTTTTGTCATTTTTTTGTTGGGCACTCGTGGCTCATGGCCTGTAATTCTAGCTACTCGGGAGGCTGAGCTCTAAAGCTCATAGTTCAAAATCAGCCTGGGCAGACAAATCTGAGAGATCCTTATATGTCCAATGACCCAGTAAAAAAGCCAGACATGGAGGTGTGGCTCAAGTAGTAGAGCACCAGCCTTGAGTGAAAAAGCCCAGTGAAAACACAAGACCCCATGTTCATACTCCAGAGCTGGCACCTGCACACATGCACTTACACGTGTGCACGCACACACACTCACACACACAGACATGCTCCTTCTAGTCTACAATCTGCCCCGTACACTATGGAAAGGCAGGCCCCAATTTGGCCCTCAATTGCATCTTGCTGCCAATGGCGCCTTAGTGACTTGAATGTGTGGGTGCTGATCTGCCTCCTGTGACAAGTTCTCACCTAAAGATCAAAATTTTCATGGTCTCCCTAACAGAGAGGACAGCAGACGTTTGTCCATAGGAGGTGAATTCCCCACTTTCAGCTACCTGGGTCCTAGCATGTCCAGCAGGACCCCCATGGCTGGTTGATCTGGGTGAGGGAAATTCACCTATAACATAGGACATCCTGGGATTCTAGAGTCCCAGGATAGACCTGACTCTGATGTGAGGTGGCATGTGAAGCTCAGCGGATCTCCTGGCTGACATCTCTCAGCCCCGGCTGCTCCCTCACATCCTCCGGGGGAGAGAGGGGGCATGGAAATCATCTCTGCCATTCTGATTTACTTGCTCAAGGGTGGAGCCTGGGCATGGGTACTTTTGTAAAGTTAGTCAACTGATTCAAATGCACAGCCAGGGTTGAGGACCTCAGTGTCTCCCTCTCCACTGTTAACAAGGAGAGTTGGGGGGGGGGAGCGATCTCTCAAGCAAGGACATGGGCCCTGAGTTCAAGCCCCAGTAATAGCATGCGCACACACACAACATACATGTTAAAATGGAAGTTTTATGTTATTTGTAGTACCAAAATTACAGAAAATCCTTAAAGCTTTTTGAGCACAGAAATTCACAGAATCCTGAATACACTATTGTTGCCCAACCTGCCACCAAGAGAGGCCATATGTACGGTCATCCTCAGAGCCATTTGATCATGGGAGGTGTTTTGAGAGAAGGTAGGGAGAGGGAAGATCATATTCTAGACCAGTGGTCCTCACAGAAGCCTGGCTTTCTGGGGCTAAGCTTCGAGGGCACCACCCTCGATCACCTCATTTTTTGCTCTGCGTGGGTCACAGCATTCAGGGGCCAGCACACGGGGCTCTTGTAATTCTGCCAAGACTCTGGCTGTCAAATCTTGGTAGCCCATTTCATTGGTGGGGAAACTGAGACTCAAGGAGGCCCAGTAACATGCTCAAGGCTACATAGCTCCCTGGCAGAACTGGGACATCGACCCAGGCCAGGCAGACTCGATGCTGTGTGGTTGATCTGGAGGTAGGCGACCTTGTCAGTGCTTGGTTCTGATCAGAAGTACAGACCCTCAGGCCCCAGCCCAGATGCCTTACACCTGCATTTTAACAAGGACCCAAGTGACCAGGTGCACATTAATGACAAAGCACTGCTTAGAGCCACAACATGCCTGGCTTCCTCTGTGGTCCCTCAGCTCCCTTCTGGTGTGATCTGATCCCAAGTATTCTCAGTGAGCTGCAGTAGCAGCATCGTCATAGTATATGAAGTCTGTAAATGAGTGGCCCATTACTCCCACCTTCCCTTTCTTCCTCCTAACACATGTGGGTCACCCGAAGCCCGCAAGTCATTTAGCTATTTGTCACATCGCACCCGTACTGGGACTTTTGCCATCTAAGGAAAACACAAGCAAGGTTTAAATGATCAAAGGGAGTTCAAAGCCATTCTTCTAAGGGCCTGCCCCTCTGAGGCCCTCAGAAGAATTACCCAGATATTAAAGAGTGAAAAGATGTAGGCGATGATGCAGCTGGTCCCTTCTGCCAGCCCAGCAGCCTCTCTAATAAGTCCTCCAGCACGCTGCCCTGTCTAATTGAAATGTGCCAGGTGATAGGATTCCCTGCTGCTCCTGGGGAGATGAGTTGAGAAGCTGGGGCTGTATTGCAGAAGCACTTTGGCAAAAGAAAGTGGTCTCTTGGGTCTGCCTCTCCCTGGCCTGGCAAGTTCCTGGGGGCAGATCCACACAGCCAAGGGACTCCCTGCAGGACCTTCCTGTAGCTCCTCTTTGTAGGGCTCAGCTAATAAGCCAGAGCTCTTAGCCACTCTAAGCTTGCTTATAGATCATTCTACTTACTTCACTAATCGCCTTTACCAATGTACCCATGGCTCTCCAGGGGAGCATCTACATCTTTCTGGATGCGAGTTTCTCTAGGCTAAAGGCCTTGAAGGGTGGGTCACACCCACCCCATTTTCTGGCTCTCCTCTACATCTTGTAAATCAGCATATCACCCATTCCCCAAGAGTTACTGCCCCTTCCAGGATGGTCAGCCCCTTTCATGAGGAAATAATGATAGGACATTTCAGTACCATACCAGGAGAACCTCACTTCAAGTATGCACCTGCAGACAGGGTAAGACACCAGGCCACCATGGAGGCCAGGCTGCAGCACTTTACCTGGTGCCTGAGTGGCAGGACATGGGATGGGGTCTTCTTCAAGAAGAGCATTTGGCTTCCCTGTCCCCTGCATCCCCCTTCCCCCCGCCCCCCCCCCAGATTCATCAGAGCAGGGAGAGGGGGAGGAAACATCAGGGTAGGACTCTGAGATTGTGCAGCCCCCACAGCAAGGTCTTCCTTTCCCTATGTAATGTACAATGCTCCACATTTCCTAGATCCTTCCTCCACGCTCATTTAAATGCCTCCAGGATTGCTTATAGAAAACGCCTCTGCACTGCAGCCTCCACTAAATCCTGCTGGGATTAAGCCAGCCTGGTAAGAAAAGTGTAATGGGCTGGATTCTGTATATACGAGATGAAAAGCACTGGAATGGCTCCTGGCCCCTCATTATTGTGCATGTATTTGTGTGTGTGTGTGTGTGTGTGTGTGTGTGTGTGTGTGTGTGTGTGTGTGTGTGTGTGTGCGTGCATACTGGGCTTGAACTCAGGACCTGGGCACTATTATCCCTTAATTTTTTCACTCAAGGCTGGTACTCTACCACTTGAGTCACATCTCCACTCCCGGTGGGTTTTTTTGTTTGCTTGTTTTTGTTTTTGCTGATTGGAGGTAAGAGTTCCATGGACTTTCCTGCCCCAGCTAGCTTCACATCACAATCCTTAGGTCTCCTGAGTTGCTAGGGTTACAGGAGTGGTGCCAAGCTCTACTGTGCCTGTAACGGATGAGCCTCACCAGTCCCCCTGCCATACCTGCATCTTCCCATCTACCTGCCTGCCAGCCCTCCAGAGGTGAGAACCAGTTTTCCCACTCATGAGCTAGACAAAGACCATCCCCTGAAGCAGCACATGGTCAGCACTAGCCTCTAGGGGCCACTGTGCAAACCAGGGATGCAAACCCAAAGCTGGATTTTCTTCTTAGCACTCCCATTCTGTACCACTGTATTTACCACCAGGATGCCATCCATACATCTGTCCAGCATCAGAGCAAAGCTCAATCCCTGCAGACCTTGTGAAGCCTTCCAGCCACAGCAGTCATTTGTGGATGTCATTCCAGGCTACAGGGGGCCAACACCGGCATCCCTTGTCCTTCTACCTGTGGGCTGAGGATGGGGATTTCACCGCAGCGGCTCACTGATAACCCGGCCTTGAGATGCAATGAGTGTCTGTCAGATGCCTACTCTGGGATGAGGAATACGGAATAAAGCCAGCCACTGTGCCTGGGAGAAAACTCTTCTTGACCTAGGGTCCCATGGAGGAATCCAAGTACAGGGAAAGAAGAGGGAGAGTTGCATCTCAGGAAAGGGGGAATATTATGGTCCATGATATCATCTGTGCTCAGAGCTGATAACTCCTACCTTCAATTCTACCCTTTGGTCTCTTCTCTAATGCTCTGTGTAGGGCTATCCCCCTTCCCCCCCAGTTCACCTAAATCCCTCATGGCAGCTCCTAACTGACCTTTCTTTGCTTTCATTTGCCCTAAAACACTTATTAAACATTATGCTAAGAACACTCACCCATCTCAATTTGAAGTGTCCTCCACATGGCTCTTTCTAAAACACATAGCTGCTCAGACCCCATCAATGACTCTCACTACCTCCAGGTAAAGCACAAAGGCCCAGTGTATCTGAGGCTCTGGTTCCCCTTATATGTTACCCTAGGGCACCAACCAGACTTGCATATACACTCCATATGCACCCAGCCTCCCCAGCACCTACTAGCCCTTCACCGGGAGATGTTTCATTTTCTTCCCCCAAAAAACATAGGCTCTGCAGCCAGGCTTCCCAAGTTCAATTCCCTGTTCTGCCCACACCGAGCTAGGAGGCCTTGGACAGGTTATTTATCTTCCTGTGTCTGTCTTGAAGCTTTAATATGGAGACAAGGACATCACCTCCACTGTCCTAGAAGAACAGTGGATCGGTGAGACCATGTGTGCAAAACACAGCCATGCTGAGGGTGTGCTGGCTCCTTCAAAACTACTTCCTTCCCATCATCTCTGTGATCTTAACATTGAACACGGAACTCCCTTTCTGTACATTCCAGAGGGGTGATAGAACTTTGCACTCCTCTGCAAATTATAGGTAGCTTTAGCCAGGTGCCAATGGCTCACACCTGTAAACCTACCTACACAGGAAGCTGAGATCCGAGGATTGTGATCTGAAGTCAGACCAGGCAGGAAAAAATCTATGAGAGTCTTACTTCCAATTAACCACCAAAAAGCTGGAAGTGGTTCAAGAGTGCTAGCCTTGAGAATAAAAAAAAAGCTCAGGTACAGTACCCAAGTCCTAGGACCAACAAACAAAACAAAACACCAGCAATTTTATCGACTTCTATCCTCTCAACTAGGATAGGAACTCTCCTGAGACAGGACCCACACCTAAGTCAGGTCTCACGTTCCTGTGGCTATTCAATCAGCATGCACGTATCCAACATTCATGCAGTAAACCCACAGGTAGCTTCCTACTTGGGTGAGAGAAACTGCTTCCAGGAGTCCTAATTAGGGTAATTTTAAATATTCCACGTAAGCATGCATCTTAGCTAGAGAGCCAAGTCAATCCGATAATGAGGGCTATGCTCAGCTCTTGTTGAACTTGACTTGTATAGTAGAATCAAAGCCCATATCTGCAATAAGACACGAGATGAACTCTGGTGGAGTCATGAGAGCGAGTTTATGAAAAGGCTGATGATCTGAAGGACCTCTTTCATCCTTTCAGCCAGACAATGCATCTGTGGGCTCTTAGGCCTCACACAGAGTAAGCACAATGCCTCCGCTCAGGTCTGTTCCTAAAGGTTCAAAGTCATGAGGTAAGCCAAGCTCAGAGAGACAAACGGTGCACGTTTTCTCTCATATGCAGAAACTAGATCTAAAATACACTGGGCCATGATAAATTATTATCATACAGGACACTAGACATTCACACACAGTGAGACCAAAGGAGGACATTCTTAGGGGAGGAACTCAAAGGCCTCTGTGCCTCAGAGCATATAAGGTAGGATTTATTGAAATTGAACTCCAGGATGCGGAAATGAGATATTTTGTTATTTTCTTTTTGTCTTGTTTTTTTGTTTACCTGTCTTTGAAAGGGTAAGGGGAGGGCACGGAAGTGGAGGGACAAAGGGTGAACCAATGCAGCAGTGGTACTCACTGGACACTATGTGGAAAATGAACTCTACAACTTGTGGTTGGGGACAAGAGGGAAAAACTGGGCGAGAGTGAGGAAGGAGTGACATTGTCCAAAAAGAAATGCACCCATTACCTGACTTACATAACTGTAACTCTTCCATATATCACCTTTATCATAACAGTCAAGGGCTGGGAATGTGGCTTAGTGGTAGAATGCTTGCCTAGCATGCATGAAGCCTTTGGTTGATTCTTCAGTACCACATACACAGAAAAAGCCAGAAGTGGCATTGTGGCTCAAGTGGTAGAGTGCTAGCCTTGAGCAGAAGAAGCTCAAGGACAGTGCCAGACCTTGAGTTCAAGCCCCCAAACTGGCAAATAAATAAATAAATATAGAACAATAAAAAATTTAAGAAGGAATGAACTCTAAATAACAAAGTAGAAGGCTCAAAGTCCCAAATAACCTATTTTCTGTCACAAGACAGGATGACCTTGAAAGGCCCTGCGTCAAATCTACTAGAATCATGCAAATGGCAGCAATCATGGTTAGACAACACTTCAGTGCAGTACATCCTCTACATTGCCATTTTGTCCATTTCTCAGAAAACCAAGGTTTAAACAAACCCTGGGATCCCCATGTCCTCCCCAAAAAGACAAAAATAAAAAATAAATTAAAAAAAACCCAAACTCTGGTGTCTGAACCCCAGATTTCATCCACCAGGTCTCACATTGTCGACAGAATGTAACAGATTTACACCGCCACCCCTGCATAGTCAGGGCTGCTGAGCCCAGCCAGTTTCTGCTGTTCAAAGCAACAGCAGCAGTTAGCAAACACAAGCTGAAGTATTCCTCCTTCATTTCTCTCCCAATAAAGCAGGATGCCTTTATGTAATTCCTGCTCCATCCCTCATCAAAGGATAGTTTCCAAAATGTTTATTCTGCAGAATTGCAGTTCAATGAAGTTATCTTTCAGGGGTGATTTCAGCAGTGCTTGCTCTGTGAGCACACTACACAGAAAAACACACTTGACCCTCATGACTCTGTGAGGAAGATTCCACACAACCAACCCCGTCTGTACCTGGGCCCCCTGGCATGATCCCACACACAGCTTGGGATAAGTGAGTGGACGACAAAGCAAAGACAAAGCTTACCCTTTCCCTAAGGGTAAAGAGTAACTAGTTCAAGGAGTTAGAACAAAGTAAGAGCAGAGGCAGGATTAGAAACTGGAGTCCTGGTTAACCCACAGTTCCTCCACAGGCTAGGCATCTCAGCAGGACGATGGAAACTCTGTTTGTGATGATGCCTAGATTGAAGGCGTCTGTGCCAGTCACTCTATGCTAGCAGCTGAATTTAGGTCTGACCCTTGCCTTGACCTTAGAGCTAGTACACAGGAGCTCCAGTCCTGCGCTTAGGGAGCTCAGAGGCAAGATTGGGAGCCATCAGTGAGGCAAGCCCACTCTTGTGAAGTGGGTGGATGGCTGCTCTACCTGAGGTTTTGTGTGGCCTCATGGAGCCAATTTGCAACTTAATCCTGAGCCAGTAGCCTGTACCTGCCTTTCCCAGTCACCCGCCCACCCCCTACCTGCCCCTTCTGCTTAAAAAAAACAAAACAAAACAAAAAACAAACTCAAATCAATGTAATCTGATTCAGCTCCAGCCCTAGCTGCTCACTGGCTCCTTGATAAATCCCCGAAGTCTAATTATGCATTGTTGTGCCAGGACGCTGAGTGTGTTTGTTTTCTCTTTCCCCCTCGGACAGCCAATGAGCGAGACCCAGCAGTTGCTAGCAAGCATTCCTCCAGGTACCAGGTATGGCCGTGATGATGCTGCGGTTTCAAATGCACACTATCCTCTGCAGAGCTGTCCGTCCCTGCTACCAATACCCTTCAAGAGCAGGCTCAGAGGTCATCACCAAAAGGAGGGCATCTTCGCCCTGACCACCTGACCTCTCCCTAACACCTTCCACCATGGTACTGGCCACAGGCAACCTTGTTCTTTGAGCCCTGTCAGACTCCCCTCCGCATCCTGAATTCTATTGCATGCTCCCTGGCAACAGGGACTGGGTCCCTTGTACGGTCCAAGACATGCAGACACTTAAGAATCGCAAGTTGCATTTAATTTCTTGGTCAATTACGATAAGCACCAGGCTGAAGCTATCCTCTGCATTGAAACAGCAAAGGGAGACACAGGACCAGATGTCGATTGGTCACGGTTCCCATCTGCAAAGGGGCAGGCACACTGGGCAGAGCTCTCCTTCCCTCCCCAGCCACACAGTGACCTCCTGTTCCTTTTCCAAGGGGCATCCACTGCTTCTCGGGAGAAACATAGATGCTTCCAGCATAGTATCTGTCTTCCTATTGAATGAAATGCAATGCCTCCTGGCCTCTTCAATCATGGACAATGTTAAAGGCAAAAATCCTTTCTCAAGCATCTGACTCTTGTGTTGAGTTGAATGGCTGGATCTCCCCACCCCAGGCAGCACATGGCAATACTTAATGATTTCCATTTTTAACTTGGGGAGGAACGCTCCTCAGAGTTCAAGAGGAAACAGAGTGGGCGCATACTGGATCGCAGGAGGCCTGCGTGTCGTCAGGAGCAGAGACTGCAAGTCAGGGGGTAGCAATGGCCCAGCAAGAAGAGATTGCTAGCAGATGGTGGGGGGGGGGGTGAGGAGGGCAAGAGGAGAAAGAAGGGAGGAGGAGGAGGAGAAAGTGGAGGAGGAGGAGGAGAAAGTGGAGGAGGAGGAGGCGGAGGAGGAAGAGAGAAGAAAAAGAAAGAAAGAAAGAAAGAAAGGAAGGAAGGAAGGAAGAAAGAAAGAAAGAAAGAAAGAAAGGAAGGAAGGAAGGAAGGAAGGAAGGAAGGAAGGAAGGAAGGAAGGAAGGAAGGAAGGAAGGAAGGAGACCATTTTTTATATTGCAACCAAATCAGTATTGGAAGCATAATAAGAAGTTTGATGTTTGCTGGAATCAACTGAAAAGTGCCACTAAAGTTCTTACCTCTAAACTGTCTTTTTCTACTCAATTTATTAATAATTATGGATCAAGATATAGACTCACAATTCAAACCACACAGAATGTTACAATCTGGTTCTACAATGAAGGCATAGTGGACACAGGCCTCTCAACACTGCCCCCTCCACCCCTACCCTCCCACCCCACCCCCCCTCGCCATGAGCTGGGCATCAGTGGCTCATGCCTGTAATCCTAACTACTCAGGAAGCTCAGATCTAGAGGATCACAGTTCAAAGACAGCCTGGGCAGAAAAGTCTAATCACCATAAAGCTGGGCAGAAGGCATGGCTCAAGTAATAAAGTGCCAGCCTTAGAGTGAGAAAACCCAGTAAATGCCAGGCCCTGAGTTCAAGTTTCCATACACACACACACACACACACACACACACACACACACACACACACACACACACGATACACACGACACACACAACACACAGGACAACAAAACAGGATGTACACCACAGTGAGTGTTAATGTCAACTGTGAACTTTGGTTAATAACAATGTATCAATATTCTGCATCAGTTGTACCAAATTTACCACCCTAAACCAAGGCAGTAATAATAGGAGCACTGGACAGGGCATAGAGAAACTATTTTCTGCTCAATTTTTCTGTAAACCTGAAACTATTCTAGAAAAGAGTCTTTTCCTTACACACACACACACACACACACACACACACACACACACACACACACACACTTTCAACCTGGCTCTGCAACCTTGGATGAGTTATTTAATCTCTCTGAGTCTCCTTTTCCTCATCTACAGAATGAGGAAGAGTAACCACACCTCCCTAAAGGTTGGCCATGAGAAGGCAGTAAGTGGATACACAGAGGCCTGAGAACTGTGCCTAGCACACAGGGCACTTCGGTTTGCTGTGCTGGTGATGGTGGAGGCCCTGCTGTGCTCCAGGTATGGCTTAAGTACTTCCATCCACCACGAGGCTAAAGTCTGGCAGCCGCCTGGGGAGGCAGGGATGAAAGCACTGACCCTAGGCTGGGAATGTGGCTTCGTGGTAGAGCGCTTGCCTAGCAGGCATGAAGCCCTGGGTTCCATTCCTCAGTACCACATCAACAGAAAAAGCCGGAAATGGTGCTGTCGAGTGCTAGTCTTGAGCAAAAGAAGCTCAGGGACAGTGCCTAGGCTCTGAGTTCAAGTCCTAGGACAGGCAAATAAATAAAGCACAAAAGACAAACCCTGAAGTTCAGAGAGATTATGCAACATATTCAAGGTTACACCACGTGAGGGGTGAGCTGCACCTTAAGAGCTACACGTTCAACTTCAACATAGCCAATGAGACTGTCTCCAAAACAGACAGACAGACAGACAAAAGCCTTTTCTAGCTGCTGGAGATCAGCCCACTCAGAACAGCCTCATTTTGTTAGGTGATAAAGGAGAAGAAGAGAGAAAAGCCCCAAATGCCAGCCAGTATGATCTTGGCACCACGGAGACTAAAATCCAGATCTGAGGCTTCACTGACCCCACTTGGTCCCATCCCCCAATCCCGAACACAGAGGAGCCCACTGACACCCCACTGCTGTCTTCCTCAAGCCTCCTGTGTAATCACTGGCCACGAAAGGTCTCACCTCGGGTTTGCCTGCTCTGCCAGCCACCTACCCCAAGTATTGCCCTGGAGACTGCTCGCCCAGCAAGCTCCTCCCCAGGCTAGAATTTCTGGTCCTGCTCTATGGGATAGGTTACTCGGATCGCCCTGCTCACAATATGAAGTTCAGTTCTTGCTTTTTTCCAATGCAGGATTTGCCTTTATGTAACTACAACTTTCCAACTTCGGGACATGTGACTTGTCTCTCAAGGCCGCTGAATGTGGCACTCTGACAAATGTTTGCTCAGAATCCAGATGCTTCGTCTTGCCACCCATGCTGCAGCACCTCTCCACCTACTTGTCCTGATGTACTTTTTTTGCACCTCTAGGTCCCTCTTCCTCCTCCTCCTGATTTCTCCTATTCCTCTGCTCCCTGCACAGGATGCCTACAGAGACCGACGGTGGGGGGGGGGGGGGGGAGCCTGCACAATATCTCCTAGCCCAGCCTCAGCTCTGGGTCCTGACCTCACCCACTCCACTGCCCTCACCTTCCGTACAGAATAAATGCAAGGGCGGAACCAAAGGGGACCTCAAGGCATCCTCCACCTAAATCCTGCATCCATCGCCTCTATGGTATGAGCCATCTGCATATCAGACTCTCTGGGGCACCCCTCCGTCAGCCTGCTCCTCCCAGCCTGCCTCTGTGCACAGACAGCCACTGGGTATTCCGAAGGCAGATCTGGACAGAAGAAACCAAACATGATAAAAGCAAGTTTCAAAGGAGGACTGAAACTCCTCCTGCAAGAGGAGCAAACCGCACGCCTCTCCTCTTGGTCTTCTTTGTAAACTCAAGGAGGGCATAGTGGAGGATGAATCACTTACTCACTCTCAGATGTGGGTGGTGTAAGGGAGCCAGTGTAAGAGCAGGGAAAACCATGCTCATCCCCAGCTGAACAATTGTGAAAGAACACCTGGCCATACAGAATGAAATGCTGGCTCTATGGGCGATTTTTCGGGATAGTAAACTATTCTGTGATGACCAGGTAATGGTGGATACAGGTCTCTCAAACCCCTCAGGATCTGAAAAATCAAGTCAGCGCTGGCCCTTTGGTGACTATGAATGCATGCATCCAATGTTGGCTGAATCAGGTGTATCGAGTGTATGGCCTTCAGCCCCGGTGTGGGGACTGCGCGCCTTTCAACTTCACGGCAACTAAGTAGAAGCAAGTTTTACAAAGTATGGCACCCTTCAGTACTCCAAATCCTTACGACAAAAAGAGATCAAACCCCCCAGAAAACGTGTGTTTCTAGAAGGGATAAAGAATAGATGCTTGGTGAGATCAAAATATAATCAACTAGCAAGATTGTGTTTCAGTATTTCGCGCACACAGGTTCTATACCATCACTGGAGTAATTCAGAGAAAAATGACAGAAAAGCTAGGGGCTGTGTACATATGAGGTACCAAACACTGCTTTCAGAGCTGATGTGTGTTACCTCAGGTCCTTTTAGGGGACTGAATAATCGCCAGGTGTCCCATAGCACAGAATGGAGAACTGAAACACATTATGATTCTTTTTAAAGCAACACTTTTAAGCCAGGGACCAATGGTTCACACCTGAACAGCCATCCCTGACCATATCAATCAATAAAAAGCTGAGCATAGTAGCATACCCCTCTCATCCCTTCTATGTGGGAAGGGTAAATAAGAGAACCATGGCCCAAAATTGATCTAGACATCCAAGCAACATCCTATTCGAGAAATAGCTAAAGTAAAGAGGGATCAAGGCATGGCCCTGAATTCAAATTCTAGTACTGTAATCCTAGCTACTTCAGAGGATGAGATTTGAGGATTGCAGTTCAAAGCCAGCCCTGGGTAGAAAAGTCCCTGTGAGACTCTTATTAGCCACTCAAAACACAGGAAGTAGAGCTGTGGTTCAAAGTGGTAGAGAGCTAGCCTTGAGCAAAAGAGCTCAGGGAGAGTTTCCAAGCCAGTTCAAACCTCATGACCAACAACAACAACACAAAAGTAACACTTTTATATTCTAGTTAGAGGAAACAATGTAACAATGGCTACAATTAATGCCTTCAAGGGAGACCTGGGCTGAAAGGGATGGTTTCCTAATATGTGGGTGGAATGCACTCTCACTGGGTCCAGGTTTCAAGGTCAAGGCTGGGGCTCCACATTTGCATTCCTCAACACCCCCCCCCAGGGCCTCTCATCTGCAGGCTTGGGCTGGGAAGTACCAGGCAACAAGCTCAGCCATCTTCCATCAGGCCAGGTGCAGCATCCAGAGAGGCCTGCAAGTGCATTGGTCCCTTACACGGACTGAAGCTGTGTGCCCGCTAATTCTCATAGTGAAGTCCTAATTCCCAAAGTAGTACTTGGAGGCGGGGCCTAGGCTGAGGGGGTGGGAAGAATGTCAGGTTAAATGAGATCATGAAGGTGGATTCCCACGGTGGATCAGTGCCCTCGTAAAAAGGAGAGGAAGCTGGGCACGGGTGGCTCACACCTGTAATCCTAGCTACTCAGGAGGCTGAGATCTGAGGACCATGGTTTGAAGTCCAGCCTGGGCAGGAAAAATCCATGAGACTCTTACCTTCAATTAACCACCAGAAAACTGTAAGTGATGTTGCTGGCTCAAAGTGGTAGAGAGCTAGCCTTGAGCGAAAAAGCTCAGGACAGAAGAGGAGAGACCAGAGAACATACACATAGCACATAGTAGAAAGCCAGGAAACGAGCCCTTACCAGATACTAGGTTCACCAGCACCTCCATCTTGGACTCTCCAGCCTCAAAACCATGTTTAAGCCACTCAGCCCCTGGAACTTGGCTCCTGGAGCACAGCTAAGAGTCCTCGCCACTCATTCCCATTTCCGAAGTTTCACACACAGCTCCCTCTCTTGTTGCTTGTTTTTTTGTTCCGACCTTAAACAGAAACACCTAAAGCCTAGAGGCTCAAGTCATGCCTTCAAATCTCTAGGGAACATGTTAGACTTTTCCATAGATGGCACTGGCTAAAAGTGAATCAAAAGATTTTAGCTTCCTTACATCAAAGGAAAGGAGGAAAGCAAAGAATGGAGGGCAAAAAAGGGAGGGGAGAGGAAGGAAGGGGAGAGGAAGGGAGGGGAAAGAAGGGGGAGAGAGGACTGGAGGGGAAAAGAGGGGAAGGAAGGTGCAGAGGAGGGATGGAGGGAGGGAGGGAGAAAGGGAGAAAGCAAAGAAGGGAGGGAGGAAGGAAAGGAGAAGGGAGAAAGCGAAAATGAGAAAGCAAGTGGAAGGAAGGAAGGAAGGAAGGAAGGAAGGAAGGAAGGAAGGAAGGAAGGAAGGAAGAAGGAAGGAAGGAAGGAGAGAGAAAGAACAGCTGGCTAGCCAGCCAGCTTGGTATGGTTAGGCACACCTACAATCCCAGCACTTGGGAGGAAGTGAAGCAGGAAGACTGCATGTTTGAGACCAGCATGGGCCACAGAGCAAAACCCTGTCTCAAAAAAATATATAAATAAATAAAAATAAATGATTGCTTTCTGGAAAATTGCTACATTAAATCAAGTTTTAGCTTTTTGGGACATTAACATTTTTTCCCCTAGTGTTGGGAGTCAAACTCAGAGCCTTGTATGTACATGCCAACAAGTACTCTACCACTGAGCTCTGCCAACATTCCGACAGTTACTGCACACCTACCCAGGGTTCTAGCCTCGGCCTCTTGGCCTTTGCACACATGCAAATCCCCCAGAGACCTCACTAGGTGAAGATGCTGATCCTGTAGGTGATTCTGACCCTGGGCGTGAGCCCTCAGGCCCAGGAGACTCCCAGCCCATGGTTCTCACAGAGATCAGGATTCTTCTTTTGCCTTCTGAGGGTCAACTCTGGCTTCTTATGGGATTCACTACCTATGAGCCTCTGAAACATAGCGACTCCAGGCTGACATTGTCCAAAAAGAAATGTTTTCTTCACCTGACTTACATAATCGTGACCCCTTTGTCCCCTCCTCCCATATAAGAGCAATAAAAAAATTAAATTAAAAAACTGTATGGACTCCAGGACCTGCCTTGCAACAATTAGGTCTCAGATTCTGGAAGTTGGGGCTTGGGCATTTTGCAATAGATCTAGAAACTGCTAGAGGGATATATATGTATGGCCAGGGCTAAGAGCCACTCTTCTAAGCATAGAGTGGGAACCCCTGGAGGACAGGGGTGAATGAGTTGTTTTAGATGGTGCTAGTTGTTGGGGGGAGGGGAGAAGGCCGAGGGGGAGGGGGTGGTAAGAGACAAGGGTGATAGACCAGGGCTGGCGAGCTGGATAGACAGCACATGAAATGATAAGTTCAAAACATCACCTTTGTGATCTGGGGAAAGGACCCAGACAGAGCAAAGAAACTGTTTCGTACGGGACTCTTCTAGAGAATCCTGAGTAAGGTACCTTTCGCTTTTTGAGCAAATAAAGTTACCCCTTTCACGGTCTCCACAAGGCCTAGGAAATAAGGGTAGCCCCTTCCTCCCCGCCCCCCAGGCTCTCGGGAAAGTGTGTGCTAACATTTGCTGCATTGCACATGGACGCCTAGACAGTTGAGCATTCTCCGAGTCTCATCTCCCATTCCCCGAAAAGACCTCTCCCAGGAAAACACCACAAGGGGTTCACAGCTAGGAGTAGAAACCTTGAGAGAACATAAAAGCCATGTGATCGCTGAGGGGAAGCCACCCTCTGTTCTACCCTGAAGGCCTGACTTGGAGCCCTGGCCCCGTTTTATCACAGCAGCAGCTCAGGAGAGGAACTTCTAGTGAGAAGTTATACAGAGAGGAGAACTTTGCTCCTCAGCTGTCCAACCCCACCAACTCTCACTGGGAATGGTAGAGCTTCAGTCTCTTACTCCAGAAGCCCAAGTCTAAGCCAGCCCAGGACTCAGCCTTTCCCTGGCAATAGGAATTGGCTGGAGGTGCTCATATGGCCAAGCTGGCTCAGCTCAACAGAACCTTGTTTAGGGCTTGTGCAGAAGTGGGTCAGTTTCGACACCTCTGGACCAGGAGAATGTAAGGCTGGACCTTTGGTAACTAGTTCCCAAAGCTAAGACACAAAGGGGTCAAAGACAGAGCGAAACGGAGTTACAGATACCTTGTAACCTTTGGTCCTACATTTCTACTCGCTAAGCCAATGATTTTCCTCACCAGCTCAATGCAATATGGAGTGGGTCCTGCCTCTTTCTCACAGAACTCTGTGCTGGAAGCGCTTCCGCAGAGCTGTAGACTGGGTACCTCCGCCATCTTTCATTGCCTGCCCTCTTTGCTTTCAAGCTACCTCGATGGCAGGGTCTGCACCTCACCCCTGCTCATCCTCCCCCGTCACTGCCCGCAGTAGAGGAGGACACACCTTCCTGACATGGAAAGAGACCCAGGGGCTAGAGGAGTGGACGCATTTGGAGCCATACAAGCCAGGGATGCTCTTGGCTGGCTAAGAAGTTTTGAGAAGCTACTAAACTTCTGAACACCATGATCCTTTCTTTGCAAGTAACACTGTAAGGACCGAAGTACATAGCACATCACCCTGTTCTTTCATTCCTTCATTTGGAGTAATATTTACAGAGAGCTTTCTATGTGCCAGGAGCAATTCTGGAAATGGTCAACGTTAACACAAATGTGAATGATTCCTAGAGATACTGCCCATTTCCCTCCAGCCTCCTCTCCCTAGGCGGGCAAGGTCAGACCCTCCTTCTAACAAGGATAGGCAGCTTTTATTAAAAAAGGTAAATATTATTAAGTCTATTTGAAATATGAAAGGAAAATTATGAAAGAACATAGGAAAGTTCTCCATCTCAAGCAGAGTCCCAAATGACCGCCAACTAAGTCCATAAAAACTCAGTACACTGAAGATAAAGAGATCCCAATGGTGCCTGGGGGAGGCTGTGGCATTCAAAATTAGGTCCTAACCCAGTCAAGATGCTCAGAATATATGTGAGTGACAGAATCAACAGCCAGCCTAAGAGGAGGGCATAGGTGAACCAGAATCTAGCCCAAAGTTCCCTCACCCCATTCTGTCTCCAGAGCCTTCCACGTGTGTTCCCCATGTGGATGGTACCAATTTTAGTTCAGGTCCCTGGAGTGGCAGGATGGACCCAACATAAGTGATCCCAGGCTTTACACATGTTTGCCATTGCAAACACCCCTTAGCTTGAGTCAGGGTAGCCTGCCCATCCACCTCCGTGGAGAGCCAAGATCAGAGCACAGCTGTGACTGCATGGGTGCCATCCCCCACTGCTCAGCAGGATGAATGGGATCACTCCAGTGTGGACAGGCTCACACAGACAGCCTCGCTGTGCAAGTGTTTATCTCCCTCCATGTTCCCAGCCTGCTTCTCAGAGACTTCTGAGAGAATACAAAAATCAGCACAGCACCTTAGCGGGAAGCCTCAGCCTTCATAAACACGTGGAAGGGTCTGGGTTCCAAACTCAACTTCGACACTTAGCTTTGTGACTTTGAGCAATTTGTGTCTCCTTCCTAGATCTTTCCTAGGACTTTACCTCACCTAAAAGAACATAAAATGACATAAAACAGAATACAAAATGACAACGGGTGCCCTTTCCTCTTATATACACAGAGCCTTACTGGGTTTTCCCAGCAACCCCAGAATAGGCAAATGTTATTTTACCCATCTCACAGGTAAGACAACAGAGACTCGGAAAAGATGACGTGGTTTGCCCAGCAAGTTGGTGAAAAACCTGGTCACAATCATCTCCCTTTTCCCTCAGGCCTTTGGACTACATTCCCACTGGATCTTCCTCTCCCCCCCCCCCACCCCCCACCTCACCACCAAAAGTTGCTGCCCAACTGAGAACCCTTTACACTTTTTCAAGTAACACTGGCTGGCCTGTAGCAGGAGAACAGGCCAACCGCCAGTGGGGATGGGGGTTGCTGCTCCCTCTGACGCCCTACAGAGTCTGAAGACCATCAGAGCTATGTCCTGGGGCACACAAAACCCAGCTCCAGAGGCAGATGATCTCCATCACAGAGGAAGACCCCTAGGAGCTCAATGTCTTCCCCTTGCAGCAGCCCAATCTTAGAGGGTCATCCCACAGCGATGCCCACCACAGTCACCAGGTGTGCTGCCCCTAGTGGTCCACCAGAGGCACAAGCAAGCAAAAGTACAAGACAGGCAACCAACATCAAGAGAGGGGTGCATCCTTAACCAATCATGACCACAGAAAATCCAGTCTGAAACTCCTGAACTCCACCTTCTTAGTTGCAAGATAAAGAAAGCACCTAGGTTGCCTAGCAGCATGGGGTGAATGTTGCAGGCTACCTTTCCCTACACCATACAGCACCTCTTGCTCAGAGGTTCAGAAGACTTTCTCCGTGCTAGATGGAGCTATCCACAGAAGCCCCATCTCTAGTCTAGGCCAGCTGGCAAAAGGCCTAAGGGTGTGGGGTGAGGGGGGGGGGCATCTACTTACCAGGATCAGTGCAGTTCTTGGCCATCTGAGTTCCATTCATTGGTGCCATCAACTTTCTATTTCGCCATGTTTCTGGTGAAACGCGTTTGCTAGCAGAAGCAGTTTTGTGTCCTGGATTGAAAAATCAGTCACAGATACCACTAGGTCAGAATAACCTGTATTCATTCTCAAGGCGACCTTACACATGTGGGTCTCGCTTCCACAGCAACAGCTGAGAGACCCTTTGGAGTGATCCGCTGACTAGAGGTTTGATATCGCCTGCGTACATACAATGGCCTGTGCCCTGAATGGTATGTTGTTTCTACTCACACATGAGATCTGATCTTGAACAAGACTGAGGGGGTCCCAGGCCTCACAGGTGACGGAAAGGAGCAATTAGGTAGCCATTAAGTTCTCTTTCAATAAATGCACTCACATGGTCTCTGCACCTGGTGGAACCACAAATGGAGCCTGCAGAAGTTAGCAAGCAGGTGAAGGCAGTGACCATCCAAGGGCTCCTCACATTTAAATATGCATACACATCACCTGATGGTCTTGTTTTTTTTTAATGCAGATTCTGATCCTATCTGGGTGGGATTTGGGGTCTACACTAACAAACTCCCAGGTGATGCACCTGCTGAGGGGCTGGGGATCAAACTGAGTTCAGGAAAAGAGGGTAGATGCCCACGGCCAAGGGCAATTAGACTCCTGAAGGTAATCCAGCAAATGAAACCAATTCTCACTTTCAGACCTTTAAAGGATTCATTTATGGCTCATCACAATGCATGCGCACTGTGTGTGTGTGTGTGTGTGTGTGTGTGTGTGTGTGTGTGCATGTGTTGGGGGGTGGGTTATAACCTCTTCTCCTGAGATCTTCTAGGCATTTTGTTATTTCTGGTGTGTAACTGGCATTACCCGGTGGATGCATCCACGTTCAATACCCTATCACAAAGTGTCAGGTATGGAGATGTCCAAAATACACTTTCCGGGTTTCTTTTGAAAGAAGTCGCTTTTTTGTTGTTGTTTGTTGTTGTTGTTGTTGCTGTCAGTCATGGGGCTTGAACTCTGGGCCTGGGTGCTGTCCCTGTGCTCTTCCGAGCACTCTACCACTTGCACCACAGAGCCACTTCCAAGAAGTCACTTTTTAAAACCCTGGATCCCCACATCACAGAAGTCCAGGGTTTTGAAGAGAGTGTTACTTTGGAAGTTTAATGGCGGCCCATCTGATTTTTGCATAAACCTCTGTCAATGGCCCTAGATGCTAATGGCCTACCTGACTGCCCTAGAGCGTGCCACCTGCCTGGCACCTTTTCTTTTGTTTGTCTGGAGGTTTGCTAGAGGGTGTCAAGGTAGTGGAGGTCCTCTGATTAAAGTTACACGGGACTCAAATTCTACTCCCTTCCCCTGCCCCCCCAAGTATTTTTGTAAGATTTTTGTCTTTCCTGCCTCTTCCTGAAATATGATACCCTAAGGGGTCCCCCCAAGTCATTCCTTGGAGAAGAGTGTGGATGGCGGCTCCACAAACCAGCCCTCTCCTGGGGGGGGGGGCCTTAAGAAGGAGGGGGAAGAGATGCTGAGATGAAACACAGGAGCAATCTCCCGCGGGAACCCGACTGCCTAAAACCTTTTACGATTTGGTGGAAGACACGTCGGGAAACGCCAGAACCCCTTTAGACCAGGGCAGGACCAAGGGGAGAGGCAAGAGCCGGCGGCAGTTTTCCAGCCGGAGTCCGGGGATTCGAGGGACGCAGCGTACAAGCCTGGTCCCTGTGCAGAATAGGGAAGCGGCTCACGCGAGCTTGCACACCCCGGGGGGACAGAGGCGGGGCCGGCTTCCGTCTTGGTAACGCACACGCCGACCGGAGCCGCGACCCGAGTCCCCGGGGCGCGCGGGGCGTGCAGCGGAGCCCGCCCGGATGCGCGCAGCCGGCCCGGCAGGGAGGGAACAAGAGGAAACCCTGGGGATCCGCCTGGCGAGGAAGGAACGGGGGGTAGTGGAGGCGTCCCAGGCTTCCCAGCCCAAGCCCCCCATCTCAACTCCCCGGGAGGATGGGGGACCCCCACGGGCGCCTACCCAAGCTGCCGAAGAGGCCGGACGCACAGCACACCAGGGCCAGCACGGCGCACACGAAGCCAACTTGCTGCGGCAGCATCTGTCGCCTCCTGCGAACTTTGCGCGGCCGGAGGGTCCCCTGGAGCGCCATCTCGGGGCGCCCGGGTACCGGTCCCTGGGAGAAGATCGAGAGCTTCGGTGGCCCACCCCGAGGGCTGTCAGTCTGTGGCCCAATGTCGTCGCTGGAGCTGAAGCGGACGATGCGCAGCTCAGAAGCGGAGAGCCAGCGGCCAAAGCTTCATGGCCCCCGGCAGCGGGGTGGGCCGGGGGGCGGGGGGAGAGGACCCCGGGCGACCCCGAGGAGGGGGCGCGAGGAGGAGGAGGGGGCGCACGGCGCGCTCCGAGCTCAGAGTCCCGCGCGGGGCGTGCGCGCTGCGCGCACCATGACTCCGTGGCGAGGAGGCGACGCCGGCACGGCGGTGGCGGTGGCGCTGGCGGCCCGGGCTTGGCGCAATCCCCGCGCGCGCGTCTGGAGCCGCCGCTCCCTGCCCGCTCGGCCTCGGCGATCTGGCCCGGCTGAGCACCGCCCCCCCCCAGCGCCCCGGAGGGGGGGAGCACTCAGGGCGCCCCGGCGCCCACTCGCGCCATCCTCCTCTTCCAAGTTGAGCAAGCGGCCGGCGAGGCGCCTCTGCTCCCCGCGCGCGCGCAGCCGGCGGTGCAGGCGGGGAAGGCAAGGGCGCCGGACACGCGCGACCCGCGACCCCCTCGCCCGGTGGCCGCGACGTCCGTTCTCCCGGTGGAGGAGAGATCTCGCCGGGGAACTTTCTCTCCGGCTTCTGTGCTGCCGGCGCCTGCGTCTGCGAGGCCCCGTGGCGCCTCTCTCGCTAGCTGCTCTCCCCTCCCCTCCCCTCCCTCCCTCCCCGCCCGCCTCCCACCCTCCCTCGGCAGCACGTGTACTCCTCCCCGAGGGCGCACTCGCCTGGGGTGCTCCTCCCCGCCCCCACCCCGGAGGCCAACTACTGACCAATATAATCCCCTTCCTTCTCCCTCCGCTCTCCTGCAGCCAACCTGAAACGCGTCCTTTCATTGATCCGCCCTCGCAGGCTGATGCTTACAGGAACTGGTTAGGGTACCTGGGGTGGGGGGGACACTCAACACAAACAGGGGGTCTTTCTGCCCAATTGCTGCCTCGGATCCAGCCTCCTCCACGACCCCTGGGGCGACCCGCAGCGGCCAGCCACCCCCTGGGGCGGGAGGTACACAAGATTAATTGCCCGGGTGGAGCTAACAAAACAGGCTTGTACCAAGCCAACGGGGCGCTCAGGGACCGGCTCCGGTGGTTCTAAGCGGGCTCCCCGGGATGGCGAGGGATTTGGGTGACAGGGGTGCGGCACCGACCAGCCAAACGCTGGAGACCAGGCAGAGGGAAGAAATCCGAGCGAGTCCTGCCGCTCTTGCCCGCTCTCTCTCGCTCCCCAGGCTGAGAGTTGAGCTCGGGAGTCTCCCGTTTCAAACGCAGGGGGTTCTGTTTTTGTTGTTGTTGTTGTTGTTTCCTCTCCGTGTTTCAGATTGGCTCTGTAGTGTAAACTGCTTGAAACATGGGGCGGGAGGGACCCACGCAGAAAGTCAGGGGAGGCGACAAGCAGGTGCCACAGGTGAAGGGAATTCTCTAGGGCTGACCTCCTTCCCTAGCCAATTTATCACATGCCCCTTCAGAACCTACTTGGGGTTAAGTCCACTTTAAAATCCCCCCCCCTTTATTTTTGGAACAAGGCCAACTCTATTTAATTAAATAAATACATACCCACCATGTGTGGGCCCCGTGCCAAGTGCCAGCTAAGGAACAAAACAAGAAAAATGTGTAAGGACCCAGTCTCTGCTTTCAAGGAACCCTAAATCAAAAGGGAACCAGAGCATCGGATAAACGCTTGTTGGGTGGGGTTCTGAAAGTCACTGTTGGAAGAAAGCATTGCACCTCACAGTCCCCCCCCCCACTGTGTGGGCCACAGCAGCAGGACAGGGCATTGTCTGGGAGCTGGGAAGACATGCAGACAGTGCAGTTCCACCCCAGACCTGTCTAGCCAGAAAGTGCATTTGAAACAAAATCCCCTGGAGATCTGTGTGTAGAATCAAGTGTCAGAGTGGTGTGTGTGTGTGTGTGTGAGTGTGTGTGTGTGTGTGTGTGTGTCCCAGTGCCTCTAGCTGGCCACCAGTCCCTTGGACTGTGCAAGCAGGAATCTCTTTTGCTTGTGTTAAGCTCAGCACAGGGACACAGATAAGAGGTGTGAGAGGACAGGGAGGGAGAAAAATCTCACTGCTTATTTTCAGCAGCTTTGTCTCAACTACCAACAAAGATACTGAGAACATATGAACACCAACCCTAATTGCAATGGAAAGTGCACCTCCCTCCCCACCCCCACCAGCATGAAGTGGAAAAGCCAGAGTTGGCCTTGGGTAGTGCAGAACATTCCAGAACATTCCAGAGTTGTATTTCTCTTTTGGGGGTGTTTTGCTTTGCTTTGGTGTTGATAATGGGGCTTGAACTCAGCACCTGGGTGCTGTTCTTTAGCTTTTTCCCCTCAAGGATAATGCTCTACCATTGAACCACAGCTCAACTTCTGGTTGGGGTGTGTGTGTGTGTGTGTGTGTGTGTGTGTGTGTGTGTGTGTGTGTGTGTGTGTGTGTGTGTGTGTGTGTGTGTGTGTGTGTGTGTGTGTGTGTGTGTGTGTGTGTGTATGTGTATCTGGAGATACAAGACTCACAGTCTTTCCTGACCAAGCTAGCTTCAAACCTTGATCTCAGCCTCCTGAGTAACTAGGATTACGGGTATAAGCCACTTGCATGGCCCGAGTTCTATTTTGTCTAGAGGTACCTCCACATTTGCTTACTCTACAGTTTGGTGACCTTTTTCTAAACATGAATTCTCAAAAGATACTTTTTTTGTGTATTTGTAGAATACAGAATTTACAGGGTTTTGTGTATTTCCTTACTGACTAGACTATACAAGGATGCCTTCATTACAAATAGAAAGTTAAAACATAAAATAATGTTAACTATGTTATGTGGTAAGTACCTGGGTAAGGACCATTGACATTACATTTAAGGCAGAAGAAAAAGTTAAAATGATAGTACACTATAGTCCAGTTCATAAGACAGCATTTGGGTCACTTTAGTTAAAGTGATGGCAGTGAAGAAAGGAGGATCTTGTTTCTAGGATTTAATTTTTTCTTAAAGCATCTACATATGGAGCTTACCCACAGCCAGAGAAAAATAGAAATTTCTGGATCTGAGAAGGGTCAAAGGAGTCATTAAGTGTCTGCTGTGAAACATTGAATGGCTCTTTAATAGAACTTTTCTTTTCTTTGACATTTCTCACCTGCTTTCAGCTCATAGTTAGAACCCCTGGAATAATTTCTATGCACAAATGGATTCCTTTTATTTGACAGTTTAGAAAAGCAATTTGTTTGAAATTGTACTTTTTTGCTTCATTTAAATAGTGCCCATTACCAAATAGCCCGAGTTCCAGCTCTAATGACTCACCCTGCAGAAGAGAGATTCAAAGCATCCAGAAGCATTTTCTAAATCAGCAGAGCCACAGGCATAAATGGAAGGTACGTTCATTCCTAGGTTTATCTAGTACCCTTGGCTTTGAGGCCATTGGATTCTGAGTGTCTTTCACCAACAGTATGTCTTCTGATTTGACACCATAGCATCCTGTCTACCCTCGCTGGTTTTAGCCATTTTGGTAGGCTGGCTCAGCCCATGGGTGATGGGCACAACGAAATTTTTTTTCCTTAAAAATCCTTCCCTATGACAAAATGAGTCTTACTTTTTAATTAGGATCTTAGTAGATTTGTAAAGTTTGCTGGAATGGCCTTCCCTGTAACTGCTAATTCCACCCATTCCAGAAGATTTGTATCAATCTGCACCGGGTAGGCAGTGTTTCCCAAACCTGAGCATGCATTAGTATCTCCTGCAAGATTTGTTAAAACTGCTGAGCTGCACTCTAGAGTTTCTGCTTCAGGAAGCCCTGGGGGGGGGGGGGGGAGCTGTAGTATTTGCATTTCTAACGTATTCCCTAGTGAACCACTGGGTCAGGTTATGCTATGAGAACTAGAAAAATACTAAAACAAACTGCAATTTGTTTCTGGCAGCTGGTGCTTCTGTCCCATCAAGAAGAGGACATCTCCGGGCACCAGTGGCTCATACCTGTAATCCTAGCTACTCAGGAGGCTGAGATCTGAGGATTGCAATTTGAAGGCAGCCTAGTCAGGAAAGTCAGTAAGACTCTTATCCCAATGCCCCAGAGTGCATTTCCATTGTGGTCTTTCCCATCTCATACACCTGTGCCTTCCTGGCGACTGAGTGCCTGGAGGAGTTGCTGTCTTATCCATAGGGTAAGATGCCCAACCTATCAGGTACCTAGCCAATAAAGCATTTGTGGAATCAATGAGTAAACACATTCTTGCCAATGCGGGGAGAAGATAAAGAACAGGTGACGGGTAACACTCTCACCATTGTTTCAGCACCATGCCAGGTTTCCATGCATCATCAAGGTCAATCAAGGTCACCACTGGCCCACTGATTCACTTCCTCAGAATTGAATACCCCTCATGCAACCCCTCTCCCATCAGCCTCAGCCTTGGCTTTCTTAGCAATACAGTCTTTCAGCCAATCTAGTTCTGACCTTGTAGGTCTCCTCCCCGCCCTCCCCCCCACCGGAGCTTATTTCTTCTTCCTTGTTACCTCTCTTTGCTGCTGGCTTGAAAATCTGAATCTTTAGGTGAAATCTCAGTAATTCTGGCCAGCATCTTCCAGGCATTGACTCTGTCACTTCCCATGCAGGCCACCGCCATCCACGCCTCAGCTCTGTTCACTTCTTGTCACCTACCTTGAGACTACCCATCTCTTTCAGACTGGACCATAACGGCAGCCTTCTCAGTCAGTTCTAACCCCAATCCAGCTACCACATCTCCTTCTCCACTCAGTAGCTGGAGTTATTTTCTAGAGAAAGAAAAATCTGGTTCTGTCTCTCCCTTCTGTAAAATCCAGACGCTCCCGATGGCTCCTGGAATAAGTCTCCCATTCAGGGCCTTGCACTTATCAGGCAAGTGCCCTTCCACTGAGCTAAATCCCCAACCCCTCCAGTTCTTTTTCATGCTTGTCAAGGCATGATCTAACCAGTCCTTCCAACACTGGCTGCGCCTTCAGATAACACGAGGAGCTTTCCAACCATAGCTGGTGGAGCCTAGACTTTTCTATTTCCTCTGAACTGGAGCCAGGATAGAGGACCATTGCTCCAGTGTGACCTTCTCTTTTTCACCCAAGCTCCAGCCATTCATTCAGAGCTTCCTGTAGTCTCCTCCTTGGTCTCCAAGGGTGACCTTTGTTTCACTTGCCTGGAAATACTTGTCACCTCCAAGGTCCCCTGTTAGCCTGGCTAGATGCTTCTAGTCTTAGAGGGAAGATTATTTTCTCTGAGATGCCATCCAGGATAAGGCTTGATTTAGGTGCTGTCCCTGAGCTGTTTGTTTTTGTTTGTTTGTTTGTTTTCTTCTCAAGTCTAATCTAATGCTTTGCTACTTGACCCATGGCTCTACTTCTGCCTTTTATGTTAGTTAATTAGAGATAAGAGTCTCATGGGTTTTTCCTGCCTAGGCTGGCCTTGAACCATTATCCTTATATTTCAGCCTCCTGGGTAGCTAGGATTATAGGTATGAGCCACCGGCACCAGGTTGTACATTTTATTTCTTTCAAGTAATTCCTCCTGCTGTACTGTGTTATACCTGCTTGTTTTCTTGTGTCTCCTTCCCACCAGACTCTTTTTATTTTTTCTTTCCAGTTCTGAGGCTTGAACTCGGGGCCTGGACACTGTCCCTGAACTTTTTTTTTCTTTTTCTTTGCCAGTCCTGGGGCTTGAACTCAGGGCCTGAGGACTGTCCCCAAGCTTCTTTTGCTCAAGACTAGCACTAATCCACAGGGCCACTTCAGGCCTTTTCTATTTATGTGGTACTGAGGAATGGAACCCAGGGCTTTATGCATGCTAGATAGGTACTCTTCCACTAAGCCACATTCCCATCCCCCTGAACTTCTCTTTTGCTCAAGGCTAGCACTCTACCAGTTGAGCCTCAGTGCCCCTTCTGGCCTTTTCTGTTTATGTGGTACTGAGGAATCGAACCCAGGGCTTCATGCATGCTTGACAAGCACTCTACCACTAAGCCACATTCCCAGTCCCCCACCACACTCTTAAGTTCTTCAGGACAGTAGACACATCCATTGAACTCACTACTTTATGCTTGGTTGTTGCTTAGTAAATGCTCATGGAAGGAAGGGTCAAGTACCATCCCACACTTACAAAGGCAGCTTTCCCCACCATTTTTCCCCATGGGTATTTTCTTATTCAGTGTCCCCCATTCTTGGATCTTTGGAGTACTTTAATAGCCCCGAGAAATAGTCATAATCAGACTTGGCACCTTTTTGTTGCAGACATCCCTGGAGGCTGATGTGTCTTTCAATAAAGCAGCCTTCTCAAGGATGTATGACAGTCATCCAGGCAGGATTTGAACCCAGCTTTCTGCCTTTTGAAAACCAATTACCTTCCATACCATAAAGCTTCACCCCAGTAGGCAAACTGATTGGCTCACTGGTTCCTATAGTGACAGAGAGCTACATGCCACAGCACTATTTCTTTCAGGAGACATCTGCTGGCCCCTGGCTCCTGGTCAAGGAGGAAACATCGTACACACTGGAGCTGGGCTTCCCCCAAACCGAGGTGTTACTGACTAAGTACCTAACAGCAGAGCATTTTACACTGCAATACTTTACCATAGCATATCCCTATAGAAAATATGTCACACAGAGAAGACTGACAGACCAGGGTCATGAGATCCACCACTAGGGTGGTACAAAGAACATGCAATCGGTGCCTTTCATGCAGTGATCCCTGAAAGCAATCCAGGACGGCTCAGTTCTGCACCTTTGCCACTCCGGGATTCAGATTCTTTCCACCTTGTATCCCTGACATTCCCAGGATAGTGTGATCATCTCCGTGGTCACTGCTGATTCATCACCATATAGGGGTTGCAGTTAGCAGCATGGAGGCGGTGGGCAAGTAAGTGGAGCATCCAAGGCAGAAAGTCCCAGGTACCTGAGTGACACATACCACTGCTCCTCTATTCCATTGGTAGAAATTTGGTCACATGACCACATCTAACCACGGAAGGCTGGGGACCACCTATCACAGGCACCAGCATGTACATAGAGAGACTTAATGTTGCTGTAGAAGCAAAGAGGAGTTTAAGGCAGATAGCAATCAGCCTCTGCCAAGAACATGGAATAGTGACTGATGACTTGTTCAAGATCCCCCAGGGAAGAAGTCACAAATCCACACTCTAGGACCAAAGAGCGATCCCACCACGCCCCCTGCCCTCTGCCCTTCTGCTCACACAGCCCTTGGCTGTCTGCTGGTAGAGATAAAGGCAAGAACAATGGCTCGCTCTACTTGACAGAAGACCTGGCTCAGAAGGTGCTTCCAATTTTCGGCTGTTAGATTGGCTTCTTGCTGAATAATAAACCGTGGAGACCTAACACAAAAGCCTGCCTTCCCTTTATGATCGCTGCACTGCACAGCCCAAAGGCAAGAGCCACTTGGGGTTGTGTTTTTCTCTGAATGTGCTTTATTGTGTTTTCACAGCCCTTCATTTCTTTCTAATGGCTCAGGACTGAAGAGCTCTGGGCTCTCTGCATGTCTGGAGAGGGCCTTAATACATGGGTAGAAATGACAATTGTGCTGGAAATAAATGATGATGTCAGGAGAGAGGGATAGACAGAGCATTGGAGCTCTGTCCATCAAGGAAGGGACAATCTGCACAAGGAGAGTTGCTAAGTGTAGCTAGGATGCTAGGAAGACAGTGCACCTCCAACTCAAGCTCTGGAACACACTGGCCACCCAAAGCCAAGACCATGCTGTGAGCAGTTGTCTGGCCCCATGCTTCTTGGCGAATGCTCTGGATTTCAACGAGGAAATGTTTTACTCTACCCACCTCAGAGGCTTCTGCGCAAACGTTTCAGCTAATTCCCACTGGGGGATGGTGAAGCCTGGGAAGATGAGACAGGCGAGGCTTCCCACATGCAATGATGTCTTTTGGACCTGGGCTACTGCCTGGGTAATCCAAGTAGCTCTCTGTGGCATCCAGGCAGAAATGCTGGTCTCATTGTCCAGAAAATGGGGACAGTTAGCCCAGGCGGCCAGCTTGGGCAGCCATCTGCAGAGAGCTTGCCAGACATATGAGCTTGTGTTGCCCACACAGAGAACTGGGTGTCCTTTGGTTTTTACTCAAATAGTATCAGAGCCCTGGAATTGAGTAACCAAACAATTGTCCCCTGGTCCAGCCCTTCCAAGGAGGTGTTCAATCCCTTCCGAATTAGTTCCCAGCCTAGGCCCTTGCTCTGGGAACTCCAGCTGCCCCCAAATCTCAGGACATTCATTTATTTCTCACCCTAGGAAGTCTACCCTAGGTTGATTAATCAGCAGGTGGTTCTTCCTTAGCTAGATTTTTCCATCTCATGGCTGTACATCTATAAGACATGGCTCTTGGAGGGCGGAGGTGGGCACCAGGCTTGTCTGTACTGGAACAGCAGAGAAATAAAGGCATGGGGAACCCCCCCCCAGGGAAGGATTTTGAAGATCAGGGAAGATTCTCATGGATCACATTGATTTCCACATTGCATGGGTTGGAATGCAACCACTTGGCCACGACATTCAGCGAGGCTAGGGAAAGAGGTTTAGGAGAAAAGATGAGGGTCTGGTGAAGTGTCTCAGCCATGTGCAGTCATCTTGCTGGACTCTCCCCAAGAATAATCAATAACCAATCATCTGTCTTCATTCTATGCCAAGCTATCGCTATTCGTGGCCAGGATATCAGTAGTCAAAGCCCTTGATATCCATCTAACCCATATAATTCTTCCAACAACTAAGTACCCGTAAGGTAAAATGGAAGGAATTGTGCCATTCCTGACTCAAAAACCCCTCCCGGGTTTTGGCACCCTATATAAGGTTAATTAAATAGGTAGGTTTAATTAGGTAACTGATGAAGAGAACACAAAGTATTCAGACAGGAAAAGGAAGTTTATTTTATTCCCAAACTGCTGCCCGTCCGTGCATGGTGGAGAGGCATGGCCGATAGGGTGGGGAACCTGTCTGATGGGAGGCGTGGGAGCCACGAAGGGGGGATGGGCAGCAGCCCAGGATGTGACCTCAGAGGAGAGGGAGGTGACTGCTTCCCGGTGTGCCAGTTACCTAGGTGAGGCAGGTACTGGGCGGAGATTTATGCAGGAGGTGGGAAGGCCAGAGCCTACATGAAGCCTACATGGGCAGACTACATTACCATTATAAGCATCCATTTGCAGCGATATAAGCCCAGGACTCCAAAGAGTTAAGTAACTGGCCCAAAGTCACACAGCCAATGCTGGGATTTGAAACCAGACCCAGGCTTTGGATTTAGAATCTCTGCTGTCTATGACCCTGCCAAGAAAGAGCCTTCCCCTCCAAACTCTCTGTTATAGAATAGGAAACCAAAGCATGGTCCTAAGAAAGGCTAAATGAAGTACAGGCCTGCTTTAGGTTCTGAGCTTACTGCCCTTCCTATGTGAGCTGTGGAGAACACTTGTTAAATGAATTAAGTAAGTGATCGAGAACCTTCAAAAAGTATCAGTGCTAGATTCAGCTATTACCTGGTGTGCCATCCTTGAACAGAGGCCAAAAGTAGAGTCAGAACTGAGGGTGAACAGACTCAGCCCATTTGAAAATAAATTAGCAAACTACAACTCTTTGGGGGAATTAAAAAAAAATGCCCAGAGGAGATTTACAACTAGATTGCATAATAAAGTGCCCCCAAAGTAATGTTAATACTTTAATGGTAGTTATGCAATGTCCGTAGGTCTGTATGACTCAGCTTTTTAAATTAATTTGAAGGATTTTTTTTTTTTAATGAAGGCTGTTGGTTAGCTTTGGGGACCTCTCCTTCTTCCCTCCCCCAACTTTTAAGCAGGTTCCAAAAACAGATCAATCCTCTACCAGCAAGATGAAGCTATTTCAGTTAGGACAATGCAGATATTTCTGAAGATGCTAAAGGATAGACAGAAAAAAAAAAAAAAAAAAAACCTCTTTGGTCATAAAAGCAGAATAGACTTCCATCACCAGTGGCTAAACCATTCAACTTCCTCTGGGTCATGTGTGTTGTAAGTAATCAGGAGCCCATTCAAGCCCAGGATATTCTAACCCCTCAGGCTGCTGGTAAATAATAATGTATAAACTTATGATTAGTATTCTCTTTCAAAGGCCAGTGATCAAAAGATAGCAGACAGGCAGACTGGTGAACTTTAGAACTTTGCTTTTGAATTCACACTTCACCATCTCCCTCTGGGAATCTGACCTTCTCATCTGGCATTCTTGGTCCCCCACCCCCCAACCCCCGAAAAACTATTCTCTTAGTCATCAGGGATCATGTCTGTGTTTGAAGGCTGTGCTGTCATGGGAGGAGGTAGGAAAGGAGGGGTCCCTGCCACCCCATTTCTCAGCTTTGCATCAGGGCTCTTCTGATAGCCCACCATGAAGGCTCTGGTGTCTTTGAGCAAGAGAAAAAATGTCTGGCCTTGAACAGACACATATTTTAGGACATTTATGCCCTTGAGCAACTACTTTTAATAAATGGAGCCCTGGTGACCTGTAAGAGATGGAGACTTTTGGATATAGCAGTAATTTCTCTCTCTGCCACAAAGCATTAATATTCAGGAGCTGAGTTTCATAAGGAAGCATTCACATTGGGACCTGGAGAGAAATTAGGGACATCATGACCAGCTCAAGGTAGAGTTCCTACTAGTCCCTCTTGTTGCCCAAGTCATTTTCTGTCATTTCTACCTTCTGTCCGCTCCCCCCTCACCCTGCCCCCCAACTCCCCTTGAGATATCACAGTAGATATATCATCCTGCAGGTCTCTACTACTAAGGTTTACACATCAAACTTCATCTCCATTGTGGTGTTACCTGGGAAGATCTTATATGTAGTAGTCTCCCATCTTTGGAGGTACAAGTGTCTTTGAAAATCCAATGGGTCCATGGTACTGGTGGCTCAGGCCTATAATCCTAGCTACTCAGTAGGCTGAGATCTGAGGATCACCACCCAAAGCAGCCTGGGCAGGAAAGTCCATGAGACTTTTTTTTGCCAGTCCTGGGCCTTGAGCTCAGAGCCTGGGCACTGTCCCTGAGCTTCTTTTGCTAAAGGCTAGCACTCTACCACTTGAGCTACAGCACAACTTCCAGCCTTTTCTGTTTATGTGGTAATGAGGAATCAAACTCAGGACTTCATGCATGCTAGGCAAGCATTCTACCACTAAAATACATCCCCAGCCCCTGTAAGACTCATCTCCAATTAACCACGAGAAAACTAGAAGTGGCACCATAGCTCAAAGTGGCAGAGCACTAGCCTTGTGCAAAAGAGCTCAGGTACAGTGCCCAGGCCCTGAGTTCAAGCCCTACGCCTGACCCTCCTACCCCTCCCCCCAAATTAAATTGTCCCTATAGACTGGTCCTTTAGGATAATGTAAGCTGGACACACCAGACTCTGAATAATGTCCAGAGGAGTGGCTTTTCCCCCTAAAACCTTCAAAGGACTTTCAAAAACGTCTAATTTACTCTAGGTGTGGCACTACCCATCTGTAATCCCAGTACTAAAAGAGGTTGAGGCAGGAAGAACTCAAGTTCGAGGCCAGCATGGGCTACCTAGGCAGACCCCCGCCTCAAAAAGAAAAAGAAAGCTGGAATTTAAAGTGGATCCACTCCCTACTCCCAATTCCATTTCTATTTTAGAAATGAACAGAAAGACCAACAGCCTAAGACACACAATGCAGTAAAGACCAAGTTTCTGAGAGCTATAGTGCTGAGGCTGAATAGATCCTACCATCAACTGAACTTGGGGGTACATCATGTGCTGTGGGCCTTCATGGCATAGGAGGCCCTGGGAATGGCAACTTATTCTATTACATCCCCTCAAACTCATTATGTCTAGAGTCCATTTTGCTCCTACCACCCCTCAAGTGTTCCTGTAGAATTGATGTTTTGTTTTGGTTTTTGTTGGCCATGGGGCTTGAACTCTGGGCCTGGGTGCTGTCCCTTAGCTCTTTAGCTCAAGACTAGAGCTCTACCACTTGAGCCACAGCACCACTTCTGGTTTTCTGCTGGTTTATTGGAGATAAGAGTCTCACAGACTTTCTTGCCCGGGCTGGCTTTGAACCATGATCCTCAGATCTCAGCCTTCTGAGTAGCTAGGATTACAAGCGTGAGCCACCAGCTTAGAACTGATATTTTAAGGAATATAGAAATAGCCTGATCCTTGCAGTTTACATTTAGGGAAACTGAGGCTTAGAGAAGAGATGTGACTTGAGCAAGATCACCATGAGGTAATGGTGAGATCACTAAGCTTAGCTTCCTGACTGGTGGCTCTTACTTAATAAAAGGGTCTTCTCTGAGCATTGAAGAGTCTGAGTCCCTGTTTGGAAGACAGAGAGAGAGAGAGAGAGAGAAAGAGAGAGACTGCAGAATAAAAGAAACATAAACAGCCTTTGTTAGCATGGCACTGATGGCCGTGAGTGGGGCCGTGAGTAGGGTTTCAGCACTAAATTGGAAAGGAATAGAAGAAACTCCATACTACCTTACTGCTCCAAAGCCTGGTGAGCAGCGACAAGAGGGGCCCCTCACCACCTCCCAACAGCACAGGGCAATTGCTGGTGGCACTTTCTCAAACACATTCTCCAAGTTTCTCTTCACCTTCCAGAGGCTGCCTGTGCCTTTTGGCTCATTGCTAAAGACATGGAAATCATGTGATCATTCCCTCAGAAGTCAAAGGACACTGAAGGATATTAAGAACTTGAATGAAAATGGTCTAAGATTTTTTGACTTTGGAATGAAAACCCCAAATGACAATCTCTTTGCCTTACTTATGAAGATGTGGAAATTGCATGCATTTACAATGTGTGGGCAGGGACTGGAACTGAAAGATAGCTCCTTTGATTAAAAAAAGAAAGAAAGAAAAGAAAAGAAAAGAAAAAAAAAGCTGGGCACTGTTGTCTTAAGCCTGTAATCCTAGCTACTCAGGAGGCTGAGATCATAGGATCGTGGTTCAAAGCCAGCCTGGACAGGAAAGTCCGTGGGACTCTTATCTCCAAAAAATCACCAGAAAACCATAAAGTGGCACTGTGGTTCAAGCGGTAGAGTGCTAACCTTGAGCTGAAGAGCTCAGTTTCAGTGCCCAGACCCAGAGTTCAAGCCCCATACCAACAAAGGAAGGAAGGAAGGAAGGAAGGAACGAAGGAAGGAAGGAAGGGAAGGAAAAGAAGAGAAGAGAAGAGAAGAGAAGAGAAGAGAAGAGAAGAGAAGAGAAGAGAAGAGAAGAGAAAAGAAAAGAAAAGAATAGGAAGTGTTTGGAGGAAGTCCTGAGCTGTTTCCAGGATGGGGAAATGGCTTCCTGCTTTCCTTAGTAGAGAGACAGAACTTATGGAGCTGTCAAAGAAATAGGCCCATCAAGACCTTCACGGCATGGCCAGGGCGCTCCAGCCAGCCAACAGAGGCTGTCCTGACATCAGGAAAAATAGCTCAATATCTAGGCTAAGAGGGAGAGAATTTCAGGATGAACCCCAATGTTCACTGGGACTAGGGGTGGGGAGAGGGTTGTCAGGGAACACATAGTGACAGGGCATTTGCACTTGCTAGACACACCTTAGTTCTGGTCTGGGCTCCATCCCAAGCACTGAGACATCAAAATGTCCCTTCACTTCCCAGAGCCTGGGGTTCCTCATCCCTAAGGGTTGGGAGATTCCCTGCCCTTCTAAAGGTCATCCTGAGCCCTTCCAGTCCTCCATGTCCCCTGAAGAAAGAGCAGGATTCTTTAGTCAGTGACTATTTGACCTCCAGAGATCACTATGCTCTGGTGCAGGCACCCTGTGTGTGAATGCCCTGCACCCCTCTTCTTGGTCCCCTCCTTCCATGGGTGGCTCACCATCTTTCCTAATGGCAGACCTGCGGGCTTTGGCTGCAAACTCTTACATTGGGAAATGTTCAACCGCAGATTGTTTACTTTGTGTATTCAAAGTAGGAAGTGGTGTTTGAGAAGTGTTGCCATGGAAACAGTGAAGTGAGGGGGCAGCTAACTAGGAAGAGAGATAATCCAATATTAACACGCACAAAAAGCTACGCTGTTGGCTGCCATCAATGAAATCTCACATTACTGGGCAGGTGGCCACTGTCCGTGTGCCAGATGAGCCTTGTCTCAAAACTGAAGACACCTCTTGGGTTTAGCCAGTTAATGAAAGCCTTGCACATTCTAGGGCTCCTTGACTTTGGGGACAAGGTCCCTTTCCAGCTCTGAGTTATACCTCCAAGACTTCATTGACTAGGTATCAGATTGGGCAGGACAAAAGATCCTGAGGTCTATTGTCCCATTCAGTCTCATCTAGGGACCTGGTGAAAACATGGCATACTCGTATAAAGGGAAGCCAATGTGTATGTGGACATACACCTTGGAGGCACATAGGTGGCCCACATGCAAATTCTTGACAGGTTGGAAGTCTTCAAATGATTGGTGTGCACTACAAGGTTAGCCAGATAGATACCTCAGCCCAGCATATTCTCCATTCATACTGCTGGAACTGAATTCACAGGATGGCACCTGCCAGCAGGAAACAGCGCCAAGAGGACCCCAGCTGGGCAAACCCCAGCCCCAGATTACAGGATCCCCAGCCACCCCTGATGCCAAGAACTGGCTGGCAGCCAGGTTTCTCAGCTGAATGCCAAGTGAGGTCCTCCATCAACTCTACTGATTGGCTCATTTTGTTTCATAATCACAGCTCTCAATATTCATTTATTAAGTGACCTTAGTTAGGGCTTTTAGTGTGCTCGTTGCCTGGGAGAAAGGCAAGTGTGTTTTCATCAGGAGAGTCCCTCAGGTTTCTCTGTGGCTCCGATCACTGAGAGTCCTGAGTTCAAAGTCAAGCAGGTAAACTTCCCTCCAGCTCCATCCTCATCTCTCCTGCTCACCTAAGGCGGCTGGTGCTGGGCACTTTCATTCCCCTGGAGAGTTTTGAAAACATACCTTTTTAGGCCACTGCTCTGTCAACTCTGGTCTACAAGGTCAGAACATGCTTGGTCCCCCCTGCAGGTGAAGAGATGTGAAAATCACTGGAGAATGATGCAGGGCACTGAGCCCAAGCTCGGACCCTGGTAAGCCCTGCCACCATTTGTTTGGAAGTATTGTGAGCCTGAGAGGGGCTGAGTTCATAGGAGAGACATTTTCCTGTGAAACCTCATAACTCACATGCATACTACACACATTATTTGTGGCAGGGGAGTCCTGGGACTTGAACTTAGGACCTCTGTGCTATCCTTGAGTTTTTCTGCTCAAGGCGATCACTCTACTACTTGAGCCACAGCTTCACTTCCAGCTTTCTAGTGGTTAATTGGAAATAAGAATCTCACAGAGGCAGGGTACTGGTGGCTCACTCCTATAATCCTAGCTACTCAGGAGGCTGAGAGCTGAGGATCACAGTTCAAAGCCAACCCCAGGCAGGAAAGTCTATGAGACTCTTATCTCTAATGAACCACCAGAAAACAGGAAGTGGTACTGTGGCTCAAGTGGTAGAGAGCTAGCCTTGAGCTGAAGAGCTGAGGGATATCACCCAGGCACAGAGTTCAAGCCCCATGATCAAAAAAAAGAAAGAAAAATTCACAGAGTTTCCTGCCTGAGCTGGCTTTAAACCACTATCCTCACATCTCAGCCTTCTGAGTAGCTAGGATTATAGGTGTTAGCCACTGGCACCTGGCTCCCCATATTCTTATCTATGTATCAAATGCTTCCTAGCTTTTAAGAAATGTCTATTTAGGAAGAGAGATAGAGAGAATACAAGTTGAGACCTGGTGGTTCAAGCCTATAATCCTAACCACTCAGGAGACTGAGATCTGAGGATCACCATTCAAAGCCAGCCAGGGCAGGAAAGTCTGAGGACTCATCTCCAATTAACTACCGGAAAACAAGAAGTGGAACTATGGTTCAAAGTGATAGAATGCTAGCTGTGGATAAAAAAACTCAAGCCCTGAGTTCAAGGCCAAAACCAACCAAAAACAAACAAACAAATAAAGAAGAGTGACCCAGAATACTATTTAGAGTCAAAATGACCAAGGAATTAGCTACAAATCTCTTTCTGCCATTAGCTATGGGGTACCTCTCTCTCATAGTCTTTAAAATGGAAATAATAATACTTACCTCATAGGGTTTCTGTGAAGGCTGAAAAACAAATCTAAAAATCCTATCCAGATATAACCATATGAATGAAGTCAATGTAGGGATAAAAAATGCAAAAGAGAACATGGAGTGCCTGGCTGGAAGCCCTGGGGAAAGGAGGTGGTGAGCAGTGCTCCCCGGCTTGGCTGACTCCAACAGGTCCTCCAGGCAAAGCCAGCACGTTGGCTTGTGGCCAGACAGGCGTCAGACACCCCAGGGGGACAGAATAGGGTCTGACAGCTGAAACTCTGCTGAGCAGACAGAGGAATTGTCACGTCCCCCTCCCAGAGCAGGGGTGGCCAGAGCCTCAAAGAGAGATTACCACAGGTAAGTGCAATCTGGCTTCAAAGATCTGAATAGAACTAACACTGGAGCTATCTCACACCATGCGTATTTCCCAGGCTCAGGAATGCACAGAGCGGGGAGCAGCACCCACTTCACTTCTCCATGCCGACTTTAGGCACAGTGTTGGGACCATTGTCTTGTAGATGCCCATTTTGATTATCCTGAGACCTTGGAAGGCTGAGGTCTTGGCCCTTTTCCGCAAAGGAGGCTCCTGTGCTTGTTACCTGTGTTTTCCCAGCAACCTCTGCACACCTGTGGCTGTGTGTGGGGTGGGGTGGTTTTGTGTTCCCCTTGCAGCTGCATGGATGCCCTGGGGAGCTCAACTGTCCCGGGGAGTCTGGAGCCCCCAGCTTGTCAGCAGAGGGTCAGAGGAGCACAGGACAGCATTGCTTTACTTCACAAACAATGATTGATGACTATCTTCGTCTATTTTCTATGGCTAAAACTGAAGGTCCTGAGCCAGTTAATTTATAGAGAACAGAAGTTGATTTGGTGCATGCTTGTAGAGCCTGGACAGTCCAAGGACCTGGCTGGAATGGCTGCCTTGCTGCCCACTACCACAGCATGTTGATGCTGCAGACTGCTAGCGCTGGTCCCTCTCCTCATAAAGCCACCGATGTCATCATGGGGATTCCATCCTTATGATGTCATCATGGGGATTCCATCCTTATGATGTCATCATGGGGATTCCATCCTTATGATGTCATCATGGGAATTCCATCCTTATGACCTCATTACTCCTAAAGACCTCCCCAAGTACTACCTTCAAATACGTTTGCATAGGAATCTGGGATTAAGTTTCCAATTCTTGAACTTTGGTGGGGAGGGGCTGGCACATTCAAACCAGCACTGTGACTTGATCTGCTCAGGACCTCGTGCTGGCACCCAAGGAGACAGACACTAAAGAAAGCCAAGGTCTCTTCCCTCAGGACATCCACAGTCTGAGAGCCCAGGCTGTGGTGCTCAATCCTGATTGTCAACTTGGATTGAGAAGTGCTTAGGCAATTTGTAAAGCCCGACTCTGGACGTCTCTGTGAGGATTAACTAAGGTGGGGAGCACTCACCATGAATGTGGGTGGTACCATCCCATTGGCCTCTTTCCTCTTTCTCTCTCTCCTTTCTCTCTCTTTATTCCTTTCCCTCCTCCTTTCTGTTTCCCTCTCCTCTTCTGGCTATCCACCCCCCATTCTCTATCTGACTTTCCTTTCTGATCGCCATGATGTGAGGTTTGCTCTGCCATGCCCTCCCCTCCATGCCCACGATGGACTGAAATCTCTGGAACTGTGAGCCAAAGGAAATCCTTCCTCTCTTCTTGACTCTGCTTTCTCAGGTAGTTAGTCCAGGGATGAAGAGCTGATTAACACAGAGACATGGTAGAAATAATTACATGGAAAGAGAGAGTTTGCTTGGAGCTGGGATGGGGGGAGGTCTGACTTCAGTTCTATCAAACACTAGGCTAGTGACCAGGGTGAGACTTTGGTACAAAAATAAATCATGCCAGGTGCTGGTGGCTCACGCCTGTAATCCTAGCTACTCAGGAGGCTAAGATCTGAGGATCGCAGTTCAAAGCCAGCCCGGGCAGGAGAGACCGTGAGACTCCTATCTCCAATAAAAAACACCAGAAAACCGGAAGTGGCGCTGTAGCTCAAGTGGTAGAGTGCTCGCCTTGAGCTGAAGAGCTGAGGGACAACACCCAGGCCCAGAGTTCAAGCCCCACGACCGGAAGAATAAATAAATAAATAAATAAATCACAAGCCCAGTTAGGAGAACCAGAGTTCAGGAGAGACCAGAAGGAGCCAGAGAGGTATCTGGGATTCCCATGGGAACATTAAATCAGGTGACAGGCTTGGGACTCTGCCTGAGATCCAGGGCTCAGCCCTTGGTCTAGAGATTGTGTTCATGATGAGGAAAGTTCATCTGCGGCAACAGAAACCCCAAAATAAAAGTTTACAAGAGACCCCCAAATATTCTGGCCTAAAGAACAAAGAGTTGTCATATAAAATACAAGAGATCTAGCCACAGTTGAATTTCTGACACATAATATACATTTTAGCATATGCATTGCCCATGTAGTATGAAAAATCATTCACTATTTATCAGATATTCGAACTTAACTCGCCATCTTTCATTGGCAATCCTAAGACACGAGTTTATTTCTCTCTTATGTAACAGGCTGGTGGGTCTGGACTGGTCCAGTAGCTCTACTCCACAAAGCCATCCAGAGACCCAGGTTCAATTCCCACATCTGAATCCTTTGAAACAGAGGTTCTCCAGGTTGGTTCACAGACCACCAGCAGCAGCACCTGGAGACTTGTTAGGGATCTAGCTTTTGGATGCTGCCCCCTAAAACCTAGCCCAGCAAGTGGCTGGAGGGGTGGCCATACCTATCCTCAAGCTGGGAAGGGAACTGGGGGATGTCATCTCCAGTGAGTGGTTACATGTCTAGCCACAGCTCTATCCTGAGAAAAACAACTTAAAGAAAGAAAGGTCAATTTGGGCTTATGGTTTCAGAGGTTTTCAGTTCATAGTCTACTTGCTCCACTGCTCTGAGCCTGAGGTGAAGGGAAACATCATAGTGGCAGGAGAGTATGGGCCAAGGAGGCTGCTCATTTCATGGTGGCCAACTAGCAAAGGGAGAGAACAGGACCCTGAAGCAGGATGCCCCCCATCCCCAAGGACGTGCACACCCTGCTTCTGCCAGCTAGGCCCCGCCTCCTACAGTTCCTACCACTCCCACTCCCAGTCTGTCCTACTAGGAATCCGTCAGAATCCTCATCCAATCACATCCACGGAGCCCAGCAGCTACCAACCAGGTCTTTAGCACATGGCCTTTGGGGGGCATGTTTAGATCCAAACCATTAGAGAAAGAGGGAACAGGTTTGGGTAGATCACTCACAGTTTCTGTCTCTGTCCTCCGGTGTCCTGGTGATCACAGTTGAAGCAACTCAATCAGCACCAGTGGATCCATATATAAAGAACAGGGGATGGGGGAGAGAGAGTGAGTTTTTGGCATGAAGGGGCTGGCTCCAACCTTCTTGCCTTAGTGTCTGGTTCTACACTTTTAAGCAGTTTAGTGGTATAGTGGGGGCTGCCACTACAATGTCTCCACAGAAACTTATTCACTGCTTTCTTTATTTTCCCTTATCCGATCTGCCCTTCACCCTGTGCCATTATTTCAGGGTGAAAGATAGATCAAATCGTTTTTGCAGATACCGCAGCATTCAGAGAGGCACAGGATCCTAATACAAAGAGGTGATGGCCACATTTTATTCTGCTTGTCAGGCCACAAGTCGAATATTGTGTTAAGTTCCAATGGTCCCAATTTAAGAGGTACGTTAAGGATTTAGAACACATTTAAAGGAAAGTAACGTTTCTGGACAATGGTACTTTGGGGACTGTTTGTCTTAAGGAGAAAGAGTCAGGAGCTGAAGGCACAGGATTCATGTCCACACATGGGAAATATTGTCACAGAAAAGAGGCTGACTTATTTCATGGAACCAGAGGAAGGGACTCTGAACACTGGGTATAGAATCAGAGAGGCAGACTTATGCTCCATATCCTAAAGGAGAACTAGTAGTGAGGTTTGATTCACAGTGCCATAGAAGCAGTTGTCTTGTGGGAAATAAGTTCCTATTGCTAGAAACCAAAGTTAAGTGAACGCCAGTCTAGGATATTGTAGAAGACATTCAGATGGATGACATTTGACTCAATCCCATCCCATGTTTGGCTCAAAAACACCTTTGCTGGTGACTCGAATCCCATTGTTTAACCTCATTTGTAGATGTCGGAGTTCCTACCTTGCATACCTCCATGGGGGATACTACAAGTGGAAAGTGACTTTGACCCTTTAGGTGCTAGTTAATACTACAGTTGATAGGCTGATATGGGTGGAGCACACCTGTAAATCCTAGCTACTCAGGAGGCTGAGATCTGAGGATCACAGTTCAAAGCCAGACAAAGGCAGACAAATCTGAGAGACTCTTATCTCCACTTAACCAGCAAAAAGCAGAAATAGTGCTGTGGCTCAAGTAGTAGAGCACCAGCCTTGAACAAAAGAGCCAAGTGAAAGTATGAGGCCTTGAGTTCCGAAAAATCACAGCCGATGATGACAATCATGATGACGATAATCATGATGACAACCAGTACTTCTATACTTCTGTTATTCACTGAGATGTTTTGGGGACCCAGTGTCTCCGATAAGCTCCAAGAATGGCTTAAAGTTCAACATTTCAGACATGAAAGAATATTGTCAGGGAGAAGAGGGTAGGTTTGTTTGTTTGTTTTTTTTAATCTAAACAGGACTCAGTGAACTATGTCAGGTCACATTGCCTCAGCCTGCCTTTGTGATCAAGTCTGACAGAGGCCAAATTGCCTGGAACACTGCCAGCCAAGTAGGAAATAGCTCCACCTCCCTAGACCTGAACACAAACCCACCTCACATCTCTTGCATGGATTGCAGGAGCTCCTATGGGCTTCTCAGTCAGGCTCGGGGGAGTCCCCTCCCATCACAACCAAGTTGGGTAGCATTGAGGTCTCTTTCAGTTCCCTCCACAGGGGTGGGGGTGGGGACAATCTGTGTGGGTTTCGAGGCGTGTTTGTTTCAAAGTGAGCTTTTGGATAGTGCCACCGTGCAGAACTGAGCCATTGTCAATGGACAAATGCAGGGCTGACGTCTGTGGGCCTATTATCTGGCCAGTTACAACTACCCAGGAAGGGCAGCTCGCTGGCCATTGTGAGGGCTCACTTGACCAAAACAGCAAAGGGCGGTGGGGGTGGCGGCTGAGCTCTGCTGATCATTTTGCTGATTGTGTAACCAGGAAGCCAGAGAAAGTTCCATCAACTGGTGTCATGCAGCTGTGACAGAAGGAGAATTTGGTAGGACTTTTGTCCCTGATCTGTCCCTTAAGTGCCATGCTAAAAAAAAAAAAAAAGGTGACGGCAATTTTTATGCTATATTTGACCATCTCTTCTATTTGGTTCTTGGTTGCCTTATTTCTAATAATATCTAGTAGCATTATCTGTGTAAGACCCCCAGGTGAGACCTCTTAGAAATCAGGATGTTTGAGGCTGGGAAGGTGGCTCAGTGGTAGAGTGCTTGCCTTGCATGCCTGAGGCCCTGGGTTTGATTCCTCAGCACCACATAAGCAAAAAGAAAAAAGCCAGAAGTGGTGCTGTGGCTCAAGTGGTAGAGCGCTAGCCTTGAGCTGAAGAGCTGAGGGACAGCGCCCAGGTCCAGAGTTCAGGCCCCACAACCGGACCCCCCCCCCAAAAAAAAAGAAATCACGATGTTTATAGCAGTTTGGTAGGTTGTATATGATGGACAATCACATGTATTCAACATTAGGAGGATCAGCTCTTTAATTCATATTAGTTTAAGCAAGTTACTTTGATAAATAATGAAACTGACTCACTTGGGATCCAAATGCAACAGAACAGCTTTCCTTCACTTATTTAGTCACTTGGTAAGCATTGATTAAGCTCCTGTTGTATGCCAGACACAATTCTAAAGATGGACAGAGTAAGGAGTTGCTTGGACAGATAAAGTCCTGCTCCTTTGAGCTTCTATTCTAGGAGGAGATTCAGACTTTCCTGTATCCAAGTGTGCCTCCTGTCTCCTGCCTGGTGTAGGACACTTAATCAGCTGTTAATAAATACATAATAGGTGCAAAAATTAATGCCCACACAATAACCTTGATCCATGACTCTTCTTTCTCTTTCCCAAAGCTACATGGATGGAGTGTTCCAGATGAAGATGAGCTTCCTCGTGGATAGGGACATTAGTTCCATTCCATTCCAGGGAACAATTTGTAACCTTCTCAGGGAGCATGAACTTGGAATAATTTTCAATTGGCAGGTGCACAGATTATTTCTCCAAGGAGAAGACAATTTTATCTTCTCCCTTTTCATCATGCAAATCTTCTGACTGCAGTTGGTATTAAGTAGAAATAGATAAGTGAGACTCGAGATTCAAATTTTAACTGTTTGGAAAAATGCAGTTTTAGTTGAAGGAGTACCTGTGTGAATCACAGACAAGCCAAGGGGAAAGTGGGAGCAAAGACGGAGAGAGGTCAGAATTGTAAGGAGACATGATTTCATCTTTTTTTTTTTTTTTTGTCTAGAGATTGAAATCACAGCCCTACCACTTCCGTCACATGTCACCCCTTTTTGATTTCTCGCTTAGTTTTCCGATAGGTTATCCTGCTTTTTCCTAGGCCAGATTCAGAACCACAATCCTCCTATTTCCACACAGCTGGAATTACAGACATATCCTACCACATTCAACTTGTTTTTGAGATAGTCTCAACAATTTCTTTTGGTCTGGGCTGGCCTTGAACTTCGATCTTCCTATCCATAGGTGTTGATCCATCACCCGGCCCTTTCTACTTCAATTTTAATATGAATTTTTCACAGTGAGAGGTACAGTTATATGTTTTTGGTCTCTGTGAAGGGTCTTGTGCCCCTTAAAATATTTCATGAGATCGCCTCTGCCCGCCTTTCTAATCTCACCCCACTGCCCTTTACCATGCAAGGAACTCAAGTCTGCCGGTTCCGGCTCTGTCTTCTCCCAGCCATGAGTGAATCCAGAGCGTGCCTCTCTCAACCCCAAGCCTCTGCTCAAGCTGCCGCCTCTGCCTGGAACCGCATTCTACCCTCCAAGCTCCAGTTCATGTATCATCCTTCCACAAATCCTTTCCTTGGATCAGTAACAATTTAGCCCTCTTCCCCATGTATTTGGCCCTTGGCTTATACCTTCTATAAAGCATATTTGAATCTCTTCTCTTGATAGTTCACAGGCCTAGGCGATTTTTTTTTTATATGTCATGGGGTTTGAACTCTGGACCTGGGTGCTATCCCTCAGCAATTCAGCTCAAGGCGAGCACTCTACTACTTGAGCCACAGCACCACTTCTGGTTTTCTGGTGGTTTATTGGAGATAAGAGTTTCACAGACTTTTCCTGCCTGGACTGGCTTTGAACTGTGATCCTTAGGTCTCAGCCTCCTGAGTAGCTAGGATTACAGGCGTGAGCCACCAGCGGTGCCCAGCTTTGGTACAATCTTAAAGACATTCATTAACATGAGATATGTAAGGAGGCAGGAGGTTGAACCATAAACAAAGTGGGAATAAACACAAACGATGAGGCAAGTATCTACTCCAGGCAAAACATGGGGGACTACTCCCAGCCCCAGAAGGATACCTCTAAGGTCCCGGAGAATAGTCATTCCCATTTGCACTGGGTCTTGTGGGTTTTCTTCTCACATGGGCAGGCAGGGAAGGGTGAAATGATTACCTTCCCTTGCTGAGACCCCAGGGACACCCACTCCTTTGAAGTCCCATGCTTACTAAGGTAGAGAGGTTTGCAGCCTGGGCTGAGATTCTCACTTCCACAGTGAGACGAACCTCAGTCCAAGCCAACACTTTCTCTCCCAGGCCTGCAATCAGCTTTAAAGCAGATTCTCTGCACACAAGGAAGCTTTCTATTGCATCATCAGAGACTTAAAAAGAAATAGCAAAAGACTGTGCATCTGTGAATGAAGATGGAAGCTGACTAATGGGAGCAGGAGGAGGGAAAGCGAGAGGATGGAGGGGTCGATCTGACTCAAGTTCAGTACGTGCATGTGGAGGAGGCCATGGGGAAGCCCTTCAAACAGTTTACATGCATTTTAACAAAAGTGAGTGTTAAAAGGTAAAGGGTCCTATCTGGGATGAGGGTACAAGTTGGAACGGGATGGCAAACACAGAAAGAGGAGGGTAAAGAGCGTCGAAGTACTTTACATCCCCCTATAAAGTGGAATGATGAAGCTTGCTGAGATTGGAGTGAGAAGGGGAGCAGACGAGGGAGAGAGGCAGGGAGGGAGTAGAGTCGGATCAAGGTTCACTGTCTGCATGTGTTTGCACAGCCAATTGATGCTAATAGAAATTAAAGTTCGTAATTAAAAAAAAAAAAGATTTTCCCCATGCAGATCACTCACTATGACCAAATCCTCCACAAAGCCCTTGGCATGACTATTGATTGATTTCCATCTACCAAGACATCAATCCTACAGAGCAATATTCTGGGGCCGGTGGTATAGCTTAGTGGTAGAGTCCTTTCCCATCATACCTGAGGCTTTGGGTTACATCTCTAGCACCACAAAAAAAATTGCTGTGGAACAATGTTTTAACTCCATCAACCTGCATTAAAAAAATCACAACAATGGTAGAGATGATAATTGCCCTCCAAAAAGTTGAGTCAATTATCTGGAATAGTTGATTAGTCTCTAATCACCACATAATATTTTTTAAATTACCCACCCAATTAATTAAGCCTCCAATTACCAGAAAGTTGCAAGATTTTTCTGAATGCTACTTAATAAGGCTTTCAGCTTGAAGAGTATTGTGTCATTTTGTCCCAACACCACACAGACCTGCCTAAAGGAGATGAAAGTAGAATGTTCTTCAAAGGAGATCACTTCCGTTGAAATGCATAGTGAGCTCTTTATGCCGAGACAGCTAAGAACACTGGATTCATTCTACTTGAAACGTTTCAAAGGGGAGATGGGGTTTGAGAGGGAGAGAGAGGATGGGAAGGAAAAGCAGAAAGAGGGAGAAGATTGGAGAGGAGAAAAGTAGAAACCCACATTTCCCTAATGCCATAAATAATATAGCAAAGAAATTATGTGAGGTAGTTCAGGGTAGGGGTGGAGCTGCGAGGAGGGAAATGAGGGCAGGGGTTCAACTTCAGAGACCCCCATTTTGGTTGTAGGTCTTCTCTTCTAGTTGATCTTGAGCAAAGAAATCCTTTGTCCTAAGCTGTCTGAGAAGCACACTGGCATATTAAGTTCTGGTGGCCTCTCCCTCACTCACCTTCCTTCCCACCCACCAAAAAAAGAAAGAAACTAGGCTTTGTAGCCACCCTGCAAAAATTCAATTCCTTGTGCAATTTATCGTTCAAAATGGTTTGCTCGTATTCATTCATTTGATGCTCAAACAACACTAAGAAATTGATAAGACAGGGATTATAGACCCAGTTATCCCCCCAGATGAAGCACTTGAAGTTAAGAACTTAGACATCTTTTGCAAGGCTCCCAGTAAGTGGATGGCAGCAGTGGTCTTGTAGTCAAGATATCTTTCTCTTGGGGTCAGTGTTAGTTCACAGGCAAAAAATCACAACCTATATTATATTGCTATCTGAATCTCCTTTTTTAATTCAACTGTGCTGCCCAGTAGTGAGACTTAATTCAGGAAGTTGAAGGTTGGGAGTCAAAAAAAAAAAAAAAAGTGACACAGTAAATCTGGCAAGAGACTTTAGTGAGATGTTTGTGGGGTCACTTTGAGTTAGTCTGACAGGTCAAGGAAGAGCAGAAGAGAAGAAAGCTGGGTTTTGGTTTATCTCAAAGACCTTAGGAGCTGTGGTGGCTATATTACTTTCCTTGGATTGCCATTAACAAATCATCGCCAACTGAGTGGCTTAGAACACTAGACATTTCCCCCCCCCCCCATTTTTTGTCAGTTGTGAGGCTTAAACTCAGGGTCTGGGCACTGTCCCTGAGCTTTTTCTGCTCGAGGCTAGCCCTCTACCACTTTGAGTCACAGCACCACTTCCTGTTTTCTGGTAGTTAATTGGAGAGAAGAATCTCATAGACTTTGCTGCCTGAGGCTGGCTTTGAACCAGGATCCTCAGAGCTCAGCTTCTTGAGTATCTAGGATTACAGGCATTATCTGCCACTGTCCAGTTTCTCCCACAGTTCTGAAGGCTGGAAGTTCAAGATCAAGATGATAGAAGGGCCACACTCTACCCAAAGCATCTTGCCTCCTTCTGCCGCCCTGCAGCTCTGGGTGTCCTCAGTGTCTTCCTCTAATCTCTCCTCATTATTGAGATGCTCCTCCCCTCCTTTCAATGACCAATGAGGTCTTTATATGAAGACCTCAGTCACTCTGGTTTAGTATGACTTCATCTTTACTTAGTGACATCCACAGAGCCTTATTTCCCAAATCAGGTCACATAGGCAGATTCTGGGGCTTCAGATTTCATTGTACCCCTCACAGTGACTGTCTTCTTAGCCTTCTACATCTCAGGGTTTCATAAAACATTGTCAGGAAGCACTTCCTACCACAGACACATTTCAATTGCTTTGGCTTGGGGGAAAAATAATCTTAAGCAACTTCAAAGAAAAATTTTTTCCTGTATTTGTGTAAGAAGGGAATTTTAATATCCTCTAGTCAATTTTCCCCCTAGCTCTTATATTACTTATGAGAACACTGAAGCCCCTCTGTTGGAATCCTTCCAGGTGTGACAAACTACTGAACGCTAAATGAGGTTTATAAGGCTTTTTGAATAAAGTAACTATTGTTCATTGAGCGAGCAGGGTCAGTTGTTACTCTGTGCTTAAGATACACACTAAATGGAGCTAGGAAAGAAAGCAGCGTTTGATCCATTTAGATACTTGCCTTAACTCATGCTTTAGGAAAAGATGTGACTTCAACCTCTGCTCCACAAACTAAAGGGATTTCTTGCAGACCCTTAAAGAATATATGGTGTTTCTAGTATAGGTGATATGGATTAGTGACAAACAAATAAAATAAAGCAAACCATACAAATGATAGGCACACTATCTATTCTGATGTGGGTGCATCATTAATTTCTTGTGCTATGGCAGAGGTGGTTTGACTTCTTGCCAGTCTAGGCTGAATTCACTTGTATCATCTTTTGCTTCCACTTTCTCCTTTGATTCTTTACATTTCTTCCCCACAGTTTGAGGAAAAAGATAGCACAATAAATATCCAATATACTATCTAACTCTGTATTGGGCATTGAAAGAAACAACCACTTGCTGGTCCTCTGCAGACCCTAGAAACCTTTACCTGGGAAACAAAAGCTTTGAGAATCATACAAGATGGAGGGTCCAGGAGTCATACCAAATCATCCTTGGGTTGCATTACAGAAACATGGTCCTACTGTACCCACTGGCTGGCTTTTCCCCAGTCAATCCCAAATGCCTACATCCTGGCGCTAAAATGCTATGAGAGAAAAGTCTGCTTTTCAATCTCCTTTGAGATTTGAACCTTTCCCTTCTCTACCAGGTAGCTGCACTTTCCCCTCAGCTGTCACATTCTTCCCTCCCCACAGTCTTAGATGTCTGTCCTAGGATCTTTGTGAGTCAGGAACAGTGTATTCTACAAGAGACCCCAGCTTGCAGGATGGAACACAGGACCAGGCAAAGCCAGGCTTTCCAGGGCCCTACCCAGGCCCACAGGAACTAGTTCAGCTTGGTAAGTAGCCTGGGCTGATCGAATCAGAGAGATCTCTCCCCATTCTGGCAGGAATATTGGGGCTTCTGGTAGCCACTTGATGCCCACAAATGTGCCAGCCTTTGTATAAGGTCCACACTGTGGATGGATGAATGGAAAAGTTTTCTGGTGCCAAGTTCCGCACCAAGCCTTGGGCCAACACCACAGCTCTTGAGTTGTTTGACTCCCAACCGCTATCACCCTGGACAGTGTACTTTGCTCTCTGCTGCTTTGCAATGCACTCCTGGTCTCTCAGATCAATTCTTTGATCATGAATCCAAACAAGAGCTGGACCAGATCCAAGCCCCCCAGGAACAGCTTGATGGGAGGGGAAGCAGGTGACTTGAGATGTCAGAACGAAGATGCCTTCAGACAGGGTCACTTCAGACTATAAGAGGCTCAGGAAGTATCGGCCAAATAGCAATCCCATTCAGGTTCCACTGACCTTTACCTTGTTCGCTGTCATTTATTTCCAGGGGATAACAGTTTTTCCCCAACTAGAAAGGAAGTTCCTTTAGAAGGTTCCTCAAATCAAACATGGCTCCTGAGAAAACACAGTGGCATCACCACACTTGAAATCAGGGCTCCAGTTTCTATGCTGATGGCTTAGGCTATCAAACAGCAATTCCTTCTAAATCACTATTTTCTCTTTTTTTCTACCTCTGATATATATACATATATATTTATTTGGGGCTTCTATTTTTAGCTTGTCTGAAGAGAGAAAAAGTAATGAGAATTCACAGGATTTATTGCACAAATTACTTCCCTGGCTTGCTCCGACCTCCATCAGGCCTCCTGACAGTGGCATTGTATTTCGTATTTATTAGAGCTTAAAGTGCTCTATTAGGTAGTTTACAAGCTTTCCTTAATGCCTCTAAGCAAGCCAAGTGCATAGCAGATGCTGGGGACCCATCTCGGATCACATCGGGCCCATCTTCATCCTGTGACTCCACAAAGTCATTCCAGGGCTGGGTCTGGCTTCTCCATGGAGGCTGTTGTGAGTTTTAAATGAAAACTCCAGGAGATCAACTTCAAAGTTATTTATGATGTACACACAGGAAGAGTTGCAGATCCTTCATACTAATGGTCAAAATGGATACCTGTAAAACAAATTATAAATAACGTCGGCAAAACGTCGCACTTCTCAACAGCCAGATATAAGACTTGAAGCTCATTCTCTACTCACTTATAATGAGTTGGCGGGGAGGGCAGTGCAGGGAAGAATTCTCCATGAGATACACTCATCCTCTACCCAAGAGAGTAGAATTGTTTCATCAGGACACAAGACAAAATGAACATGTGTCATTTGTTCCTACATCACTTCCTGCTGGGCATCTAAGATTGAGCCTTCAGTTTTGCTTATTCACTGGCAATAATGGAGTTTTGAACTCTGGGCCTTGTACTTGCTAGGCAGGTGTTTTATCCCTGAAGCTACAACTCTAGCTCTTTGAGCTTCAGCTATTTTCCTTTTTTTTTGGGGGGGGGGGGGGTCCGGTCATGGGGCTTGAACTCTGGGCCTGGGCATTGTACCTCAGCACTTCAGCTCAAGGCTAGTGCTCTACCACTTGAGCCACAGCGCCACTTCTGGCTTTTTTTTCTTTTTTGCTTATGTGGTGCTGAGGAATGGAACCCAGGGCCTCAGGCATGCAAGGCAAGCGCTCTACCTCTGAGCCACCTTCCCAGCCCGCTTCAACTATTTTTCAAATAAGGTCTCCTCTCCGCCACCCCCACCCCACTTTTTTTCCCCCCAGGCTGTCCTGAACCACAATCCTTTTATACTTCCACATCGCTGGGATGTCAGATGCATACTTCTATGCTAACCTTATTTGTTGGATGAAGGTCTAACTTTTTGCTCAGGCTAGACCCAAATGGTGATCCTCCTATCCATGTCCCAAGCTGCTGGAATTACAGATGTGAGCCACCATTGGATGCCCCTCTGGAGTGATGGCCATAGCAAGTGTATAGAGCCAAACCCCACACTGCTCCCTTACCCTGGGCTTTTGAAGATGGTTGCCTTAGCAAATGCCTTTTCTCTGCCTGCTTCATCTGCCCGTCTAGTTGTGCATTAGTAAACTCCTAGTCCTCCTTCAAGCTCCTTATCATGGCTTGAATGCACCTGCCGAAGTTTCTATGTTGGAAACTTTATTCTCAAGGAATCCATGTTGCAAGTAGAGCCTTTAAGAGATGAGAGCTATCAGGAATGGATTAATGGCATTGTGGTGAGAGTGAGTTCCTGATTTTAAAAAAATGAATGAGTATCTATCTATCTGTCTCTCAGTGTCTATGTCTATCTCTGTCTCTTGCCTGCCTCCTCCATGTAGCATGTGATGATGTGGCAAGGGAGGGTCCCTACCAGAAGCCACCCCTTGATCTTGGTCTACCCATCCTCCACAAACATGAGATGGGTCTAGGGATATGGCTCAAGTGGTAGAATACTGTCTAAAGTGCAAAGCCTTGAGTTTAAAGTCCAGTAACACAAAATAATAGTATGAAGGAGGAGGGGGAGGAGGAGGCAGAGGAGGAGGAAAAGGAAAAGAAGAAGAAGAGAAGGAGGAGAGGAGAGGGAGGAAGAGGAGAAGCTACCCAGTCTAATAGGTATTCTGTTGTAGCTACATAAACCAGATTGGAGCTATTCCTTAATTTACATTCTGCCAGAAAGGTCCTCTCTGTGTCCCCAAACACAGACATCTATTCTTTCCTCTGGACATCATATCCCTTTTGCTTATTTATGGTCCTTCCATGGAAGGGTCATGCCTCAGTCATGTAACCCAAAGCCTAGCCTAGCACCTGATTCATGACAGATATCTCCCAAGTGAGTGTGGATGGGAAATGAGAGACAGAAGTTTAGATGGAATCCAAAGGCAGGCTCCGTAGGCCTGGAGCAAATACACAAGAAATTCAGTTTAAATTGAATGATCTCAGGATCATTCAATGGGAAAGAGGTGCTAGAGTGAGAGCTGAGACCAGGCCCCCAGCATGGGCTCTGGTTCTCCTACCCTGAGTGACTGGGAGCCACTTGTCTCCAGAGGCTCACTATAAAATGGGGGACATGGCCTGTGGGCCCAAGCATGCTCCTAGTTCTAGCTCCTTTTCATCCCAGCCACTTGTTACATATGTCACATCTAAAGCAGAAGGAAGCTGTTTCACAGCTTTAGATTTAGCTTGTTTTCAACATTTGGATCAAAGTTATACCAATCTCTCTCTCTTCTTTCTTTCTTCCTTTCCTTCCTTCCTTCCTTCCTTCCTTCCTTCCTTCCTTCCTTCCTTCCTTCCTTCTTTCTCTTTCTTTCTTTCTTTCTTTCTTTCTTTCTTTCTTTCTTTCTTTCTTTCTTTCTTTCTTTCTTTCTTTTTTGCTAATCTGGAGCTTGAACTCAGGGGCTGGGTGCTGTCACTGAGCTCCATTGCTCAAGACTAACACTCTACTACTTGAGCCACAGCTCTACTTCCAGCTTTTTAGTGGTTAATGGGAGATAAAAAAAAATCTCGTGGATTTTCCTGCCCTGGCTGGCTTTGAACTGTTATCCTCAGACCTCAACTGCATGAGTATTTAGGATTACAGGCATGAGCCACCAGTGCCTACCTGCCAACACCTCTTTGTAAGCACCTCGTTTTTATTTGGGGGGATAGTTAGGAGGGAGACTCCTCCCCAGAACAGTAGGGATAAGCAGGAGGTTCCATGGGATTGTTTTGCTCTACATAGTTCCACACTGCTTTCTGCTTACCAAGTCATTCTTTTGTTCACTCATCTACTTATCTACTTATCCAACCACTCATCCACACAACCTTCATCCAGCCACCATTGATTCCATTTGATCAATATTTCAGTGCTCTAATGTGCCCATCCGGTGGCAAGTCTGGGAGTAGTGACAGCCACTCTTTTGGTGTGGGTGGCTATGACTGACAGTCTTGATCTTGAGGATAAATAAGTACGGTCTGTCTCCGGGAAGCTTTCCTCCAATGGCTGCTTGTCACAGACCTCTATCATCGGAGAAAAATAGAAGAAGAAGAAAACCAAACACCCAATCTAAGTTCCCTCAACCCACAGAGATAGTATGTGGAAAGCTCAAATCTTTGAAATCATTCCTGACACCACACAGCAAACCCAGGAGTTCAGGAGGCAGGTGTCAGCCTGCTCTGCGAGAAGGCTGGCTGGCAGAGCAATCTGAAAACAGAATGGGCTGCCTGGGAAGGTAATGAGTTTTCTGGCACTGGGAGTGATCGGACAAGGGTGAGGTAATCATCAATTGCGGGCGATGTCACAAAGGGAATTCAAGCATGGAACAGGAAGAGAGGCAAGGTGATCTTCAAAGTTCCTTTTTCCCACCTGAAGTTGCAGAAGTCTGGGAGCAAGGTGATGTTGCTTACTTCTAACTCACCGCACTGCCAGTCTGCCTCCCTTCCTACTCCAGTCTGAATTCTGCTGAGTATTATTTGGCAGCGAACATGATCGTCTCCCCCTCGCTCAGGTCAGTGGGTGAGTCACTGTGCAAGTAGTTTCTTAGCAGAAATCCCTAGAGAGATGGAATTCCCAATGAGCAAACAGCAGGAAGGATGACATTGGTCCTGAAAACCTCTGATGGATTCCAACCCCCACAGTGGCAGGCAGAAATTTTTCTGGTAGTCTTGGAAATTATCTCCAGCATGCATTTCTTTTTAACACTTGGTAAAAAATTATCTTTAAATAGTTGTGCAGAAGAGTTTTGATTCAATATGTCAATTTATAAGTACAATACATCTTGATTGTTATCATCCTTCCCATCACCCAGCATGCATTTCTGTAGCTGGAAGCCGGTCCCACCCTGACCCTCTTAGAACATAAGCCTGAGATTGTCTTTTCTCAATCCTAAAGGAAAATAAAGCAAAGATTCAAAGCACCCCCTGCTTTACCACCAAAACCCACATTTAACCCTGCAAACCAACCCAGGAGCTGAATACCAGGGAAGTCACCTGGATCAGCAACTGGCAGTGAGACTTAGCAAGTTACCCCGGCCCCTTTTTCTGCCCTCACTCACACAGCATGCTGGGAGCACTCTGGACCTCCCTCTCCTTTCTCTACAGGAAGAGCCGAGGCGTGTGGCTGCCTGCAGAGGGACCTTTATTAGAAAAATAAATCTCTTTGACTAAAGATGAACTATGCAGAAGAAACAAAGAAACTGCTTTTTAATGACCAAGGTTTAAACAAAGGCCTGGCAGCTTAAGGCAGACCCCAATTAAAAAGAGATGGGAATTAGGGGCCGAGAGACCACTTCACCTGACATGAATATTTACCACACTTCCATTATGATGTAAGCCCCGGTTAGCGGCTGGGGCTCATGGGTAAATAAGATTCTCCTTTGCCCTCCAGGGCTGGCACTGGCAGTGGCTGGTACTGAGTTAGGTTCAATGAAGAGAACAGAATGAGGTAAGAAGAACCATTACCATGGTATGACTTAGAGCTGAGGAACAAGTAAAACTCCTCAGGGGCAAGCAGGAAGATTCTAGAGAACGTGCTATTTGACCTTGTCCTAAAAGACATCAGGTGTTCACCAGAGGAGAAAGGGGGACAAGTTCTTCCAGACAGACGGGTGAACTCATATGGGGAGCACTGGGGAATGGTAGGGCCATGACACTGGGGGACAATGCCAAGGACCATGTGGAAAGAAGACCTGCGAATCTTGTGAAGGTGACTTGTGAAGGTGTTGGGAAGGCTTTTGGACTTTATTCTGTAGCCAGAGATTCCCAAATGGAAAAAAAACAAGACCAACAAACCAAACAACAGCAACAAAAACCCCACTAGCATCATCTAGGAAGTGATATCAAAAGTCTGCCTGGGGGCCACAGCCCTGGAATTGAGATTCTGCAGCTCTGGAGGAAGACCTGGAAATCTGCATTTGGGCTGCAGCAGGAGGGGGGAGGAAGCTCTTTGTAGGAGCTGGGAGATGGGGGCAGGGCATCAAGACAGGGGCAAGGGGCCTGGGTATGCAGCCTGCTGGCTAGGATGTGGAGGAGGAGTTAGGGGAAGATGGATCTTCACAGCAGGAAGGCCAGCACAGCACTTGGAGGGCCACGAGGGAGGGCTCCTGGCATGGAACCAAGAACATGGTATCTTTCTAGCGAGCTCTCCATGTTGCCTGCAGTGAGGCACTCAGTGAACATGACCTGGGCCAGGGAGCGAGGTTGGGATGGAATCTGCCTGCTCAGGGGCAGTGCCAGGAGAAGGTAGCTGTCCCCAAGGAGCCAGGTCTCATTTATATGTTGTGCCACTAATTAAGCGCACGGTCTCAAGGTGATGCTGGGACTGGCTCCCAGGCTTAGAGCAAAGCTACAACACAAACAAGTCGTGAAGGAGACAGGTAAGCCTGGCCCTGAGAGCATCTTCCTACCTGCTGGCCCTGCCCATCCTGGTGACGACACTGGTGACGATCAAGTCCCCAGTTCTGCCCCAGCCTGGGCCTCCAGGTATCTTTGCTCCTCTGGCTGTTGCCAACTGCTTGGCACAGGAAACCAAGCACAGAGGAGTGGTTCTTTCACACGCCTGCACTCGCGCCTCCCCTGTGCCAGCAAGCAGTGATAGAAGCCTAGGAACTCCACAGCAATCAACCTGTCATCTAAACACCTGACTGGTGGCCACTGCCAGCAACATATTAGTGTTAGAGGTAGGAGAGGTACCAAAGTGAAGATCCCTCCCTTCTGAGAGGGTCCCCTGATGTCACATCACTGTAGGCTGTGAAGAGACCATGACACCAGGAAGCTGAGAATTGCCAGATCTCCCAGAGAGCCACCACTGACCACACAGGCAAAACTGGCACTCAGATGTAATAGCCCCCATTTAGAAACATATTTTGCCTTCCTTCTGTTATGTTTGAATACATTCTATAGGTAATGTGATCCAATAACTCATCATTTTAAGATCAAATGCCTGACTCTCCTGGGACATTGTGGTCACGCGTGTTCATGGCCATGCTAGATGACATAGTGAGGCAGACACCTGCACATCTGAGTAGAATTGCCAGAGATGAAAGGGAAATATATGCAACTTACCAAGGCTCCATTGTGACTCAGGTCCCATGAGCAGTGCTGCCCTTAGAGACCAGATTTGTTGAACCTGTGTCAGGGGATAGGCCTATTTCCTAAATTGGGGAACTTTCTGGTAACTTTCCGAATGAAGGAAAGCGAACCTTTCTTCAGTCCGATTGGTAAATGCATTCCTATATAAAATGGGCATTGGCAGCTTGCAGGAAGAAATGTGGTCCTGTTACAGGATGCCCTTGCAAGGTCGAAGACCCACAGATGCTCAAGTCCCTTCGATGAAGTGGAGTAGTGTTTGCATGTAAACCACTCAGACTGCCGAACGCAATGTAAATACCACGTAGATCGCTGTTCTATTGAACTCTCTAGAGAATAACGACAAGAAGAAAGAGTCTATACATGTTCAGTACAGATGTGAGTTTTTAGCTGAGATTTCTGTTTGGAGTTGGTTGAAGCTGTTCATGCAGATAGCCAACTTCATTTTGTGTTTAAGTATAAAATAGGTGTTAGATTCCCATGATCGGAATGGTGGTGGTGGTGGTTTTTTGACCTACATGAGTGATTGACCAGAGGAGAGTGAAAGGTCATGGGCCACACAGGAAGCTCATTGGGTGGGGGCATCCGCTGTGGCCCAGGACTTCTCCGTGGCCTCTGTCCACTAAATGCTGTGGGTCCCCATAAAGTTGTAACAACTCAACATAGGCATCCATAGATTTCCAAATCACCCCTCCGAGAGACTGTCCCTCAGAGCCTCCTGTTGTAGGCTCTCAACACCCTTTCTTGTACATCTATTGATGGGAGCCTCCCATTTGAAAGCAGCAGAGCAAGTCGGAAAATTAAGGCACACAGAAAGAACGTCATGCTTAGCTTTGTGGGGACAAGAGGAAGGGGACCTAGAATCTCAGAATCTTGGGGTCAGAGAGTGTTATGGAATGAGTCATGTCCCCTTTCATGAACCATGCATCCCCCTCTCCCCCGACCCTCCACCCCCCCCCATGCCAGCACCATATCATGTGACTGGATTTAAAGCTGAGTTAACTGAGGCCAGTCTTGGTGGGTCCTGGTCCAAAATGGCTGTCGTCCTTACAAGGACACAGACAGCACACAGAGGACAACCATGTGAAAATTCAGAGAGAAGACACCATCTGCAAACCAAGAAGACATGCCTCAGAGAAAAGCAACTCTGCCAACACTTTGATCTCAGACATCTAGCCTCCAGGACTGTGAGAAAATCGACTTTGTTGATGAAGCCCCCTGTTCTGTGGTTCTTATTATGACAGCCCTAACAAACTAATAAGGGGATTTTGCAGATCATCTAGCCCGACTGTCTGCCCTGGGATGACCAAAAACCAATCTCGTGGCTCCTAGTCCACTGCTCTGTACATACCACAGAGCTGAAAATACAGACACTGCATTTTGCTCTCCAAGCCAGATGAAGTAATTCACACCCCTCCAGGTGAACACAAAAAAGAGCCTCCCACAAGCTGAGTCAATAAGCAATCGTGCAGCAACCTCTAATTGTATCTCAAATGCTTTGCCAGGCCTGTATGGACCAGATGAGTCCAAATTGAACCAATTAATTATCCAAATTACATTAATTACCCACATCTCTGTGTTGAGGCCTGGTGTACTTGACCAAAGGGAGACTCGGGGTTCTGAGACTCACCAGATGCACTGACTCATGTCTAGAATTGCTTCTCCTAAGGTTGGGGCACAAAACCATGCGGCCTGTGGCAGACAGACTATCAGTACATCACTTACTGCTGCATCTGATGTCCCATACCCAGTGCATAATGCTCTGCTCCCATATCTGTAGCCATCCTGAGATGGTTCTGAGTTTTGTTTCTAACAAAAACAGCTCTGTGTTATGCTTTGGTAACAGCATAGCATAGCAACCTGAGCCTCCATATGTTCTTATTCCTTACATCCCTACAGACCCATAGGCATGCCCTTCCAAAAGCATCCACAGATCAAAGGTAGCTCAAGATGGCCTCTTAGACTAGATGCTCTGATGACTTTATGGTTGTCACTGATGACTACAGTCCAGTTCTAGAATGTCCTCCAAAGGATGTGCTGAAGGCTTGGTCAATAGCCTGTTTCATACAAGTAGGAGACGGTGAAACCTCCAGGAGGTAGGATCTAATGGGAGGAAGTTAGGTCATTGGGGCCAGGGCCTTGGAAAAAATACTGAATCTAGCCCCTCTTCCCCGTCTTTTTCATTGCCTAGATGTCATGAGGTGAGCAGCTCCTCTGCCACGTTTCTGCCACTATAAACTGCTTCACGACATCCCCAAATCAACTGAACAGTCAAACCTGGACTGAAACCTCCAAACCACGAGCGATCGCTCATCATCCCAAGTATAATTTGCTACAGTCACACAGAGCTAACATCGCATTTCCAGCCCTGTTACCTTGGGGTGGAGATAATGGGCAAGTTCAGAGTGTCCTTGTTCTCTTCTGGTTGGTTTCTGCTGGCTGGAGGAGGGAGAGGGAGAAGAATACTAATGAGAAAAGTGGTTTTTCCTACTTCTGGCCTTAGAAAGGGGCCACCCAGGTTCATGAGACATGTGCATACCCAAGCCTCTCAAGATCCTAAATTCTCATGTTCTTTTCATCTCTGGGACTTCCTGGACTCCCTGTGCAAATTCACTCAAGGATCAGGTACTGATCACTGCTCCCCAGCAGCGGCCAGGCCCAGGGTCTGGGCTGCTCCAGCCAGTGGCTAGATACCAAGCCTTGCCTTGTCTGGCCTTGAGAAGTACATCTCGATCCCTTGCTTGTCCTTTTGGACCTCAGGCCACCACATTCTTCTCACCAGCTGCTCCCTCTCTCGCTCTTGTGTTTGTTCCTTGAGTTTTCATACCTTGAGTGTCCCTCAAATGCCATGTGTTGAGGATTGGTTCCTTGTTACCATTCTTTGGTGCCATTAAAAATGGGGGAAACTTTAGGGGGTAAGGTCTAATGCAAGGAAGTTAGGTCATTGGAAGCATGCCCTTGAAGGGGATAGTAGAAGTCTCTCTCTCTCTCTCTCTCTCTCTCTCTCTCTCTCTCTCTCTCTCTCTCTCTCTCTCTCTCTCTCTCTGTCTCTCTGTCTCTCTCTCACTCTCTCTCTCTGCTCTCTTTTCCTTCTCTCCTTCCGACCACCATGAGATGAGCAATTTGCTCTACCATGCACAAGCACAAAGGCAACAGGACTAAGTGAACATGGAGAGGAGCCTCTGAAACCATGAGCCAAATTCAACCTTTCCTTTCAACTTTGAGACATTTTGCCACAGCAAGGGAAAGCTTGCTAACACATTTTCCATTCCAACAACCTCAGCATTTTAGAAAGCCCCAAGGATGTGATCCGGGGCACCTTCTCTATCTCCACTCAGTTCTTCGGCAAGCCTTATGGTTTTAAATCACTCCTTTGAACAACTAACTTGCAGTTTAACAAAATAAATACCACGGAGCTGAAACATGCCTTGACAGAAGGGGTGAAGGGAGGGAGGTAGATGAATGGAGAGAGGAAGACGGGGTGAATACAGTCACCACAGTCAATGTACATAGGTGACAATGGGACCCAGTAATTTGAGAATGGATGAGGTTGGGAGAAATGGAGGACAATGATGGAAGGAGGGACATTGACAAGGCACAGTATGTTCATAAACTGATGCATTCAATTGAAACCCCTGTGCACAAACACTGAAAGATTTAAAATAATACATAAATAACAATATCTATGTGTATTTATCGATCTTTCTAAATCTCCATCCCAGACACCTCCTTTCAACTAGGGCTTCCTCAGTATATCCAGGGCCCCTCAAACTTGATCTGTCTACACTTCACTCATATTTATTCCTCCCAGTGAACCTGCTCCTCTGAAAACCATGTCTCACCTTAATAACCATAAACTCCATTCATCCAGTTCCGTAGTTACCTGAACGATGTGTCCCTCATAGTGAGGAAACAGTGTTTCCTCGTTTGTAAAGAGATCGTTCACAGAATTAGTTCAAAGATGACATGAGTTAAGATTGGCAAAGAACCTAGACCAGGGGACATGGCGTAGAAACTGTTGTAAGTTGCTGTATTTGTTCTAACCAATCAATTCATAAAAAGAACTCCGTTCCTCTCCTATTTTGTGTTGAATCCATCATTAAATTCTGTTTGCTGTGTCCACAAAATAGTAGCTGACAACCTCCCACTACCTCTCCTGTCACCTCCGCGGCCCAAACCAATGATTTTTAGTAAATTTATAATTATGAAACCATCACCACTGTCTAATTTTAGAACATTTCCACAATGTCTGTCTCTTATGGACATTTCACGTAAATGGAATCTAGCCGCATGTCTGGCTGCTTCTGCTTAGTATAACGTTTTGAGGTTCATCCGTGTTGTGGCATGTAGAAGTGGGTTCCACTTTAATGCTGAATGGTATCCCGTTGTGTAGATTTCTACCCTCCTCGTGGGGCTCCCTGCTTCTGCTTGTCTGCCCCCACCACCTCTATTCTGAGTTCAGAAGCCAAACAGATTGCTTTTCAATATAAGTTAGTACATGCTATCCCATACCAAACCCTCCCATGCCTCCCATCACACAAGCAAAGACACAGTCTCTGCACAGGTGCCTTAGCGCAGCTTGCCAGGACAAAATGCCACTGGGTGGCTGAAGTGACAGAAAGCTCCTTTCTCAGAGCACTGGAGGTTGGGAGTCTGTGCTTTGTGGTCCGCATGGTTGTGAGACCTGTGAGGCTTTTCTTCCTGGCTTGTAGAGGTCACCCTTTGTCTGTATCCTCATATGACCTTTCCTAGGGGACCATAATTACCTCCTCAAGCTCTGTCTCCAAATGTAGTCGGAAAAGGTTTTGCCTGGGCAGGTACTGTGAGACTGGAATTTACTTCTTCTGGACCCCAGGACTGAAGAAAACCTTTCCTCATAAATCACCACTACCAACTGCACACCACAGCCCCTGATTTGAAAGAAGTGGGGGGCAAACAAAGGCAGGAGAGCAGGGAAGGGACCCCCGAAACCATCTCTCAGAGGCCCCACCCAGTTGCCTGTCTTTAGCAGATTTCCCTCCTGAGGACACTTGATCGAACCTTCTCTCAGCCTTAAGCCAATATCTTCTGCACACCCCTGGGGAGTTCACTCAATGTAGGTGTGAACTGCTAGCTCAGATGGCTCTTAGGGGTCCCTGTGACCTGAGAAAACTGGAGCTGTGTATGTGTGTGTCAAAGAGAGAGAAGCAGAGTCAGAGGAAGAGAGAGAGGCAGCAGCCATGGAGGGAGTGAAAGGAAGCCTTTGGTGTGGGCCTGCCCTCGCCACTCCAACTCCAGATGCGCCAAAGGCTGAAGTTTGGAATGTTTTACTCTAGTTTTACTTATTCAGGAGTCTCTCTGCTGGAAGGTAAACCCCAGGAGGCCTTGATGTGGCAGGGCCCAGTCCTGGGCACTGGGAATCATACTCTGATCTTTGTATGAAAAAAGAGTCCAATAAGTATTTGTTAACAATAGAAAGTCACTTAAAGTATTTGTTAACAATTGAAAGTCACTTAAAGGCCTGGTGATAGGAACATACCTGGCTTTTATAAAATTCAGAGAGAGAGAGAGAGAGAGAGAGAGAGAGAGAGAGAGAGAGAGAGAGAGAGAGAGAGAGATGTACAAACAACATTTAGCCAAATCTCAAAAACCATTGAGGAAAGAGTTGCAAAGTAGAACATGTGGAGACCATTTGAAGCCAAGGAGAATTAAGGTACAATGGGAAGAACAACCAAGGTGTAGTTAAGCAATATTCCTTCCTTCCTTCATTTGTTCATGCACCACTCAACATCTGCTCATTGAATACCTGCTGTATACCAGGCCTGGTATACTTGACTGAGCTAGAGGATGCCCAGATAGCTGGCTGGGTGAATCTGTGAGGCTGTTCCCTGAAGACATTACCATTTGAATCAGACTGTGTGAGGATCAGCCCTCAGCAATATGGGTTGGCATCACCCAATCATACACTGAGGGCCTCCCGTGTAGCTGGGGTTACAGACATGAGCCACTGCTCTTAACCTGACCCCAGGCCCCGCATGGCTGATTCTGGTGTGCCTTTCAAGCCCTCAGCAGCCTAAAATTTTATTATCCCCCAACTGTGAGAGCTAAAGGAACCCTTCATCTCTGGTCCTTATCTGCAGGTGAGGTGACTGAAGTCCAGAGAAGGCAAAGGGCTTACCCAGCATCACACAGCAAGTTCATTGCTTCACATTTTCTTAGACTTTTGATTCAAAGGCATCAGCCACTTCTTGTCAGCTTTGCTCAGGGTGAGATACAGGAGCTGCGCCTGAGCCCTGGCTGTAGCTAGAATAGAAGCAGTTGGTTCCCAGGAAATAAAGAAGCCACTCACCCAGGACATTGGAGACTCACTATGCAGAAGCACTGGGCTTCTTGAGTCACTGCTTCCCATCTATACAATATCCCCAGACTCAGAAGCGACCACACACTTCCTCCAGACCAACACCTCGCCAGGGTCCCTCCCAATGTCCACACATGTGCCCTTCACAGGTCGCTCTCCCAAGAGCCTGGATGGCAAGAGTCTGGCCTGTTTTTCCCTCCAGCCTCACGGCAGCTGCCACGGAAGGAATGGATGCACACTAAAGGAGGGGATGAGCAAAAGAGCCAATACATGTGTTCATCAAAGACTTGCAGCAACCATGAGTTCTCTCTAGGCAACCCTGGTTTCCTCGCTGGAGAGAGAGAGAGGTAATAACAGTGCCTTCCTCAGCAAATAAAGAATTATTGATGAGAAATAATGCTAGGAATATTGCCCTCCTCCTACCAATCATTCTACATCATCCCAACTTCTGATGGTTGGTGGCGGCTCATGGAGACACAGAAAAGGCAAAGCCGAGGCTAGGCCCAGAGAAATTCTGGAATCTCTCAGACCTGCCAGTCCCTGATAGACCCTGAGTATCTTCATTGAATTATTTGATGCCAGTCAGTACCATAATTCTCAAACTTCAGCACACCCAGGACTGAACCCCTGTCTTGGATGTCCCTGGGCACCACCTTTGGAGATACGGGTTTGTAAGAGGAAGACCTTGGGAATCTGTCTTTCTAACAAACACCTCAGATAGCTCTGATACAAAGTGTCCATGGACCACATTTTGAGCAATTGCTTAGTGTGATTCCTTGGGCTGAACGAGAGGACTAGAGAAAATGGAGGAGGAGCCAGGCAGTGGTGGCTCACATCTGTAGTCCTAGCTACTCACGAGGCTGAGATTTGAGGATCACAGATTGCAGACAGCTTGGGTAGCAAAGCTAAAAATGGGTGCAGCTGTGGCTCAAAGTGGTACAGCACCAGTCTTGAGCAAAAGAGCTCAGTGCTAGTGCCCAGGCCCTGAGTTCAAGCCCCATGACTGACCAAAATGGAGAGAGAGAGGAGGGGGGAAGGAAGGTAGGAAGGAAGGAAGGAAGGAAGGAAGGAAGGAAGGAAGGAAGGAAGGAAGGAAGGAAGGAAAGAGACAGGGGAGGAGATCAAGGGGATCAAAGCAGGAGATCAGATCAGGAAGCCTTCTTGGCCATGGGATTACCAGAGGATAAACAAGGAACCCAGGGGTCAGAGAAGGGAATTCCAGCAGGATTCCTTTGGAAGTAGTAGTGAGGACTGGGCTGCCACGAAGGAATAAAACTCAGCAAAGGCTCTCACTAGAGCTGTGTTGTCAGTATCACAAGGCTGCCTTGTCCTGATCTGTGGCCAGAAGGGCCAATTCCCATCCTGGTACTCAATCTCCTGCCTTCTCTACCCACCTTCCCCCCTTCTCCCCTCACATATACCTCTCATAGTCTCTCTTGGGTGGGAGGAGTCAATTGTAGAAACATAAAAGAAACTAACTTTTTCCCAAACTGGTCAGACAGGCTAGCAATAATAGAGGGTTGACAGGGAGGTAGTGTTGAACTCAAGGGTACAGTCAAGGTTGACTAGATACAACTAGAGAATTGGAGATCAAAGCAATTCTCTACTATGCTGTAGGCCCTGCCCTGTGCTCCACCCAACCTAGAGCCCCACAGGCTCTCTTGCTTTTTCCTCTCAGCCTCCAGCACACAGCTACAGCTCTCCACTCATTCACTCTTCATTTCTCAACACACCTCCCGAGAAAACCTCGGAGTCCTCAGGGAATACCTGATTGAAGGATTATTTGTCAGTACATGCTTGCTCTTCTGATTCTCAGATGGTATCCACTCACAGAAAATAATCTATAGGAGATACATGTGTAACATGCTAGATGCTATTTGTTAATATCCCTTTGTTATTGTATGTGAAAAATCACTTCACATACCCTAAAGATTTCCACAACTTCACTCACAGATATTTTCCTCAGGAGCTCCAGCAAGTTGTCAGATCCCTCAGAAATCCAAGGTCTAGGGAATAAGATCAATATTCAGCCTTGGAGAGACAAGTTGCTATATTTGGAAAAGATCTGGATATGCCCATAAATGAATCCCAGTCCCCAATTAGTCTGTATAAAGGCATCTCAGTGTAGGACTCTCTCTGCATGTCTCTGTCTCTCTGTCTCTGTCTCTCTGTGTCTCTCTCTGTTTCTCTCTGTGTGTCTCGGTCTGTCTCTCTGTGTCTCTGTCTGTCTGTCTGTCTCTCTCTCTCTCTCTCTCTCCCACAAACACCCCTAAATTTGAGGCAAAAGTTAGTCTCCTAACCAGGCGCTGGTGGCTCATGCCTGTAATCCTAGCTACTCAGGAGGCTGAGATCTGAGGATCGCGATTCAAAGCCAGCTTGGGCAGGAAAGTCCATGAAATTCTTATCTTCAATAGACCACCAGAAAACCGGAAGTGGCGCTGTGGCTCAAGTGGTAGAGTGCTAGCCTTGAGCTGAAGAGCTGAGGGACAGTGCCCAGGCCCAGAGTTCAGGCCCCATGACCAGACCCCCCTCAAAAAAAATAATCATCATCTTCTTTAAAACCAGTTGCAGGGTGAATCTTATTTAAAACTACAATACCAGTGACATCTTCATGAAAGCCAACAGAACTCACGGTGATTGATGGCTCAATAAGCCAGGACTCTGAAGTGATGGATTAAACCATTTTTTCAAAATATTGCCAAAGACTGCCTTGGAAAGAGATCTAGTATCTCCACAAGCGGGAAGATGTGTCCCAGTCACGTCCAGCACATGAAAGCATCGTCCTTCTGCGTGGTCCATACACACTGCTCTGCCCTTTCTCAGCCTAGGTGTGAGACTGAGGGTTTCAGGACTGTGTTCTATACACAGATCTATGCAAGTTCCTTTGTGGCAGGTGTCCTGGTGGTAAAAGCTGGTGGTGCACAAAGCAGAAGTAGCCCTTAGACTCTCCCTGCATCCAGAAAGTTCTGCTCCTATGAATGCATAGCGCGAAGCCAGTTGCGATCCACCATCCTTCATGACAAGGACATGCGAGTGGTCTCAAAGAGCTCCCCCTGCTGGTAGGGGGGCTGACAGGCCTGGGCTGTCCCCTTTCCCTGTTAGCCTAGCTTTATGGATTGCTTTGATACCTTCTGTACCTCCCATGCCTTGTTCACTCTACAGCTGGTAGGGTAAGCCTGTCGCAGTTGCTGTGCCACCGAACGTGACTGCAGTGGCTGGTGACCACGCTCAATGGACCACTGCACCTCAACCCCATGACTCTGGCACCCACTGTGTCTCTGCTTCCTACTTGGTGGTTCGGACACCCATGACGTGCGTGACTTTGATCCTGAGACACAGTGAGGAGGCCTGCAAAGGCTAGGACAAGATTGGGAGCTGAGATCTGCTAGTTCCTAGTGGGAAGCTGTGGTGGATTCTTTCAAAACTCTCCCCATGGAGGGGTCTGCCTTGGGGGTGCCACTGCCCCTCCAGGGAACTTAGCTGTGTGGCGAATGAGATAGATGGAGACTTCCTCAGGTTCCAGAGAGAAGGAACTACAGGAGGAAAAGTGGCGACGAGAGAAAGAGACAGTGTAGAGGGAGGAGAGGAAGAAGAGATAGCAAAGTAGAGCCAGAGCAAGGAGAAGAGCATAAGATGGGAACGACAGAGAGGAGAGAGATGGAGGAAGAAGGAAAAGCAAGCTGTCAGAGACTGCCTTTCCTCCCTAAGAACTGCTGCGATGCACAGACAAGGAGATGGGCACAGGGAGGAAATATCAACATGTCCCTGCCCCACCAGCCTGTGACTGCTAAGGTCTGGAGCCCAGCTCCCACACCAATGAAGGTTCAGCAGGCCTGTGACTGGGCAGAGCCACCCAGCCCCTCCCTCCCCCCACAGCAGGTCTCAAATAGTAATTCTGGAATGTGGGTGATGAGGCACTGTCTCTCATCCACCCTGTGCTGTCTTGGAAGGGAGTTGCCTCCACGTTTAAAGAGCCTCTTGCGGCCTGCCCAAGTCCTCCTCCTACCCACAGCTCCGGCCCTCTATCTTCTCTGGGACAATCATTGACACCATTTATTTTCCTGATGCTGGTTTGTTTTTCAGTCCTATCAGCCTTGATATGATGTCTAATACTTCCCCAGGGAGCAAGGTGAAGCGGCTGCAATCACAGAGGTAAATACCTAATTAGGATGTTTCTGAAGGGTGTACTTATTTACTTGGGAAACTATCTTGGCTCGCTGTGCAATTAGGAAGGTTATTATTTTCTCCGGTTCCGGAGGTTCTTGCACTTAAAATATGTCATTAGGTGCTGCTTAAGTCATCTGGGGTACCTGGAAGGCACCTTCATTTATTTTTAAGATACCTGCTTATTACAACATCCATATGGCTGAGCCACAAGGATGAAGAGAGATGAGCTCTGATCCCAGCTATGAGGTTGAGGGACACAAAGCAACACACTGCATCACTATGCAAACAAACAAGTAGCAATGTGTGATTTAGAGCCAAAAAGATCTAGTTATTCATCCAAGAAGCTACCCCCACGCACAATGTTGTTCCTACTTTCTGGATGAGGATAGAGACTCGTGGAGAAGCATGCCCAAAGCCACAGGGCTAAGGAGTGATATGGACACCACAGAGTCTTGAGGAACAGTGGATTCCAGTCAAAAGAGCAGCAAGATTGCTCGTTTGTTTGTTTTCCTGAGGAAGAACTTAGGGAAAGCTGAAGTCAACAAAGACAAAAGCAAGGACAGTAGAGGAATATAAAGGCTCTAGAATGCATGGCTACATTAAACACTAAACACATTCTAGCTCCCCATCAGATCAACAATGAGCCTTAACAGCAGCCTCCTTATTTCAGTTCCTACTACCCAGTGCAACATGCCAGAACATGCCAAAAGCAAGAAAAACATATTCAGTCTGAAGACAAATCAATAATCCAAACAGAATCAGATATGACCAATGTTGGCTTTTAGATCACCAAGGAAAATAAATATAAATGCCAGGTATGGTGGCATAGACCTATAATCTCAGCACACTCTATAATCCCAGGTCCCAAATTCAGGCCAGTCTGGGGAACATAATGAAACAGTGCCTTTAAGGGGGGAAAAGGCCATGCATGGTGGAGCATGCCTGTAATCCCAGTTACTCAATGGGCCAAGACCGAGAGATCACAAGTCAGCCTGGGCAACTTAACAAGATCTTGTCTCAAGATAAAAAAAAAAAATTAAAACAGTCAGTAATATAGCTTAGTGGTAGAGTACTGTTTGCCTAGCATATACAAGCTTAGCAATGGAATTAATTCTCAGTAAATAAATAAATAATTTAAACTAAATATAATCAAGAAGTTAAAGGGCTGGTGAAAAAGAAAAAAGCAGTAAGAGAAGAAATGTCATTGTCCAAAAAGAAATATACTTGTTACCTGATTTATGTAACTATAACTGCTCTGTACATCACCTTTATAATAACAATGAATTTTTAAAATAAATTAATTAAATAGAAGTAGATGATATATAAAGCTATAATGTAAGCCAACAGAAGGGGGTTCTAAGAAATAAAAGTAAATGTCTAGAAATCAAAGACATTTTCACTCTAAAACCATAACTATAATTATATAGATATATAACTTCCATGGGTTCATTAAGAAACTCAACATGGCCAAACAATCAGGGAGCTTGATATGTCAGGAGAAATTTACCAAAGTGAAATGCAAAGAGAAGAAAAGAATGAACAAAAAGAAATAGAACATCCAAAAACTGTGGGATGGTATCAAAAAAAAATACAAAATTAGAATGCCAGAAAGACAAGAAAGAAAACAATGCAGTAATGCGCACAATATTTCAAACCTCTGATCCAGTAGCTTTGGCTGAGAGAACACCACGCAGAATAAACACCAAAACAAACCAGCAAAAACAAAGAAACAGTTACCACCACCAACAAAACCACACCCAAGCACATCATCTTCAAACTACATAAACCAAACAGAAAGAGAGAATCCCAAAAGAAGCCAGAGGGGGTGAAGTGTCTGCACTTCATAGGAGCATAGCACTAGACTTTATGACATAGACCATGCAGGCAGGAAGATGATGGAGTATTATTTTTTTTATTTTTATTTTTTGATCTGGTCGTGGGGCCTGAACTCTGGGCCTGGGCGCTGTCCCTCAGCTCTTCAGCTCAAGGCTAGCGCTCTACCACTTGAGCCACAGCGCCACTTCTGGCTTTTTTCTCTTATGTGGTGCTGAGGAATTGAACCCAGGGCCTCATGCATGCAAGGCAAGTGCTCTACCACTGAGCCACCTTCCCAGCCCCTGGAGTATTCTTAAAAGGGAAAACATTGAAAAACCCTGAAAGAAAAAAACAAACCACCAACCTAGAATTCCATATCCAGCCAATTTATCCTTCAAAAGTGAAAACAAAATAAGTATTTCCTCAGAAAAACAAGAACTAAAGGAATCCATTGCCCACCATTGGTCCTGGAGGAAATGATCAGAGGTTTGTCAGGCAGAATGAAGACGACATGTCAGAAACCTGGATTTAGCCAGGCGCTGGTAGCTCACACCTATTCATAACTACTCGGGAGGCTGAGATCTGAGGATCACGGTTCAAAGCCAGCTCCGGCAAAAAAGTCCGTGAGACTCTTATTTCCAATAAACCACTCAGAAAACTGGAAGTGGCGCTGTGGCTCAGTGATAAAGTGCTAGCCTTGAGCTGAAGAGATGAGGGACAGTGCCTAGGCCCGGAGTTCAAACCCCACAAGCAACAACAACAAAAAAGAAACCTGGATTTATATAAATTAGGAAGTATGTCATGGTAGGAAGAAATGAGGGTAGTATAAACACTATCCTTATTTTCATTATTCTTAATTAATCTAAAAATAGTTGTTTACAGAATAACAATAGCGGTAACAACATACTATACAATTATAGCACATGAAGAAAGAAAATGAACAACAGCAGTGTCAGGAGGGACGGAAGAGAGAGACAGAGAAAATTCTACCCTTACTACATGTAATTGAGATAACATGGATTGATGAAAGAACTGAATTAGATTCATGGAGTAACTGGAGGTGTGGCTTAGTATTAAAAATGCCTACCAAGCAAGCACAAAGTCCTGAGCTCAAACCCCAATACCGCACACACAATAATAATAATAACAATAATGATAATAATAATAGACTAATGCAATGAAAGAAATAGGCCTGATATATCCAACTGTTTTCTTTTTAAATTATTTTTACAGAAGAACAAAAGCAATTCGATGATGAAAGAAGAGTCTTTTGTTGTTCAAACAACTGGACATCCATATTTTTAAAAAGGAACCAACACAGACTCCACATCTTACACAAAAATTTACTCAAATTGCAAAGACTTTCCTTCTTGGACTTTTACAGGAAAACCTAAGAAGCAATCTCAATCATCTAAAGTTTGCTGATGAGTCTTTCCTGAAAGAAAAAATAGTTAAGTAGGCCTAATAGTTGGATATTGGTCCCCTAAAAGATATCTAGGATCAAATTCTTGGAATCAGTGAAAGTTATCTTATCTGGGGAAAGTATCTTTGTAGAATGTCAGGGATCCTGAGTCGAGGTCACCCTAGATTGTCATTGTGGGCCCTGAGTCCACCATGTGGGATCTGAATTCTGGGCGCTGTCCCTCAGCCCTTCAGCTCAAGGCTAGTGCTCTACCACTAGAGCATCACTTCTGGCTTTTTCTGCTTATGTGGTATTGAGGAATCAAACCCAGGGCCTCATGCATGTACAGCAAGCACTTTACCACTGAGCCACCTTCCCAGCCTCCAATGTGGGGAATCTTTAAACGAGATACAATGGAGATTGGACAGAAGAAAAGGAGGAGGTCATGTGACCACAGGGACAGAGAAGCATAAGTCTAGTCTCAAGACAAGAAGCCTTTGATGGAAAAAATACTTCAGAAGAAACACTGAGATTATACAGAACAATATTCAATAAGGAAAAGAGTGCCCTAACACACACTACATGGGCTCATAGATAGCTTTGGTATGAAGAGAGTCAGTGACAATGTATAAACATGACCCTGTTTAAAAAGAAATGAACTCATTATCTGATTTGTGTAATGTAACCCCTCTGTACATCACATTTACAATAATAAATATATATATATTTTAAAATTTTTAAAAAAGAACTCCTGGTCTCAGGAGTTTATCTATAACATGCATGCAAGACAAGCAGTCTACCACTAAGCCACCTTCCCAGCCCTGTCAAGATCTTTAAAACTTCAGAAACGGTTACAGCCAAGGAGATTCAGGGACTAGATATATTGTGGTATGGTGGAATCCTGGAAGAAAGAAAAGACATGAAAACTAAGGAAATCTGAATAAAATATGGACTTCAGTTAGTAACAATATTATTGAAAAAATTGTTATGACAGGCATGATGTCGCACCTTGTACTCAGCACTTGGGAGACTGAGGAAGGAGGATCACAAATTTGAGGACAGCCTGGTCTAATGGTGAGTTCAAGGCCTGGGCTAGAGAGATTTTGCCTCAAAAATAAATAAACAAATAAATAGAAATAAATGAACAGCTAGGTACTGGTAGCTCACACCTTCCATTCCAGTTTTTCAAGAGGCTTAGATTGTGGCTCGAAGCCAGCCTAGGCAGTTAACCAGCAAACATCTGGAAAAGGAGGTAGTAAAAAGCCAGTGGTAGAGCACTGGCCTTGAGTAGAAAAAGCCACAAGAGAGCTGGAGGTCCTGAATTCAAACCCCATTATCAATACAAAAACACATAAAATAGGGGCTGGGGAGGTGGCTCAGCAGTAGAGTGCTTGCCTTGCATGCCTGAGGCCCTGGATTCAATTCCTCAGCACCACATAAACAAAAAGAAAAAAGCCGGAAGTGGCGCAGTGGCTCAAGTGGTAGAGCGCTAGCCTTGAGCTGAAGAGCTGAGGGACAGCGCCCAGGCCCAGAGTTCAGGCCCCATGACCAGACCCAGAAAAAACAAAAAAAACAAAAAACAAAAACACATAAAATAATGAACACTCTCTGAAAAGAAAGCCACTAAACATATATGTTTTCCAAGAATAACATATTCAACATATGCAGTCTGGGCACCATGGCTCGCCTCTGTAATCCTAGCTACTCAGGAGGCAATATCTGAGGATCGTAGTTCGAAGACAGCCTGGGCAGAAAAGTCTGTAAGATTTTCATCTCCAATTAATCACACACACACACACACACACACACACACACACACATATGCAATATACACTGGAAAAAAATTATATTTCCCCTGGAGTGAAATTTACATGGAAGGGACTAGACTAGAATGTGTATGAATAGAAAAATGATAAAATAATCTCAAAAGAGGATCTGGGGGTTGGTGATGAGGAGCCATAAATTTGGGAACATTAGCATCCTCACGTCTGTGCCCACGATCCTTGAACAAAACGGGGGACAGAGGGGCTCCAACCAGAGATGGCTGGTTTCTCTGCAGCCACAGTGGGGAAATGCCTGGCTAGAGTGCTCTCCTGGAGGAAGTGGAAGAGTGGGGCTTGTGGGGGAGAGGAAAGGGGGAAGGGGGAGCTGGAGCTGCAGGGCCCAAGATGCAGGCTGGAGCCTTGGAGTTGTGCTGATCACCTTGGGCAACTTGTTCACCCCCTCTAAATCTTGGTTTCCTCCTCTGTAAAACCAGATAATAATAACTTCTTTGAATTCTGTGAAGAATAACCAAGGTCACACATAAAAAGAGCTGACCCAATAAAGCTTGATAAATGGTCCTATTACCCTTTGAAATGTTGTTTTCCCATCCAGCTTCCCCTCCCGCCTCTCCCCACCCCCTCCCCCACACCCAAGGCTAGACTAATTGTTTCTGGCAGGAAGGATGTTTTATCACCTGTCCTGTCAGGACCGGATCTGCCCTGGCCCCCCAAGGAAGACAGGCACTGGGCGCTGGGGGTGGTCAGCTTCTCCAGTGGCTGGCTCTAAAGAGCCAGTGGGGTAGCCATTGGTGAGAACATGCTGGATCTCAAAGATGCAAAGGTCAGGAGGTCAAAAGTCACCCAGGAACGACCTGCTTTGTGGTTTGTGGAGAGCAGGTGGAACTGATGCTCAGCAGCAAGAAGATGGTGTGGTTCTCCTGAGTGCTGCTGCTCTCTCACTCCCTTACCTGTCCTCAGTGGGAGCCGCCCTCCACTTGAGCTCTGGAATGGGTTTTGTGTAGAAAACAGACAGATGGATAGACAGACTGACTGACTGACTGACTGATGGATTCATTGATGTGTGTGTGTGTGTGTGTGTGTGTGTGTGTGTGTGTGTGTGTGTGTGTGTGTGTTATTGAGATTTGAATTTAGGGCTTCATGCCTGCCAGGCAGGCACTCTACTACTAGGTATATATTTCCAGTGTTTGGGACATGGTTCTTTCTCTTTCTTTCTTTCTTTCTTTCTTTCTTTCTTTCTTTCTTTCTTTCTTTCTTTCTTTCTTTCTTTCTTCCTTCCTTTCTTTCTTCCTTCCTTCCTTTCTTTTTTCTTTTTCTTGGGGTGGGGGCTAATCCTCCTGCCTGTGTCTCCTGTGTAGCTAGATTACAGACTCACACCATCACACCTGGATTTTTTTTTTTTTGAGATAGAGCCTCACTGATTTTTTTTTCCCTGTCTGGCCTTCAATTGTGATCCTTCTCTCTGCCTCTCAAGTAGCTAGGATCCTTCTGTCTTTCCCTCCCAAGTAGCTGGGATTACAGGTCATTCAAGAAAGAAGAAGAAGAAGAAAGAAGAAGAAGAAGAAGAAGGAGGAGGAGGAGGAGGAGGAGGAGGAGGGGGGAGGAGGAGGAGGAGGAGGGGGAGGAGGGGGAGGAGAGGGAGGAGGGGGAGGAGAGGGAGGAGGGGGAGGAGGGGAAGGAGGAGGGGCAGGAGGGGGAGGAGGAGGGGAGGAGGAGGGGGAGGAGGAGGGGGGAGGAAGAGGGGGGAGGAAGAGGGGGAGGAGAAGGGGGGAGGAGGGGTGAGGAAGAAGGGGAGGAGGGAAAGAGAGGGAGAAGGAGATGGAGAGGGAGACAGAGAGAGAGAGGGAGAGGGAGAAGGAAAAGAAAAATGGTGGTAGCATAGCATTTTATGTTTGTAATCCCAGCATTTGGAAAACAGAGATAGAAGTTCAAGACCTGAGTTAGAGAGCAAGACCTTGCCTCAAAAAAAGAAAAAAAAAAGGAGTGGAAAGATGGAGGGAAAGAAGGAAGAAGGAAGGATGACGGAGGGACAAAGTAAGGGAAGGAGAGAGGGAGAGATGAAAACCAACAGAGAAGCCTGCCCGGGCCCTCACCCCTGTGAATGTGCCTCATCCACCTCAGCCATTTCCTGGGGTCCTGGTGGTCTTTCAATCTAAAGAACTCTCTCCTACATGTCCCAGACTCCAATAGACCACTGCAGAAGTCTCTTAAGCTAGAGCTTGGAGTCTGGACACACAAAGGGTAGAGAGAGATTGCTGACAGCAATGCCAGAAGGTAATGCCAGAAGGTAGGTTCACCAGGGGACTATGGATATGCCAAGTAAAACACTTCAGGCACCTAATACATATTTTCCCATGGTGGCCTGGAACCTGTGGAGCAGGGCCTCAGCTGACCCTTGGACCATTTTTCCCCTTCCCTACTCTGCTCTGGCTTTGGCTATACATCACCCTTGAAGCAAAGAGACCAGAGAAGAAATACTTCAGTCTCTCCCTTTCCCTCACCTTCTGTTCTCTCACCCTTGCTTCTGACTGAACCTAGCAAGAAACTTCTGTGGAGCACCCCCAGTTCTCTCCAGTGGACACCATGACAGCAGATGAAGGATTACCCATGCAACTATATTCATATTTAATATTTAGCATCACCATGGGAGGTGAGGGGTGAGTCTAATCACCAGATTAAAGCGTCTATCCTCCACTTAGAATGAGTCAGAAAGTACAGGATTGCTGGGGCTGGTTTCCAGTTACAGGTCAAAGGACACATTGGAAGGGCTCTCGGGAAGCATTCTGTCTTTTGACTGGACCACTGGAGGAGGTCAAATATTCAGAATCCTATGCCTTTACTCAGACACAAGATGAGGCAAACATACAGGCAGTTTTCCACTGGCATCAGGCATTCCCTGTGCACACCAACGGCTCATACTTCCTGTCATGGCTTCCCTGGGGCTCTAGGGTTCCCACAGGGGTGAAGGATCATTCTGGTATAGTTATATGTTTGGACTGGTGGGATCTGATGTGGGGTCTGATTCAAGCATTCTGCAGTCTTGCCAATGCCTGCCCTTTGGAAAGCAGAGTTCTGGCCCCTTCAAGCCCCATGAGGGAACAGTGTCCCCAGACAGGATGGCACAGGACACTGGCTCCACCCGCTCCCTCACTGATGAGAGAAGAGCTGTGGAGCGCAGCCTCCTGCCAGTCATTGTAAGCAGCTCAAAACGTGTCAGAAACAAAAACCTTCCCAGACATCCTTAGGCCTGGGGAGGAAGGAACTCTGGAGTTCAGTGTTTGAAACAAGTCCTGTCTGTGGAACTGAATTTCCATTTGATCTACTCATTCATTTGAGTAAGAGTGACTACAGATGACTAGAGGCCACCTTATTGGACAGCACAGGCACTGGGGATGTGGTCCTCCACCCCCAGTTCTCAGATCAGATGCAGGCCCAGGATTTCCTGGCAATGAGTATCTGTGAGAGCTGGGAGATGCGTGAAGGAAACTAACCAGGCTGGAGGAAGCACTTTGCCACCAGGCCGATGAAGAAACCAGAGCCCACGAAGACCGTGGAAGGAGTGGGCGCTCTCTAGAAACCTTCTACCCAAGTAGTCCTGGAAGTAGGCTACACAGCCTTGGCCATATCTTCAAGGAGAGGCTCTGAGTGGATGTGTGGGGCTCACAGGGCAGAACTGGGCAGCATTCAAGCAGGTCACAAGCTAGAGATTCAAATAAACCAGAGAGACACAAACTAAAAGAACTAGGCATAAAATAAAGCAAGACAGAGGTGGGTGGGACTCAAAAGAACTGCATCCAAATGCTGCTGGCTCATACCTGTAATCCTAGCTACTCAAGAGCCTGAGATCTGAAGATCTCAATTCAAAGCCAGCCTGGGCTTTTTTTGGGGGGGGAGGGGTATGTGTGCTGGTACTGGGGCTTGAACTCTGGGCCTAGTGTTCTCTCTTGGCTTTTATATTCAAGGCTTGTGCTCTACCACTTGAGGCACAGCTCTACTGTGCCATTTTGCTGGGCAATTGGAAATAAAGGGTCTCAAAGATTTTTGTGCCTGGGCTGGCTTTGAACCACGAGCCTCAGAGCTCAGCCTCCTGAGCAGCTAGGATTCCAGGCATGAACCACCAGTGCCTGCCTTGAAATGTTTTTAAACAACTTAAAATGCAGTTATATCAGTGCACACTGGACTCTTTCTATGCTTCTCAAACAGTAAGCAAAGCACTTAGAACCCCAGCAGTTACTCACTACATTATCCCCACTTGAAATCAACCACAATCTACTACATACTTGACATAGCACTTCCTGGATTATCACATTTCTTCACTGTGCACTGTGTCACCGTTATACCATCCGGGGGCTTTCATCATTTCCATTCTTCTAGCGGTGGTGGTGGTGAGATGATTAGTTTTATCAGACCCAAAAGACAGAAAGAATACATTCTTGGACAAGTGGAAGATGCAGAACTGGGTTACACACCAATTGCTTCTTGACTGGTCAGGGGGACCTGGATGCAAAACAAAAGGTAATGTGTGTGCTCATCCTAGCTTTCAGGGCTAGTCTCCTTTCCTATAATAAAGGTTTTCTTGTCATGATAGTTTGGGGAATTTAGAGCATCTTTTTATGGTTTTGTTTTTAAGGTTTAAACTTCATGTCTTTTCTTTTTTTTTTTTTTTTTTGCAGCCTCCTCCTTTGTTTACCCTTCACTTCCCTTCCCCGCCTCCCCCCTCCCCCCACCCAATTTTACCCCCCTCCCCCCACCCAATTATACCCCCCTCCCCCCCTACACACCTACATTGTAAAGCTGGTTTTGACATGACATTTTGTACTTCTCATTGTTGCAACAGGTCCACCTGAATCCTTAAACGACTTGTTTGTCCCCATCTCCTCCACATGTTATACTGACATCAAATATAGTGAAAGCGGGGGTTACACTGTGGGGGAGGGACATACAAAGCAACAAAGAAATAATCTTATAAATGCGTTAGAAACACATGCATGAAAGAAACGAAAACATTAAAATACATATTTAAGGGTTCATTTTCCTAACATCACATTATCTGACCTTTTCCGCTTGACTCATACCTATACTAGATATTGCAAATAAGGGAAACCATGGGACCTATGCTTCTTTGGGCCTGGCTTACTTCACTTAATATAATTTTTTCCAAACCTTTCCATTTCCTAACAAATGGGGAAATGTCATTCTTTCTGATGGAGGCATAGAATTCCATTGTGTATATATACCACATTTTCTTGATCCATTCATCTACTGAGGGGCATCTGGGTTGGTTCCATATCTTAGCTTAAACTTCATGTCTTTTCTGAGGTAATATAATAAGAAGGGTGCTTGACCTGGAGACCTTTTCCCTCAAACCCATTGCTTGTTTAACCATAAGTAAGATGGTGGCCAAATCCAGACCAAGGGACAGTCTCAAAAACTACCTGATTGAGACTCCTCAAGGCTGTCAAGGTCGTGGAAAGCAGGAAGCTGAGAAAACATCACAAAGCAGAGAAGACCCTGGGGCCACGCTGGCCAGATGCAGCAGGGCACCTCGCGTGGTCCCAGCAGAGGCAAAGGAATGGAGTCAAAACCGATTTGGTAAAATGTGAATGAAGCTGGAGTCTGGTTCCTGGTCATATCTGCACTGACACAGGTACCAGGGGTTGGGAAGGCATCAGCATTAGAAGGAACTGAAGGAAAGACGTTCTAGAAGTCTCTGTGGTGAGCTTTGTGACTTTTCTATAAATTTAAAGTTATTCTCAACGGGCTTTCCTTTGGAAAATGGTGTCTTAGATCAGGGCCCTGTTGAAGCAGACAAAAAAAAAAAAAACCAAAGGTCTGAATGAGTACAGGTTGGTCCTTTGGGAAGTGATTTCCTGAGTCACCTGGCTAGGAATGGGGGTGTGATACAGACAAAGGGCCCGGTGACCAGGGCTCCCCAGAAATGGGGATGAAGACTGAAGCTCAGTTATCCCCAAGGAAGCAACAGAGCTACGTATATATTTACCCACCACTCCCAACAGATACTGTGGACAGGGGGACATTTCTGGCCTGCCCCAAAAGAACTAAGCAGGCCCAAGTATCCAGAAACAGCGTTGGGCACAGCTCTAGGGCTGGCAGCTGTCCTGTGGCCAGCCAGGGCATGTGTGGTGATGGGAAACAGACTGCCCCTCTCCATGTCTACCCTGGTATGGACTCCAATGCCCAGTGCCTGCTTCTTGGATGAAGACTCAAACTCATCATCTGTCCTGATGGTGTCTTGACCTGGCCCATTCATTATGAGAATTTTATCATTGTTAATATCAGACCACATACAAACTTTACCTTTCCTGGAGGAAGCACACGCCCTTCCTCAGAGCCCAGGCTCGGGGGTTCCTCACTGAGGACGGTCCCACAGACCCGTTTCTGCTTGCTTACTGGACATGGTGCCAGAATTCCCTTCAGCTTTGAGTTCTCTGCTGATGACACCCCTACCCCAGTCCTCATTCATCCTTCCTGGGCCTCTACTGTGTCTCTTTATTCTAAAGTTATTCGTTTTGCCCACAGTTCTGGATGTTTACTCTTTCCTGCATATACAAGTAAAAAAAGCAGTGACATATTTTATTGGATGCTAACCAGGAAGAGAGGTCATTTCAGTGATTTACATGGAAGAAATTTATCAAAGGGCATTGGTTATATAGGGGACCATGAAGTTGCCTAGACTTTTTTTTTTTTTGCAACAGCAAAAGGTTCTAGCATCCTTGAGCTGGCAGGGCAAAGAAGGAGAGAAGTTGCTGACAGAGCCTAGGAGTTGGAGTCCCTACCCCCCCATCCAGTAAACTGGTGTTGTGTTGGCTCTAAGTACCACCAATCAGCTGGCTAGGGTCCTTCAGTTCTATCCCAATGGTGAAGGTTGTCCAGCTTGCTGGCTGTGTAAAGCCCAAGGTATTATATATATATATATATATATATATATATATATATATATATATATATAATATAGTATTATATATTAATGCATAATATAATAAACTATTACATATTATAAATGATATAACATATTTTGCATAATATATAATACATAAAATATTACATATACTATATATATGATTACATATTATAAAAGATAAAATATTTTGCATATTATATATGCACACATGTATTATGCAGAGCTGGGAGTAGCTGAGTGCTAGAGCCCTTGCAAAGCATATTCACATCCCCATCACTGCAAAGAAGGAAAAATCCAAGTGCAAGGTAGTAAATAGTGGAAACCATTCCTTTAAAAAAGTGGCATATAGTTTCCATGGCCAAGACTTACCCAGCAAGACAAAAATGGTTTGAGGAAGACTTGGGGAAGGCTGGCTTTGGAAAGGACAAAAGCATGCGCAGAGATCCCACAGAGTGGTGCTTGCGACGATACCAGGGGTGGTGCATGTGTGGGTGCGTGCCTTCCCCCTGCCAGGCCCTGCTCTGGGCATTGTATCTTCTCTAATGCCACTCTCTGCAGCTGGGATTATTCTGCCTCTTTTACAATTAAGAAAACAGATCTCAGGACGCTGAGATCTGAGGATGAGTTTGAAGCCAGCCTAGACAGATAAATCTAAAAGACACTTACCTCCAATTAACTAGCAAAAAAAAAGCTGGAAGTGGCTCAAATGATAGAGTGCTAGTCTTAAGTGAAAAAGCTAAGTGACAACATGAGACCTTGGGTTAAAGCCTCCATACTGGGATGCGTTACCGCACTTGTGCACACACACACTTAGGTTAAAATGCCCCAGGTCTTGGCCCAGGCCCAACTAATCTACCAACAGGGCCTGAGTTTAAAACTACCACATTATATGACACTATATGGCCAGGCGGGGTTTTCTCTGGTCTCTCACTTTGCCCGTGCTGTCGACTCTTCCCTCCTGGGTCTGCAAGGTCTGCTTGACCTTCAAGTCTTTTCCATGCTTCTTGAACACACATCAGAGCTCTGTATGTGTATGCGTGTATGTGTGTGTGTACATGCATGTCCCCGCTCCGACCATAAGCCCTTCCAAACAGGTCCTGCCTTTCATCCCCACATCCACGCTGCACAGAAGATGACAAGGACCATGGGCGACATGTGATAAAGGAAGACCGAGGGAAGCCTTGGTCCCAGGTAGCTCACAGAAATGCTTCCAATCCCCCACTATTTCCTGTTTAGTACACAGCCACCAGTATGAAATAGTTGCTTTGCTTTTCAAAGAAAATGAACTTCAGGAAAGCAGTAGTCCGATTTGGTCCTGTCTTCAAGACAGCAGTCTGAGGAGTCACGGAAGAAAACCAGATTTGGCACTATCCCTGAAGTGGGAAGGCAGGGTATGCACGAGTTTCTAGCCAGGCAGAGGCTGCACATTGCCCTGGCACTGCTGGTGAACGTGGGCACCCAGCTGCCCGCTCCACGCCTTCCTGTGCTTATGCATGCAGCAAGCAGCGTTTGTCAGGATTCCTCAGACTTAAAAATCTGTGAGCGTTTGGACAGGGCCAGGGCTGGCGCTGCAGAGCTCGCTTTGATGAACGCATAATTAGCACCGTGTTGTTCTGCCATAGCCACTGCTCAAGTCCTTCAAAAGTCTGTTCCCTGAAATAGGTTCACCTCCCCCGCCGCCGCCGCCACCACCACCACGGTTACCTCGTTTACACTATTGACTCAGCCACAATGCCTATAGGAAGGGGAAAAAAAATCCCTAAAGAAATTATTAGTGTTGTCATAGCAACAATATGTTAATTGCATCTTCACGAAAGCAGCCCAGCAGGACCTCTGCCCAGGCTTGGGCCGGTGAATGTGCACTTGAAAATAGAATAAAACTCCATTCCTTGGACTCCATGCTGTATTTCAGGTTCTCTCTCTCCGTTTAACCCAGGTTAATAAGGGTTAGGTGATCTTTCCAGGCTTTCCGTGGTAAAATAGCAACAAGCTCAGACTTGATGTCATGATAGAGAACACCGGAGATCATTATCCTCATTTGTCCTGCCGCAGAACCTGTCTCAAGTCTAATTAGCCAAGGAAGGCAGGCTCCTGAGTTTGGCGAGGGGGCGGCTGAGAACAGCTCTCATGCCTCTGGATGTGAACCACAGTGGATCCTTCTTAAACTGGACCAGACAGGACGGATCACAGCATGCACTGACATTCAGATAAGAGGTTCTGGGTGGAGTGAATCTTTGGGCTCAAAGATGTATCTCAGAGCTAAGGTCTTCTCTGGTCTCTGCTTCTCACCTGCGCTCGAAATCTAAACCGCTGTGATCGTGGATCCTACCACATGCAGGAGACAGAGGGAAAGAATGAATCTGGCTTCTCCCTCTTTCCCCAAAAGGAAGACTATTTTCCCAGAGTAGCATATTCATATCTCATTGGCAGAATCAGGTCACCTGCCCATTTCCAGTCAATAGCAGGGTAGACACACATTCTCCAGACATCCCCAACATGAGCAAGCGAATCCTCCTCCTTACTCCTCTGTGGGATGGGGACTGGGCCGGGGAGCAGCCACTATTCTGCCGACTATGTGAACGCCACATGTTGTGCCATGGCTGCCGTTGACCAACATCCTTGAACCTGGAAATCTAACAAGGAAATCATTAACTCTCATTTGTGATGTACAGTCTTCCCTGAACAGGAGTCCTGGCTCTGTGGCTGCTGCCTGAAGGCCCAGTAAAACAGCCATCTCCTCCTCCATCTCCTTCTTGACCAAGACTCTCAGGTTCTCTGTGCTTGCAGTGTTCTGGGGCCAAAAGGCATACCTATTAGCAAAGGCCATTTCTCCAGACAATTTCCCTTTATTGTGAACATTTATTTTTATCTGCTACATACCTGCTATGGATCCCGGGCCTATTCATCATGACAGCTGTCATTTCTGAGCATCTAATATGTTTCAGGTGCTTTCTTAAGAGCTTTATATGGATCATGCCATGAAATCCTCACACCAGCCTTACGGATAGAAAGCAAAATAAGCACTCATTTACTGAAAAAGAAAACTGGAGCCAAAGAGACTAAGGGACTTGCTTACAATTGCACATCAAGTGAGTAGCATGTCAAGTGAGTAGCAGAGCCACAAGGATATATATCTACAGAGCTGTCCCTGGTGATCAGTGAGCCACACAGCTTCAGAGTTGGCTGTGAGAAGGGAAAGGGCACAGGAAGTTGACTCCTAACTCGGTTATAGAGTGGAGACAAGGTGAGCATGGTAAGAAAGAGCTGCTTCTTTTACAGGAAATAGATGTCAGTTTGTTGGGGTTTTGTTTTTTGTTTTTGTTTTTTGTTTTTTTGCCAGTCCTGGGGCTTAAACTCAGGGCCTGGGCACTGTCCCTGAGCTGCTTTTGCTCAAGGCTAGCACACAACCACTTGAGCGACAGCACCACTTTTGGCTTTTTCTGTGGTACTGAGGAATGGAACCCAAGGCTTTATGCATGCAAGGCAAGCACTCTACCACTGAGCCACTGTCCCAGCCCTCTGGGTTTGTTTTTAAGAGGGAGATCTTGTTTTTGTAGCCCAGGCTGCCTTGAAAATCCAATATCCTCTTGCCTCCGAAATGCTTGTATTACAGGCATGCATGACCACACCTGACTAGAATAAAGTGTTTAATTCAGTGGACGTCACTGTGTTTTTCAAAAGTGAGAAAAACCTGGTGATTCTTTGTTCTTTGTTTTCAGCTATGTTCTCACTCTATTGCCCAGGTTGGTCTCAAACTCTGGGGTCAGGTGATCTGCCTGCCTCAGACTCCTGAGCAGTGTGATTGCTGCTGTGCTATTGCATCCGGCTGAGGACAATCTGTTCTTAAAACGAATTCAAGCCAGACATGGTAATACACTCAGAAAAGAAAGGTTGGGTTATAGCAAGCATAAGGCCCTGGGTTCAATACCTAGTATGAAAGAAGGAAGGAAGGAAGGATGGAAGGAAGCCATTTCAGCCGTTTCTTGAACGACACAGCACAAATCCAGGAGACAGAACACCAGAGAAATATGTGAGCTGCTAAGAGCTGGGTGCCGATGGACACCTGTCCTCTTCACAGATGATTCCAGAATAATCTACATCCACTGAACGGTACAGGAAGAACTCGGTGCTGAAAGGAAATGTCCTCAGCTGTCTAGAAAAACCACTCTTTCTCCAAAAAACCAGATCTTTCTCCAAATCATGGAAAATAAAAGCCCTATCAGTGAAGGACACAGTTCTCGAACCCCAAGACTCAGAGTCCCGAGAACTCCCTAAGTAGGAGAGTTGGTGAATGAGAAGCTTCTAACCTTAATGGAACAACAGTAGGGACACTGTGGTGTTAATTAAGCCAAAAAATTTCTGAAGTATTAATTATGTTTTTAAAAAGGAAAGGATAGGGCTGGGAAGGTGGCTCAGTGGTAGAGTGCTTGCTAGCATGCATAAAGCCCTGGGTTCGATTCCTCAGTACTACATACACAGAAAAAGCTGGAAGTGGTGCAGTGATTCAAGTGGTAGAGCGCTAGCCATGAGCAAAAGAAGCTCAGGGACAGTGCCCAGGCCCTGAGTTCAAGCTCTAGGACTGGAAAGAAAGAAAGAGGGTGGGGGGGATGGGGAGGGAGAAAGGAAGGCAAGCAGGCAAACTAGAAACTGTAGCCTTTAAGACAGCCAGCCCCAGTGATTCCTGCCTTCTGGTTTTTACATCCTTGATCTTCTTCTTTTGAGGGTAGCCTGAATCTACCAGAACCAAAATGCTGCCTCCAAAATATACTTATGAAAACACCACGGCTTTGCTCTGGGCCTTAGTCTTTCTTCGTGTACTTGGCTGTGGGGGGCAGCAGACTGTGGGGAGGCCCAGATGGCAAGGGGCTGAGGCTTACTCACAGCTGGGGGCGGGGCAGGGGGGGAAAGCTAGAAGCTGATTCCTCACCTTTGTTGAGCCTCTTTCTCAGATAGCAGCCCTGCTGCCCCAGCCCTGGGAGGAGATTGAGCTAGCAGCAATGTGCTGAACAACTTTTGAATTTCTATTTCTTTAAGATAATAATGGTACCTTAAGCTCCTGTGATTTGTGGGTACTTTATGGTTCTGCCAGAGGTTACTACTCCATAAACAGTGACAATTTTTATATTATAAATTGATAATCAAGAATACCTTCTCAGCCAGGTGTTGGTGGCTCACGCCTATAATCCTAGCTACTCAGGAGGCTGACATTTGAGGATCACGGTTCAAAGCCAGCCTGGGCTAAGAAAGTTCATGAGACTCTTATCTCCAATGAACCACCAGAAAACCAGTAGTGGCACTGTGGCTCAGATGGTAGAGTGCTCGCCTTGAACTGAAGAGCTCAGAGACAGCATCCAGGTCCAGAGTTCAAGTCCCACAACTGACAAAAGAACAAAGAAGAAGAAAAGGGACAAAAGGGGATGTACTTTGCATTGAGTCAGTGCTCACAGCACTTTTGCTTACATCTTATTGGCCAGAATTTGGTCAGATGGCTAAGTCTACCCACCTCAGAGGGAGGCTGAGAAGTCTTTTCTGTTGTTCTAGGTGGCAAGAAGCCTGGCTGAACATCAAGAGTCACTTGTGAAGGAGGGAAGAGAGGAGGGATTTCTGGGTAAGCAATGAATATCAACCTTGGTGACCCAGCTGTGGGCAGAGGTGCATGGGCTATAAGCTAGCTCTGGATCTCAAGCAGCATTTACACCTTTGCTTATGTGGAGAAATTAGTTCTTAAGTTCCAAATAACTTACTTGCTTTTGAAACCCTGCTCTGACAGAAAACCCGGGCTGGTCTGTGTCTCTGCCCAGCTGTTGCTTTGAGCTTACAATATGAGCAACGACTAAGTGAGGGCTACTCACTCTCCAGAGGCTCTCTTTCAAAGCCTTTTTGTAAAAAAATATTTATCACTGGATTAAATAATAAATTAAATTGGACCAGTCCCCAAATATTTTATTATTTGCATCATCCTTTGGCTCCAACCCACTGCACTCAGAGCAAAGGCCTCCTGAAATCAATTTTTTCCTAAGTTGACACAGAAAGCTTTTGCCCTAAGCTTTCCCATCTTTTAAGATAATCCGTCGTATTTGCAAATTTACAATTTCCAAAGTGCTTCTGCATGCAGTGGGTCATCCGTACTCACAATGACTCATTATGACGGCAGATACTATTTTCCCACTGTATGGAGATTATTTTAGAAGAATTAAATGAAGTGAAATGGTTTGCCCAGCACCATGCAAGGCCCGGGAAGCAGAAGAGAGTCTCCTAGCAGCCCCTGATGCCCTCCTGGCCCCCAACCCTGTGAAGAGGTGTGGGGTTGGCCGAATGACAGCCAGGACCCCAGTGATTCAAAGCAGACCATGGAGAGAATGATATTCAAAACTGAAGAAGTAACTTCCCTGAGGAAGTTACAGCCTAGGTCTGGGCAGAGCCAAGGACTTTTCATGTTAATATTGTTCTAGAATTCTTGCCACTCAAAGTGTGCCCCCCCCCCCCCCGCCAGACCTTCTGGAAGCTGATAAAATGCAAATTTCTTAGGCCTCATTTCAGGCCTACAGTGTCAAAGTCTGTTTCAGCAAGATCCGTAGGAGACGTGGCTGAGTGCCAGTGGCTCACCTGTGTAATTGTAGCTATTCAGGAGGTTCCCATCTAAGGTTGTGATTCAAAGCCAGCCAGGATAGACAAATCTGAGAGACTCACATCTCCAACCAGGCCAGCAAAATGTCAGGAGGTGGAGGTATGGTTTAAGTGATAGAGCGCCAGCCTTGAGCAAAAAAGGTAAGAGTATGAGAGCCTGAGTTTAAACACACACACACCCCAATTAATCGTAACAATAGAGTTGTACAGACAATTTCCTGAATAGTGACCTGGGAAAAAAATGTACAGCCGTGAATTTACTCCAGTGTATGAACAAGTGTCCACGGGTACAACAGGTATTAAGGTATGAAGAAGTCAAACTTTTTTTTAAATGTGTGTACATACATGTGTGTGTGTGTGTGTGTGTGTGTGTGTGTGTGTGTGTGTGTGATATTGGGGACTGAACCCAAGGCTTCAAATCTGCCCAGCACAGGCTCTACCCAGAGTGATGTGCAGCCTTATTTGCATTGGTGGGACAGCAGCAGGGCCTCTCAAGGTGAGAGTGGGAAAGAGGTGTGAATCTTGGCAAAGCCCTAGCAGACATCAAATACTATCTGTCCCCCATCCTTGAGGAGCAAGGCGCAGCTACACCAGTCTGCAGACAGGAAACTGGACCTCAGAGTGTGGGCAGGACTTACTCAAGCCCACATCCCTGTAAGAACTCAAGCCAGCCCCACCCAGGGCTGATCACCCTCCTGTGATCCTGAGAGGACAGGGAAGGGAGGGAGCAGCAAGCTCAGAGGCTGGGGTAGGGGATGGAGCAAAAAAAGGGGAAGGGACAGGAAGGTAGACCAACATCAGTGACTTGGAAACTCCAGTCTGGGGACACCATGCTACACATGATGGAGCATGCGGGACAAGCCCCAGGGTGCTGATACTCAGTGCCCCTCCCTTCTAGGCCCACCAGGGCCCCCTCTTTTGTCTGCCAGATTCTATCTACCTGGAGACAAGGCCCTTGGAAGCATCGTGAGATTCTCCAGAACTAAGGTGCTACAAGAGAGGTTTGAGTTACAACAAACAGAAGGAGTGACAGAGGCATCGTGAAAAACCACCCAAACTAGGGATCACAAGAAGAGAACCGAAAAGAAGTTTGACACCAGCAGTAAGACCATCTGTGCTTTGTGGAAATCTAACACACAAACGTCTGGGGCTTTGAAATCATCAGGACCGTTTCGGAGAGTGCTATTTGATCACCAGGAAGCCTTCAGAATTACTCTAGTCAGCTTTGTTTAGCTCTTTATTGTCAACATCAGGAAGTTGTATTCTGCCAGGAGAGGATTATTTGCATGTCAGATTGAAGCCTGTAACATTCCAGAAAAATCTAACATGTCCCCTAGTCTTGATGGGGACTCTGCTGGTCAGCAAGGCCATTCTCCTGCCCTGGCATTAATCTGTGGGTAAGTTAGAGCTGCTGTAACAGAATATCACCGGCTGGGTGGCTTCAACAGTAGAAAGCTGGCTAGTCCCCATTTTAGAAGCCAGAGATCCATGGGTATGGAGCCAACCTAGTTTCTGGGGAGGCCTCTCTCTCTTGGCTTGCAGACAGCTGCCCCACCTTCTTGCTGTGTCTTTGTATGACATCTCTGATGGTGTCTCATCTCTTTTTATGGGAACATCAGTCCTATTGGATTAGAGCTTAATTAACTCCTTGAGGACCCTCTCTCCAAATCGAACCACATTAGAGATTAGGACTTTAATATACAGATGTTGGAAAGAAAGACTGAGTGTGCTTTTTTTAATTTATTTTTTGCCAGTTGTGGGGCTTGAACCCTAGGCCTGGGCACTGTCCCTCAGCTCTTCAGCTCAAGGCTAGCTCTCTACCCCTTGAACCACAGTGCCACTTCTGGCTTTTTCTGCTTATGTGGTGCTGAGGAATTGAACCCGGGCCTCATGTATGCAAGGCAAGCGCTCTACCACTGAGCCACCTTCCCAGCCCCATAACATCAGAGTTTTGAAGTTGATGCTGATGCCTGGGCTGGGAAAAGCAAGATGAGCCTGTTTTCTGTGGGTTATAACCACAGGCCACAGCCCTTCCCCACTTTCTAGATCTCAGTGCCTTCCTCTGTTAATGATTGAAGTGGAACAAAGTAAAACCTTCTTAGGGTTTCTGGGACCCTGTGTCTGGGACCCCCAGATTCTGGTCCTTGTACCATTCAGCTATGTGTCATCTAACCTTTTTATGATCCATTTTTAATCTGTGTTAAAAAAAAATCCTAGCAGGGCACCAGTCGCTCACTCCTGTCATCCTAGCTACTCAGGAGGCTGAGATCTGGAGATCATGGTTCAAAGCCAGCTGGGCAGGAAAGTCTGTGAGACTTTTATCTTCAATTAACCACCAGAAAACCGGATGTGGCACTGTGGCTCAAGTGGTAGCACACTCACCTTGAAGTGCTGAGGGACAGTGCCCAGGCCCAGAGTTCAAGCCCCATGACTGACCCTTCCCCCCAAAAAATAACCCTAGCTACTCAGGAGGCAGATTGTGAGAATCATTGTCAAAGGCCAGTGCAGGTAAAGAGTTAGCAAGATCCCATGTCAACCAATATCTTGGCATAGTGGGACACATAACTCCCAGCTACACAGATAGATAGGATAGATAGGAGGATCAAAGTTCATAGGTTGACCTTGGCAAAAAAATTTGAAGGGTGTGACTCAAGTGGTGAGCTGGAGTTCAAACCTCAGTACATTGTATTAGGTGTGTGTATCACAGATCCTGGACAGCCATCTACTAGAGTTTCTTAGTTTTATTCTATTCTTAGAAAGAATACAAATTTATTCAATTATCCAAATATTTTTCCAGCAAGTTAAAATTTCCAAAAGTGCAGTTACAGAATGTATTGTGGATACTCTTGTGCTTGAGTTTTGTCCATTTCTTCCTTGTTCTTTTTGATGGTAAGTCATCACATCTTCCTGTGTGCAAGCTTTCCCTCCCTCCCGCTCTCCCTCCCTCCTTCTCTTCCTCCTTCCCTCCCTTCCTCCTTCCTTCCCTCCTTCCTTCTTTCCTTCTTTCCTTCTTTCCTTCCTTCCTTAATTCCTTCCTTCCTCCCTCTCCCCTTTATTCTCTTCCTTCCTCTTTCCTTCCTCCCTCTTCTTTCTTTATTCTGTAGTGCTGAGTATCAAACCTGCTGCCTCAGGCTGGCTAGGCAAGCTCTCCACCCTTGAGCTCCATCCCAGCCTGAACACTGTTTTTCATCCTTACAATTTGCTAAGTGTTTTTAAAGCTGAAGTTTCATTTTAGCATTCCATTCCTTGAGTGGTAGTTTGATGCAGTATTTCCAAATTATTATCTAATCAAAACACAGAAGGCAAATTTCTGTGATCATCCTAACACTTGTACTGACTGGGCGAGGGAGTTCTCTAGATCCACAGGTTCCATATCCAAGGATTCAACTAACTGCACACTGAAAATACTTGACAGAAGAATCGCATCTGTCCTAAACATGTGCAAACATCTTCCCTCTAGTACCACAACTACAGTATAATGACATTCACAGTATAGGAAATCTAGAGAAGCTGTAAGGTCTACAGGTACACATGCACAGGTTAGCCACAAATGCTTCACCATTTCGTGCAAGAGACAAAGCCTCAAGTTTTGGAATCCTCGGGGCACGCGGGGGGGGGAGGGGTCCTGAAACCAAGCCAGTTTTTTTTTTATTATTATTATTCCTGCAAAGCTCAAACATTTTTTTTTTTTGGTCCGGTCGTGGGGTGTAACTCTGGGCCTGGGTACTGTCCCTCAGCTCTTCAGCTCAAGGCTAGCGCTCTACCACTTGAGCCACAGCACCACTTCTGGCTTTTTTTTTCTGCTTATGTGGTGCTGAGGAATCGAACCCAGGGCCTCAGGCATGCAAGACAAGCACTCTACCACTGAGCCACCTTCCCAGCCCAAGCTCAAACATTTCTAAACTCCAATTAATAACTTACATCAAAGGAAGCAAAAGGAAGTTTTTTGTTGTTGTTAAATATGATTCCGGCTTTATCACAGTTACTGAGTGTATATAAAAATATTTATAACACTTAACAACTGCACCTTCTCTTTCAGTGTGTTGGACTATCACAGCTGTTATGAGTGAAGAGGAAATTACATGCTCTTCACACCCAGTTCCAGGAGCATGGCTGCCTGATTGTTAAATTAGGAAAAACATCACTATTGTTGTTGAATTGTGGTTTTGTTGTTGTTAATCATGAAGTTATGTGTCACCCAAACATGTATTTGTGATGAGGCCACGAAGGCAAGGTTGTGTTCAATGCCAGACATTTTAACTACACTTGTGATTGTGTTTACATTCACTTTGGAAGTTCCATCTTTGGCATAGTATGCTCCCTGAAGCTTTATTTTGATTCCATGAATTGGTTGGAGTCGGGGGGGGGGGCAGGGGGAGCAGATTCTCATTAGAGTTAACTGATCTGCACTTGGCACATCAGATGGTACTGCTATCAAATTGGCACCGGCTGCTGTCTGCGAGCTTGTTCTGCCAGGAGGGCCCACACAGAGGCATTACCAACTTCATGCCGTGCATGTGCAAGGAAACAAGGAAACTTGGAACCAAAAATGAGCAAGAATAATTTTCCTATTATGGCAAAATATATATACATCAATTTATCATTTAAACTATTTTTATCGTCATCGTCATCATCAACATCATTATTATCACAATTGGCACATGGTAATTGTTCAGGGCTGGGGATGTAGCTCAGTGGTAAAGACTTCCTTAGTGTACCCAAGGTCATGGGGTCAGTGTCCAGCACTGCAAAAAAAAAAATATTGTATATGTTTATGGCATGTAATGGGACCCAAGTGCTTTACTACTATCTAGTTCCAAACACATTTTATTGGGGGGAGTGTAACTTTTAATACCCTAAACTGCAACTCTGTACCTATTAATAACTCCCTAGATACCCCTCCTCCCAGCTTCTGATAACCATTGTCCTATTTTCCTTCTCTCTGAACGCAAGTACTCTAGTTCCTCCTAGAAGTGGAATCATGCCAGCGCTGTTACTGTGGGACTCACTCAAATTTCACTGAGTGAATTGTCTTTAGAGTTCATTCAGCCCACAGCGTGTGCCTGAATTTCCTCCTTTTTTTTTTTTTTTTTTTGCCAGTCCTAGGGCTCGAACTCTGGGCCCCAGCACTCCTTTCTGCTCCAGGTTACCACTGTACTGCTTGAGCCACAGGGCCCCTTTCAGCTTTTTCTGTGATTCATTCAAGATAAGTCTCCCAGACTTTCCTGTTCAGACTGGCTTCAAACCGCAATCACAATTCTCAGATCTCAGCTTCCTGAGTAGCTAGGATTACAGGTGTGAGCCACCAGCACCCAGCATTTCTTCCTTTTTAAAGGTTGAATACTATTCCATTGAATGTAGAGACCCTATTTGGTTTATCCATTTATCCATTAGTGGCACTTGAATTGCTTTCTTTTTCTTTTGTCTTTTGTAAAGAATGCTTCAGTGACATGGGTTATCATGTCTGAGTTTCTGATTCAGTTCTTTGGGATCTGTACCCCAAGATGGGGATTGTGTTCATTTTCTATTTAACTGGCATACCATTTTCTACCTTGACTGCGCATTTTATATTTCCCCAGCAAGACACAGGTTTCTGCCTTTTCTACATGCCCTCCAACTCCCATTGTGCTGGTTTCTTGCTGGAAGCCATCGTGTGTGTGTGTGTGTGTGTGTGTGTGTGTGTGTGTGTGTGTGTGTGTGTGTGTGTGTGTGTGTGTGTGTGTGTGTGTGTGTGTGTGTGTGTGTGTGTGTGTGTGTGTGTGTGTGTGTGTGTGTGTGTGTGTGTGTGTGTGGTTTTGATTTGCCCTTCCCAAAAAGTGGAGTGGAACATCTTTGGAGAAAGTTCTCTTCATCAACTCTGCCCTCAAATGAGCAAGATTTGTTTTAAAGAGCAATAATTTCAGATGCCCAAAGGTCACAGTGCCCCGATGTGGTGTGTGAAAGTCCTCCATCGTATCCCTCCTCTTTAGGCACATGTCCTGAGACCAGTCCCCTCCATCTTTCCATATGTGCCATGGCTTCTTCGGCAGCTTTGAGTCCTCTGGTTTTCATGTGCTCAGTGACTCCAGGCCCCCATGGTACACTGGTGAACATCCATATCTTGTTCAAAGTACACATCCCATGTAGCTGTCTTGAAAGACAGAAATGTAACTTTGGTTTTCATTAACTCTGCGCACAAATGTTTTTTAGTTCATTATGGCTGGAAAATGTAATTTCCTGAAAAAAAAATGTGAACACATTACCAAAGAATAGAATGACTAAGGAAAGAGATGAATTACTGCAAAACATCAACACCTTCCCAAGCAATATAGTGACACAGAGAGAGTTTCACCATATGATTAATGGCTAGAGCTCTGTAACCAAGAGCACACTGACTCCTCCCTACATGATCAGGTAGGAACGCTCTGCCTCTGTTTCCCACACACATTATCTGTTCCCACATTTCCTGAAGACACCATCAGTCAGCAAGTCTAGGGGCTGTAAGCCATTTTGCAGCCCAGAATATAGGTTTCTGGTAAAACCACTGGTACCAAGGCTGGTATTTCAAGTGCCTACAGGTTCTGCACATCAAATCCAATACTTTGTCCTTCTCCCACCAGACAGGACAGGCAGCACTTAGCTTTCCATAGTCCCTCATGATGTAGCACTCTACTCACGAGCACCCTGCATGCAGTCCTTGAAAGAGGTGTTGAAACCCGGTACTGGTGATTCATGCCCATAATCCTAGCAACTCAGGCAGCTGAGATGTGAGGATCATGGTTCAAATCTAGCTCAGGCAGGAAAGTCCGTGAGATCTTATCTGTTTTCAACTAACCATCAAAAAGCCCAAAATGGAGTTGTGACTCAAGTGGTAAGGTGTTGGCCTTTGTGCAAAAAAGCTCAGGAATAGTACCCAGGTCCTGAATTCAAGCCCCAAGACTGGCACACACACACACACACACACACACACACACACACACACATGCACACACACACACACACACACACACACACACACAAAGAGGTGTTAATTTATGCAATGAGGACAGAAAAATCTTGCTAGGAAGTGTCTGGATTTAATCACAAGTAAAGTGTTCATATGTTGTTATGGTTTGAATGTGCCACTCAGAAGCTCGAGTGCTGAAAACATAATCCCCAAGTTCACTCGTGAATGTTATCTGGAGGTGGGGCCTTCAGAAGGAAATGAGCATTAGGTAAGGTCATGGTGGTTGGGGTCCTGCTCATCTGTCTCGCTGTACCATGTCCTCTCCCATGTCACCCTGCTGCCCAAGGCCCTCACCAGGTGCTGAGCCAATGCTGCCATGCTCTTGGCTGCCCAGCCTTCAGAACCATGATCCAATGAACTTGTATTCCTTATGAATGACCTGGTCTCATAGATTTTCTTATGGCACCAAAAAAATCAACTAAGAGGGCTGGGAAGGTAGCTCAGTGGGAGAGTGCTTGTCTTGCATGCATGAGGCCCTGGGTTCAATTCCTCAGCACCACATAAACAGAAAAAGCCAAAAGTGGTGTTATGGCTCAAGTGGTAGAGTGCTAACCTTGAGCTGAAGAGCTGAAGAACAGAACCCAGGCCCAGAATTCAAGCCCCACGACTGGAAAAAAAAAATCAACTAAGAAACATGCATTGCCCACAAGTAGACAAGACCCTGGTACTAAGCAATGCTCTACCAAATCCAGCCAAAGACTTCGTATTGAAATTATTAATATAATCAAATGAAAGTCTGAACTTGAGGAGACTCAGAGTTTGAACTCAAATGAACCCCAGGCAAAGTAGGGCAAATAGTCACTTATCATGACCAATCCACGGAAAATGTCACCCATCCTTTGCCAGGACCAACTCTGCTCCTCACAGAGAAGTAATTCTTCTTTTTTCCTCTACAAAGGCAGCTCTCAAAACCATCTCTCTTGTTTTCAAGGTTTCCCAGGCAAGAACCAAACATCCATACACAGTGTTCTACTTCCCTGACCACAGATAAAATAAGTGGCAGCTTGCTCCTTAGAGACCCAGCCCAACCTAGTGTCAAGAGACAAGGAATCCTAAACAGAGGGGACTAAGGGACAAGTTTGGGAGGTTAACTGAGTCACAGCCCTGCCCTGTACTCAGCATTGGTGTGAACCTGCAAACGTTACTCAATTGTTCCATTTCTCATCTGTAAAACTGAGTGTGCCTTTCAGGGATATGGAATTACCAGATAAAATTCATGTAAGTATGTGCATATCTGATGGAGCATCTTGGATTCTGTTGACTCAGTCTGGCAAGCCTGTTGGTATAGCAGTAAGGAGAGGTCCTGGCAGGTGGTAAGTTACCTGGACAGTTAACAGCAGAAGGAAAGGGGAGGGGGTCATGGGGACGTAGGGGCAGGGCTGTTCTCTTTCTTAGATACCTAGTGAAAACAGTTTCCCTGTTTCTCAGAAGATGCATGAATCTTCACAGAATGTATCTCTGTCTGTCTGTCTCTCTCTCTCTCTCTCTCTCTCTCTCTCTCTCTCTCTCAGCTTAGCTTCTCATAGCTGACCCAACATGGCCCTAGGATTGTATCAACATACTGGCTTGCCTGGTGCATGGGTGAAAAACTCCCAGTACCAGACAAGAATCTTTGAGTAGGGAGCAGCCAACAGTGCCACAGAGCTGTTCTGGATATGTAAAGATGAGGGCCCGGGGGCTCTGTGTGCTACCCCAACAGCATCTTTGGCAAGCACCCGTCCCAGTGGACTAATCAAGGCCTCAATGGGGAGCGCTTGCTGGACCCCTGGCCAGCAAGAGGATGACTGACCCGGGTGCTGGTAATGGCACTCATTGAGTTTGGCCACAGATGCTCACACAGCAAAGTTTTAGAAATCCCAAGGCTGGTTCCTTTGGCCCAGACTTTGAGCTCTGGTGGTTCCCATAGAAATAGGGTCAGTCATTACATTCCGACAGTTAATTGTGTCTTTGCTTGTTCCATTGACCCTCCTGAGTGAGAAACCTGCTAGGAAGAGCCAAGTCCATCTCCTCCATAGCAAGAGGACTTTTTCCATAGGAGACGCTGCGTTCAGCCCCGCTCTCCACTGCTCCCCCACGGTCTTCTCTTTTCTAGACTGAGTCAACCTCCTCATTTTCTTCATCTCATGCTTGTCTTTTCATCTGGTCAGAAGGACCCTCCATCCAACAAAGCAGACGTGAAGAAGGCTGAGGCGGAAACTCATGTTTTGCCCTGGGCACTGCGGGTTGGTGAGGCCAGTTGGCAGGAAGGCCTGGCCCTAGCAGGAATTGTCCTGTTCACAAATGTCATGCCATGTGGGGGCCTGCTGTCTGGGGGGAATGCTCAGCAGAGAAGTAACAACCTACCCTCAGCCACCCACACCAAGCCAGCTGTCCAGGAAATCAAGTGAACAGTCCTCTTGGGGATGAGGACAGCCAGCCCACGAAGACCAAAGGGCTGCCCTGGAGGGAGAGTGTGTCCCGCAGACATCTGTCCATAACTGGGCTATTCCCTTCACAGAAGTTTTCAGTCTTCATCCAGGATGCTAGCTAGGATCCAAACAAATGACAACATAGGATCAACTAGAGTCAGACCAAAAGGATGACAAGCAGCAGTCCTGGTGAATAGCCTTGCTTTCTTCTGGGTTTGTTCTTTCCTTGAGTTTCAAGAGGCCTAACTCACTGTCCAGAGCCCAGCCCAGGCTCACTTAGGCTTTGCTGTTACCATTGAGTTGGCTTTTACTACAGGTAAGGTTACCAGTTCTCTAATATATCAGCCATTGATGGTTTACCAGCCACCATCTTGTTCCTGCCAGAACAGATGACCACACATTGTATGACTTAAAACAACAGAGTTGATTCTGTCATGGTTCTAGAAGTTGAAGTCAAGGTGTCAGCAAGCCTGGCTCCCTCGGAAGGCTCTAGGAGAGTATCCTTCCTGGGCCTTCCAGCTTCCGGGGCTCCTGGTATTCCTTGGCTTGTGGCCACATCAGTCCAGTCTCTGCTCCTATCTTCATGTGGACCTCTCTGTCGATGCCATCTCCCTTCCTATCTCGTCTAAGGATGCTGTCATTTGCCTTTAGTACCCATCAGGATGATCCCATCTCAAGATCCTTGCTTCTATCTGCAAAAACCTCTTGTCCAAATATGATCCTATGTGAATTCCTGGGATTTCGGCATGGAAATATCTTTTTGGAAGGCTCATTCAACCCACCGCACCAACCAATATACAAGCCTTGAAAAGTGCACTCATAAGATGTTACTGAATGCCAGCTCTATACCTGGCCTGTGCTCCATTCATTCTCCTTGGAGACACCCTCTGGCCCCCGCCCCGATCATGGCCTTGTGGTATTTCAAGGAATGATGGTAGTCAGCCGGCCAGCCGTTTACACTTGTTGTCCCTAACAAGCCAAGGTCCTGACCAATAGGGGAGGACCAGCCCTGCCTAAGCAAGCGATCAGTCTCCTTGATCAATATGGAATTATCATGAGACTGGGGAAAAGAACTCAAGTCAGACACCAGCACTATGTACCAAGAGTCAGCCCAAACACCTCCATCACCCATAGAACACAGAGAGCTAAGCCTTCTAGTTTCCTGGGACTGTTGTAACATAGTATCACTGAATCGCTACACAACAGAAAATTGTCCTCTCCTGGTTCTGGTAGTCAGAGGTCAAAGTCAAGGTATGAGCAGAGCTTTGCTTCCTGTGAGACTCTGTGTGCAACTTGTCGCCTCCTCCTTGTTTTCTGGTGGTGGCAGCATTCCTTGACTTCTAGCCATATCCCTCTGTCTCTGCACCTCTGTTGATACGGGGTCTTCTTCCTGTGCCATAGAATGCTGCAGGGTCTGTCAATTGTCTGTTTTCCCTGGAGTCTGTCTTGTTTGATCCTGGATATGTCAGTAGAATGCTGGTCTACATTAGACATCTACTGGTTCGTGGGTGCTTTTGGATGGCGTGCTTACTGTGCATCTACACAGTGACGGGCCCTGCCCAGGCTGGTCAGTGGTCCTCACTGGCCCCTGAGGGTCCCCACAGAGCACCCCTCTCCTTCCTGCCCCACCTGGGTCTGCAGCTCTCACTCATATGGGGCCAGGCCCAGGGAGACCTGAAAGATTCTCTAACCTGATTGGGCAAAACCACGTTCCTCCAGCCCCAAACCTCCCATAGCCCTTCTTGGATCTGCACTCGCCCAGATATAGTAAAGCTACAGCCAAGACTGAGCTTTGCTGGAGTCTGTTGAGCCAGTGTTCCTACCTTTGTGTGAGAAGTGTTGGCAGTGAGGTGGCCCAGGGCAATCGCTCTGACTATGGCCTTGCTCTGACCCTCAGCAGAAATGGGCCAAGGCCCTCAAGGTTTGTGCTGGGTCCCCAGCCTCTCCTGGCCTCTTGGACTTGGTGGCCTTTCTGGTGTTGGATTTGGCTTCCCTTTGGTGAGCTTGGCGGTTTCCTGGCTCACGCCCCCACACACCCTGGGCATGCTATCTTTAGCAAATGTTCCTCTCAGTTCAATCTGGTCCTGACACCCTCTTATTCTGCAAGTGTCCCTCCCTTCTATCCTTTACCTATTGTGGGTGATGTTTAGGCCACACCCCGCAAGTAGGGAGAGACAGTATTCCTTCCCCGGGTTAGAGACCTGGACTCTAGCAGCAGGTGCAGAATTAAGGCAGGGGGAATATGATTTAAGGGTGTGGAGGAATGGGAAGATATATAGGCTGTTTTTGCTTGGGTGTGTGTGTGTGTGTGTGTGCACGCGCGCTAGGGCTTGCATTCAGGGCCTAGGCACTGTCCTTTACCTTTTTCTGCTCATGGCTGGCACTCTACCATTTGAGCCACAAATCCATTTCTGCCTTTTTGCCGACTAATTGAAGCTAAGAGTCTCACATGCTTTTTTCTGCCTGTGCTGATTTTGAATTGCTCAGATCTCAGCCTCCTGAGTAATTTAGGATTAGAGACTCATGCTCTCTAGCTTTTTTTTTTTTTTTTTTTTTTGCTCAAGGCTAGAACTCTACCAGTTGAGCCACACTTCCATTTCCAGCTTTTTGCTGGCTAGAGATGAGTCTTAGGGATTTTTTCTGCCTAGGGTGACTAATCTGTGTCTATGAATTGTACATAATAGTGGGTTTCATGGTGACATTTTGAAACATGTATGGAATGTCCTTGGATGGTGTTCACCCCCTCCATCACCTATGGTTACCCCCCTCCCCTCTAGTGGTCCTGCTCCTTAACGATGCTCTGTATCTTCAGCCACTCCTGGGGAAGTTGAGTCATGCAGTAAATGATAGATATGCGCACAGCTGTCACATATTGGCATAACACCACCCAGCTGGAGGAGAAGAGTCCTGCATGTGAATCTCCTGGTCTCAGGAGGGAAAACCTGACCCAGAAGATGCCACCAGCCTCACAGACTAGGATGAGAGCACTGGCCACACTTCATCACAAAGGGGGATGGAGAAGGAAGTTCCTGGCCATGTCAACCTTTTTTTTTTTTTGAGCTGAAGAGCTTAGGGACAGCACTCAGGCCCAGAGTTCAGGCCCCACGACCAGACCCCCCCCCCAAAAAAAAAAAAAAGAGTCTCGTGACTTGGGCTGGGAAGGTGGCTCAGTGGTAGAGCGCTTGCCTTGCATGCCTGAGGCTCTGGGTTCGATTCCTCAGCACCACATAAGCAAAAAGAAAAAGGCCGGAAGTGACGCTGTGGCTCAAGTGGTAGAGCACTAGCCTTGAGCTGAAGAGCTGAGGGACAGCGCGCAGGCCCAGAGTTCAGGCCCCATGACCAGATCCCCCCCCAAAAAAAGTCTCATGACTTTCCTGCCCGAGCTGGCTTTGAACTGTGATCCTCAGATTTCAGCCTCCTGAGTCACCTGACAGGTGTGAGCCACCAGCCCCCAGCTCAACCTTTTTTTTTTTTCTTTTTTTCAAAGCTGGTCCTAGGGCTTGAACTCAGGGTCTGGACACTGTCCCTGAGCATTTTTTTGCTCAAGGCTAGCACTCTACCACTTGAGCCACAGCCCTACTTCTGGCTTTTTGGTGGTTCATTGGAGATAAGAGTCTCACAGACTTTCCCACCCAGGCTGGCTTCCAACCACAATCCTCAGAACTCAGTGTCCTGAGTAGCTAGGATTATACACATAAGCCACCAACACCCAGCAAGTTTTTATTTTTTTAAGTAAAAAGAATAAAGGTTGCTGGGCATTGGCAAGTCACATTCAACGTGCGGACTTAGAGCCTCCTTTTAATGGGAGAATTAGCAAAGATGGATGTCCACTCTTTTCATGGAACAGGTACTGAGTCTCAGCTACATTGTAAGTCCTGCATCTGTAAGTATGGAGGCGACACCTGAAATTCCAGTTCTGAGGGGGCCCCATTCTCATATGTGGAGACCTGAACAGACAAGAGAACACATACATAAATGACAGTAACTACTGTTAACTGCATATTAATTCAGTACTAGGTTTTGGGTATCGTTGTCTTTCTGCCTTGTACGTTAGGTATTGATGTTCTGACGGGCATCTTTGGTAGGGGGATGGGTCAGCCCTGGAGGGTACATGGGTAAAAAATTCTGCCAACATGCTACCTGTGTGATTTTGGATGACTCATTTTCCCCATCTATCAACTCAGGAACTGGGGCTGATGGGAGAACGAATATTTGTGAGTTTTGGTTGGAGTTTGTGGAATAAAAGACAGAGCTTCAAGCCTTCGACAAATCAAATCAGCTGTTCAGTCGGCCCTTGCGAGCAGCAACCAGCACAGGCAGGCACCAGGCGCTGCCTGTTCCAAGTGGCTCTTTGGCGGTGGAGAGGAGCAGACCTGCTTTGCCTGTCATTTCCAGGAAAAGATGCACCAACATCCTGTGTGGCTGCAGCAAGCCTGGCTCCCGCTCACATCCCCAGGAAGGCAGAGCGAGGGCTTGAGCTGAGGCAGGAGCAGATCTTGTGCAAAATTAATGCTGTACAGACTGGAGCTCTGTGTTGCAGCACCAGAACTCAATCTCCTGGTTGTGTGGCCTGGGACACACACACAGCCTGGCAGAGCCTCGGCTCCTGGTGTGTGCAACACGAGTTGCAGCTCCCACCCTTCCAGGCAGTTTGTACTAGTGCCAAGCAGTGGGTCCTCATCTCCCATGCCGTTGTTAAGCCACTGGCTTACCTCGTGTGCCTTCCAGCCTGCGGGAAGTAGGCTAAGGCCAGCCTGGGAGATTATTTGCAGGGAATTAGTGCAGGAGAGAGCAGGATTAGGGCAGTCCTCCAGCCAGGGTGACAGCGGCTCCCATGTGCAAAGGGATGGTACCACCTTGCGCTGAGAACAACCCCTGGCCACTCAGGGCGCTTAGGAAGGATGGACGGAGAAAGAGGCAGGCAGGAGCAGTGGGACCCCCTAGGGGCATGGGGTGAGGTAGACATTCCCTTGCACCTCCCTCTCTCCACCTGCAAAATGTGCCTGGTGCCTGCCAGCCCACATCATACTGTGACTAACTTTAACTTCTTTCATAACTTGAATAAGATGGTGCCTAATGAGTACTCACTCGTTAGACATGGATTTTTTTAAACTTTTAACCTCATTTCATACTTACAATTTTCAGATGGAGAAACTGAGAGGTGGCATGATTGTTTGTTTGTTTTAGACAAGGGTCTCATCTTATAGCCCAGGGCTGGGGCCTTGAACTCTTATACTTTTGCCTCTGCCTCCCCATTGCTCAGATTATAGGCATGAGGCACTATACCCATTTACCTTATCTGATATTTTGTTTCTAAATTAATGGGTTGACAGTCCCCAATAATGCTTCATGGTAGTCAGAATGGCCCCTACACCAGTGCAGGCCTTTGTCCGGAGTGTCTCTGAATAGACCCTGTTTACCCCATCTCCATTCTGCCTTCAAAGCCAGAGTGTACCCCAAGAGGGGGCAGGATGTATGAGCCACAGACTCCCTGGCTTGTCTGGTCAGAAACCATCAGGTGCCTCAGCGGCACTGTTAGAGGACTCCAAGGAACCAAGACAAAGATGCTGGCATAAGCAAACCACCAACAGAGCTCTGTGTGTGTGTGTGTGTGTGTGTGTGTGTGTGTGTGTGTGTGTGTGTGTATTCTTTCTTGGCTTTTTTCTATCTATCATGGCTGTCGCTTTATCACTTGAGCCACACCCCCACTTCTGGCTTTTTGCTGGTTACTCAGAGATAAGAGTCTCTGAGTAGCTGGAGCTACTCCAGTTTCTGCTGGAGCTGGCTTCAAACCATGATCCTCAGATCTCAGCTACTCCTGAGTAGCTAAGATTACAGGTGACCACCATTGCCTGGCTACGAGTAGGATTTGACATTGCTCTGAGAAGCATAAGAGAAAAGAGAATAGCCCATTATAGAATACATAGCATTTAGATCTACATTTTTTACATTAAAATTAAATGAGAAACACTTGACTACTTTTCCCCTGAAAGTTTATATAGTTAAGTTGACCCAAAACATAAATTTTTTGAGGGTATGTAAAGCCTTTTCTTTGAGAAAATGGGAAATTATTTTATACTTAGAGCTGCAATGCCAACGAGTCCCTGTGGGAAGAGAATGATAAGCCTAGAGTTCATGTTTTGGCCTGAAGAGAGCCTGTCTTTGTCACAAAAGGTGACTTCCGGTGGTGGAGGGCTTGCTTACACCCCAGCTGGCTACTGTGCTGCACAAGGCCCCTTTGCTTAGTGAGAACAGTCTCAAGTCCAAGGTAAGCCTGTGCTCAAGCCTCCTGTGTTTGTTTCCTGGAGATTGTCCAGGAGGCAAAGATCCACAGGGCCAGCCTTCATTCGGCCTTAGCTTCTAGGCCAGCAGGGGGCACTGCGTAGCTCTCCGCATTTCCCTGTCTCTATCCCTCTGCTCTTGGGCATCTACTTGACTGGCTCCATTCTGATCTGCAAAAGAGGCCTCTCTGTCTTTCTGTTTTTTTTTTCCCCTAATGCTGGGGTGTCAAAGCCAGAGCCTCATACCCATGTTAGGTTAGTGCTCCACCACTGAGCAGCACATCCAGCCATGTGTTCAAGTTCTTAAACATAGAACTAGTCAAAGCCAATACTGGGCATCATTTTTTGTCCCTCCCTGGGAGCCCAGTATGCTCCAGGGGGTCAATTTGCACTAGGTGGCTGAGACTGGTTCTAGTCCTACTCTAGGGGTGACTCGAGGGTTAACGAGAAGGCATAGTGGATGACAGGTATTATTTGCCTCTATTTCTAAATTTTCTCTGCAGATTCTTCTAGATGCCTTGGATAGCTGGCAGCAGATGGGTGCAATTCTGTTAAGTGTTACCTAGGCTCTGCACTTGCCTTGGATTTGTTCATGGACGTGCCATTTGGTCTCTTTATGGAATGCCCTTTTTAAAAAAAAAATTTCTTCCAAGGGTGTCCTTTCATTGCTTGGCTGCTGTTTAGCACTTTCTCATTCTTTCTGGAAAGAGATAGCTCTTGTGGAAATAGTGTATTTCCTTCCTTTGAATTTGTATGTGTCTTCTTTGAATTCTATTTCCCGCTTCTGGCGGAGAATAGAGAATTAGATTATCCTGGGCATTAATGATTTATTGCATGTACCGCTCTGTATAGAAATTCTTTTACTTCGAAGGAAGATCTCATTTTGCAGAAGAAAGAGTTGAGAGGGAAATGGATGTTTTCTGGAGCCCTACATGAATTTTGAAGAAAAAAATCTGTTGAGTGGTGAATTTTTAATAACTCTAACTAAGTACCATTTTTTAAGATTAGATATTAAGTTGAAGCCTTTAGGGTTATCACTGTTGAAAACTACAAATAGAACCAATTTATTATGGAGGAAATCCAGTTTTGATGTGAAAATACCTCCAAGGGTCAGTATGTATAGAAAGCAAAGATTCCTCGGGTCAGGGTTGAGGGGTCCATAGTAAACCCATCCAACAAGGGAACAGTGGCTACAATTATGTGTACAGTTTTCCAATTGGCTGGGAACGTGGGCCTGAATTAAGGCAGTATTTATTTCTATCCACTGGGAGACAGTGGTGATGCTGAAGAGGAGGGCTGTATAGAGAATAGCAGCTGCACAGACTCAGAATGGCATTCCCTTTATTATTCCCTCTTCTTCCCACTCCCGTGATGACTTGGATCTAACCACAGAGTGACATGTCCTCTGCATGTATGACTCGGATGACAGAATCATAAGGTACAGAAAACCTGGTGAATTATTCTAACTAATCTCCAACCCCAGGTCTCTCTAATAACTAAGCTGAGAGTTAGACAGGGCCAGAGTCTTGGCCAAGAAGTGGTGATATAGTACTAAGCCTTTCATATCTCCAGTGTTCTCTTTGGCACATGTCAGATGTTTTGGGTGGCCTAGCAGAGGACCCAAAATACTACTGTCAAACCAAGTGTGTGTGCTCTTAAAACATCTCACCTGAACCCATATTTAATATCAGAAACTATCCCAAGTTTTAAAAAGGCAATGAGAACTAAGTGTTATGGCTCATACCTCTAATCTTAGCTAATAGGGAGGCAAAGATTGAGAGGACTGCAGTTTAAGACTCAAAAGTGAAAGCTCAAAAAGCAGAGCTATGAGACCTGAAAAGATTGAGAGTTTGTAATGCCTTCTCCCAGCATCCTCTCAGCCTGCTCAGAGTTTCCTGGAATTAGTCAGTCCTGGCCTAGCAGGAATTCAGATCTATCCTTGATGGGAACTAATTCCCCCCTCAACTGCCTGGGAGCCTGGGGGTGGACTAAAGTTTATGCAAATTGTAAGCTGTTTACTGAGGTAGTCATCTACCACTTGTACACAAAATATTGTCCATGTGGATGCTCAGACCTTACTATCTGCATGAGCTTCACTATACGAAACACAAGAAAAACTTTGGTCAATGGAACCTTGGATCCTGAAGCTGGCAGAAGGCTCCAGGTCCCCTGGCACCTCAAACTTCAATTCTACAGTCCGGTCTTCGTTACTGCCTTGTCCTCGGTCACGGTGGGTTGCAGCATCTGCGTTGGGTTGCAACACCCATCTAACAAGCAAGTAAGGCATTTACAGTCCAGGCCCACAGGGGGACAAGTGCACAGCGTCCTGCTTCGAGTGCATTTACAACAGGGGAACACACAGGGCCCAGGGTGGAACCCCAGCTGGAAGGTGCCCAGAGGTACCCACTGTTTCCATTTTGTAATGGTGCTAAAGAAACCAAGTCCAAGCCCTGGAACTAAACAGAACCCAAGTTCCAATCCAATGGACAGAAGAACACCATTTCCTTTTCTGAAAGATGGGAAGCGTGTTTGTCCTGTGCATGGCAGCACATCCTACCTTGTTAATCCATAGGACTGACATCTTCTTTCCCTCACTAACCTACACAGTGTCACTTTTTTTTTAATCCTCCTGACTCAACCTCTGGAATGTTGGGATTATAGGCATGCACTACCATACCTAGCTCTTGTTGCCACATTAGAGTAAGTCTGTGATCTGAGCTCCTGCCTTGATGTCTTCAAACCATCCTGGCACCCATGTGCTTTTGGAGATGGTCAGAAATCTGGGCTGATATCATGGCAATGGCTCTTATTTCTGAGTGGTTGACACCCAGTGAAATTCTGAGACTGAATCTTTATTTCCTGTCTATATGGTGGGGACAACTTGTTCAATCTGATGTGTGATGTTGGAATAAATGAAAGTAAATGTTTGGTAAATGTGTGAGGCACAGCATTCAGAAATAGCCCTACTCGTTCTAGGCTCGCAACTAACTGGGGCTGGTGTATTAAGCAGGGCATAATGTACTCCATAGTTAGGGCTTACAATTTATTTGCTGTCTTTCACTGGTTTCTGTAGAATTACTAACAGAAATTCAGGCCTGGGAAGGTGGCTCAGTGGTAGAGCGCTTGCCTTGCATGCATGAGGCCCTGTGTTCGATTCCTTAGCACCACATAAGCAGAAAAAGCTGGAAGTGGCACTGTGGCTCAAGTGGTAGAGCGCTAGCATTGAGCTGAAGAGCTGAGGGACAGCGCCCAGGCCCAGAGTTCAGGCCCCACGACCAGCCAAAACCAAAAGAGAATTACTAATAGAAGTTCAGAGCACTGGGGGCTGGGAAGGTGGCTCAGTGGTAGAGTGCTTGCCTTGCATGCCAGAGGCCCTGGGTTCGATTCCTCAGCACCACATAAGCACAAAGAAAAAAGCCGGAAGTGGCACTGTGGCTCAAGTGGTAGAGCGCTAGCCTTGAGCTGAAGAGCTGAGGGACAGTGCCCAGGCCCAGAGTTCAGGCCCCACGACCGGACCCCCCCCCCAAAAAAAAAGAAGAAGTTCAGAGCACTGGAGCTAACTGTGTTAATATTGGCCCTATGTTGCAGGACTCACCAGCCATCAGTGCTGGGGCTTTGGGGGAGGGGGGGGGGGCGTCTGCCTGTGCGTGACTTTCTTATTGTCAACATAGCTCTTCCTTTGCCTCACCATGAAACATGTTTGTTTGTTTTTTTGAAACATATTTTACTATTATAGATTCACCAGCTTAGAGAGGGAGAGGGATCTTTATAATCTGTTTTTCTTTTAAAGCCACGGAAGGAAAGGTAAACATAGATTCTCACATATAAGAAGCTGACACTGGAAGCAAACAGTGATTTGTGTGCATTGTGGTGTGTGTGTGTGTGTGTGTGTGTGTGTGTGTGTGTGTGTGTGTGTGTGTGTGTGTGTGTTACTAGGGCTTAAATCTAGGGCCATGACTAGCAAGTATTCTACTACTTGGGCTATATACCTTCAGCCTCTCTGGATTTGAGTTCAAGTCTCACCAACTTGGCCAGAGTCGGTCTGCAGCTTGCCTCAGCCTCCTAAGTAATAGGATTACAGGCCTGCCCCCAAGCACCCAGCTTGTTGTTTGTTAAGGTAGTGCTCGCCCATGCTGGGTAAGCGCTCTGTTTCTGCTCTATAGACCCACAGCTCTCACTTAGCTGTTAAATGTTGAAGACCTATCTCTTCTTCAACAAAGAAGATAAACTGTCCATGCTGAGCACAGAATGCCAGGCCACTGTGGGGGAAGAGAACAGTGGTGTGTCCCTCAGGGTCAGCTCACTTCATTGAAAGATAGTCTCCCTCTAAAATGAGTCCTCCTGCACATCCCAAACATCCTTGGGTCCGATTTGCTCTGGCTTCCAGGTCCTTCAAGAGCTGATTTACTCTCCTTCGGTCTGCAGAGAGTTATGGATGCTCTTCAAAGATGGCAGTTGTTCCATCTGCAATTATTTGACAGTAACAGTGTTGCCATGTCGCATGACTCTATGTATGCCTGAATTCCCAGTTATAGAGAAAACAAAAATGGAAGCTATCCAACCATTGGGTAGAGCTGAATAAATAATGATACAGCCATATGCTGAAGTATTAGTAATCATTAAAAGATGTTTATAAACATGGGAAGGTTTTCTCTAAGGGCACAATACAAGCTGTAAGCCTGTGAAAGATAACACTTCATTTTTTAAAAATGGATGCAAGCCAGGCACTGGTGGCTCATGCTGTAACCCCAGCTCCTTGGGACACTGAGATTGGGGACGGGGGCTGTTCCAGGCCAGCCTGGACCAAAAAGTTCACAAGACTCCATCTTAACAGAAGCCGGGCAAGGTCGTGTACACCTGACATCCAGCTATGGTAGGAAGTAAAAAATAGGAGGATCACAGTTCAGGTGTGTGCCCAGGCTGGAAGGGGGACCCAATCTCAAGAATAACCAGTGCAAAAAAAGGTCTGGAAGTGTAGCTCCACAGGATAGCACCTGCCTAGAAAAAATGAGGGCAGACTCACCAATGCACAGCTTTTGGAAAGCTTTAGAGGGTTAGAAAGTACCACCAAGTCCTACCCCAACCCCCACATCTCCCTCTTACCCATGAAAATTTTGTGGGAAACTGTTAGATGTTTTTTTTTTAGAACCTACGTGTGAGCTGTCCTGAATAAATACATTCCAAGATTCTCATACAGCCTGTGGGTTTTGTTATTTTTGACCAAGGGGAGTCTGCTTTCTGTCAGCAGTAAGGATGAGAAATGATGATTTAGTATCATGAAGATGAATCCATTACCACATTGGCTCAACTAGAAAGTTTGCTACATTTTAAGTTGTTGGAGGAAAAAATATATCTACTGATAAAAATGTCTTAGACCTACATTAGGGCATAGGGTATGAATTCCACTGTTACTTAGAGGAAATTGTAATACATTGCCAGTTTTTTGAGGATCCTTGTAAAGGAGCGAAAAGCATAAACATCCAAGTACTTTCTGGTGGTTCAATCCACATGGTAAAAGCACTGATTCACCAGGAATGAGTTGTGTGACCAAAACAGCCACTTAGACCCCATCAGAGAAAGTATCTCCAACAGGAAAACAGAGGAGATGCGTAGCCTTGGAAGCTATAATGCAATGCATGGGGGAAACCTGCGGGCTGGCACTGAATCATGAGCGTGTATGGAGGAACCTGCTGTGTGCCCTGCACTGCAAGTGCCTTGGAATGGTGCCCCCTACCCATCCCCGTATCTGTGAAGGGCTAACTTGTAAGGTCACTTCCTCAGCCCAGAGGGACAGTCTTAGCCTTGGTAGCCCTGGACTCCAGAGCCTGCACCTAGCTCCTGCATGTCCAGATCATCTTGCTTGTTCTGCCTCCTGGCATCCATTCTTCTCTCTTTTGGTAACAGCCCCTTAAAATCCTCCTGGAGATCTCTCTCCACCTGTGTCCACACGTGGTGAGGCTGACACCCAAGATACCATCTCATTAGCCACACAATTGGCATTTAACAAAAACCAAGGAAGTTGTAGTTTGAGGAACCCAAATTGTAGCTCGTTTATTCTCATAGTAGTGTCCCAAAAGACTGACTGGCAAGTCTGCTGCCTGGTCGCCAGAGACACCAGGATGAGTGTCTCAGTACACTTTGTCCCAAAGGGAGCTAGAGATAGGTTTCTTGCTGGAAACTGAAGAACTCTACAACCCCTTCAGAACCCCTGCACATCTTAATATCATTATGTGTGAGAACTGGGAGACCAATGGCACTGTGTCCACTCTGCCACAGTCCTGGTGACAATGCATGGCAAGTTCTTAGCACAGCATTTGATGCACAGAAAACACTCCAAGCTACTAGTCAAGAGGTACCGGAGCAATTATTGCCAGTAGGAGAGCCAAATCTGTAAAATGGAAATAATGATGGTCGTAAGAATCCATTTTCTCCCAGGTAGGAATAAGTTCACATAATGCTTATACAGGTTGCCTGCATTCGTTACGTAATTGGACTCCATACAGAGCTCACGGAGGAAGCATTTGTCCAGGGGCAGATTATTCCTCCCACTCTAAATTGTTAAGATTGAAGAATAACTGACTGTTTAATAAAAGAACAACTCAGCATTCAATAGAGTCAACTGGGTCCTGACACTCCTAAAATTTAAGTGTTAAGGGGGTGGATGATCCAGCTGATGAACTGACAGTTCTTTTCGTGAGGACAGTTATAAAATAACCGTAGAACTTCCTTACGATCTCAAAGTGCTAATGTGTTCTAGCTTCAAGAATGACTTGGATGGCAATCCCCTATTTCCCCTTCATTTCCATTTTCCATTTCCATGGAAATCAATATTCTGTCTATGCCTACTTGATGTCATAAGCCAGGTTTAGCTACAGAGTTGAAATTAACAGGAGAAAATATTTTCACAAAACCCAAAGACTATACAGTTCCAAAGTGGAGTCTCTGAGCACTTAAATGGACTTTACCATCACTGCCACACATGTCTATGAGACTGTTTTGCACCACCAGCTGAGCTGAATTACTGGGGAAAGGAAGAGACTTGGTCTCCTCCTGGGCAGAGGAGTCAGCCCAGGGCCAGGAAACTGGTGCGTCAGAAGCAGAATGAACAAATACACCAATATACGAGGGCTATAGGGGCTTAAATGTAGGTTAAAGGAGTCACAAATGGGAGTGGAAACTAGAATATACTGTGAAGTCAAAGTGAACTCAAGGTTTTTAGTATATATAGATGAATGGGTGTGAAAACAAACATAGATAAGCATCACATTTCTGGATAATTTGTCTGTTGAAGGACAGAGGTAGTGCTGGCACAGCACCAATCTAGGTTTTTAATACTTAGATAGGTCTTCACTACCATGAACCATGACTTTAGAGAAATGGCTAGTCTCAGAATTGGGAGAGGGAGAACAGAAGATAAGCTTGAAATGCCTTGAGGTGCTAGAACTGTAAGGAAATGTTCCCAGACCCTGGGGACGCTTGAAAGGGCTCCTGCCAGCCAAACCTGGAACAGGAGCTCCCAAATCAATCATGATTTCAGACAGACATGCAAGAATCCATGTTCTACAGTGATAGAAACAAATGGGGAGAAAATAAAATTCTCTTACAGTAGATGTCAATCAAATGTGGATGTTAGAATTAGATGTGATTATTAAAGTCACTATTTGCAATAAATGTTTCCAATAAAAGTAATTATGGATACTAATACTTGAGGATAAAAAAAAAAATGAAAGAAGCCAGGCATTGGTGGCTAACACCTGTAAGCCTCGCTATTCAGGAAGATCGCCTTTTAAAGCCAGCCCAGTCAGGAAAGTCCGTGAGACTCTTGTCTCCAATAAACCATCAGAAAATCAGAAGTGGCGCTGTGGCTCATGTGGTAGAGTGCTTCCATTGAGCTGAAGAGCTGAGGGACAGCATCCAGACCCAGTATTCAAGCCCCACGACTGACCAGAAACTGACCCCCCCAAAAAAAATTAAGAACAGAATGTTGTTATATCTCAACGTAGCTGGTGCAGTGGGTCACGCCTGTAATCCTAGCTACTCAGCAGGCTGAGATCTGAGGATCACCATTTGAAGCAATCCCAAGCAGAAAAATCCATAAGATCCTTATCTCTAATTAGCCACCAAAAAGCTGTGGCTCAAGTGGTAGAGTGCCAGCCCTGAGTGAAAAGCTAAGGGACAGCACCCAGTAGTCCAGTAACACAAGTAGCAGCACAAAATAAAACAAAACATGTGACACAACTCTTCAAACTTCTGTTACGCCCTTGGGAATTACATTTTAACTTCCAGAGCTAAAATGAAATGGTACTGAGCAGTGAAGGAAAAACATTAAAAAAAAAAAAAAGTTCTCTCTGTAAAAACCAGAGGGAGCGGGGAGAGGACTGAAGGAGGAAAAGGCAAAAGTTCTGTTTAACTTATTATTTTTCCTATAAACACAATTGACATGGTGAGTGAGCACAAAGAACCAAGGAGGAAATAAACCTAAACTTTTGTTTTCCTGGAAAGGAAGATTCTCTAGTTCCCCTCACATTTCTACTTCCCCACCCTCATTCAACGCCTATTCTACAGATCTCTCAACACATTTCTCAGTTCCTGGGTTTTAATGTGTCATGTACATCTTCCATGTCAGTGGACCTCACCAGTATTTTAAAAGACAAATTCTAAAACTTTATGACAAACAGGTGACATTTACTATCTGTCGCATTCACTAGCTACAAGGGAAAATGGAAATCAATCTTTCTCAGCATGCTACTGTCCTAACAGCTGCCAGGACATATTATTCTTCCTAAGCAAAATGAACAGTAACAACAGAGCAGGGTAAAAGAATCTATTTGGGCATAACTCAGGCCAGCCCTGATTATAGCCCAGGCTGGCCTTGAACCTGTAATCCTCCTGAGTGCTACAATTACAGGTATGTGCCATCATACTTGGCTCCGGGGACTGCATTCCTATAAAGCTAGTTCGAACTCCAACTCTGCCGTCAGCCGTGTGCAGTTCAGATAAATTCTTTTTGTTCCTCAGGATCCTTCATTTAATACCAAAACAGCATCCCATTTTGCTGCACATTTTAAGATTTGAAGAGGTATATTTCAACTGATTTTTTTTTCCTTTTAAAAATGAGTGCATTTTAAAAATTGTTGTTGCAAGCCGGGTGCTGGTGGCTCACGCCTGTAATTCTAGCTACTCAGGAGGCTAAGATCTGAGGATCAAGGTTCAAAGCCAGCCAGGCAGGAAAGTCCCTAAGACTCTTAACTCCTATTATCAGAAGTGGCGCTGTGGCTCAAGTGATAGAGCACTCGCCTTGAGCTGAAGAGCGCAGGGACAGCACCCAGGCCTAGTGTTCAAGCTCCACAACAGACAAAAAAAAAAAAAAAAGTTGCAGAAACTGATAAACAGATTCAAAAATGGGTAAAGGCCTAAAATCTAAAATTATCATGCATAGGGAAAAAAATGTAGGTTCCTAGCTGTGTAATTTTAGATGAGGAAATGGTTTCTAAATGACGCCAATAGCACAAGAAGCCAAAAGGGGGAAAATTAAATTGGATGTCACCAAAATTACACTTTTGTGCTTCAAAGCACACTACCAACCTCAAAACAGACTTTTTTTCTTTTTCTTTTTTGCAAATCATATATGTTAAGAGTTTAGGACTCAGAACTTTTTTGGAGGGTGGGATGGAGAGTGGAGTTTGAGCTCAGCACCTTGAGTTTGTTAGGCTTTGCTTGCTCCCAGCTGGCACTCTATTTCAGTCATGGCTGTAGTCTGGTATTCTAGAAGGGAGTAGTTAATTCTTTTTAACAGGCTAGCTTTATAAACCACAATTCTCCAGATCTCAGCCTCTTGAATAACTAGGATTACAAGTATGAGACACTAGTGCCTGGCTCTAGGATGTATTTCTTTAAAACTTGTTAACATAACAGTGAAAAGAGAAACTAATTTTAAAAATAGGCAAAAGATTTGAACAGACATGACTCCAAAAAGCTAAAAGCACGTGAAATGCTTGTGATGATTCATTAGGGAAACACAAATCAAAACCTTAAGGAGCTTGCTCTTCACATAGACCAGATGGAGAATAGCAAGTATGGGCAAAGATGCAGAGATCATGCACATTTCACTCATGTACTGGTGGCAATGTGAAATGGTACAGCCACTTTGGAAAACAGCTGGCAGTCCCCAAATCGGTAAGCAGAGCCACCAAATGATCCAGCAATTCTATTAAGATATAATTGGGAAAAACGAAAGTACATGTTCATACAAAACATCTTGTACGGGGGCTGGAAAGGTGGCTCAGTGGTAGAGCGCTTGCCTTGCATGCATGAGGCCCTGGGTTCGATTCCTCAGCACCACATAAGCAAAAAAAAAAAAAAAAAATCCGGAAGTGGTGCTGTGGCTCAAGTGGTAGAGCACTAGCCTTAAGCTGAAGAGCTGAGGGAGAGCACCCAAGCCCAGAGTTCAGGCCCTACGACTGGACCCCCTCCCCCCCAAAAAATCTTGCACACTAACGTCAAAGGAGCTTTCTTCATTAATAGCACCTCCCACCCCCCAAAATGGAGAACAATCAATGTACATCAACTAATGAAGGAATAAACAAAAGATGGTATAGTGGTGTAATGGAATGTAAGTCAACTACAAAAAGGACATGGACATAAAGTGTCATGGTGCACATCTATCAGCTCAGCACTCAGAAGGCTGAGACAGGCTATAAAACAAGATTATGTCTCAAAAAAGATACTAATACATGGCTACTGTATGGAAAACATGCTAAAAGGATGTTTACTAAAACATGATACCAAAACATGCTGCTAAACCCTGAACACATGCTATGTGAAAGAAGTCAGACACAAAAGGGCACATGTGGTATGACTCTTATTTTTATGAAATGTTCAGAAGAGACAAATCTGTAGACACAGAAAGATTTAATGATTGACAGGGGTTAGGAATTAGGAAAAATGGGAAGTACCTGCTAATGTATATGAGGTTTCCTTTTGGAATGATGAAAAAGTTATGGAATTACATAGTAGTCACTGCTGCACAAATAAGAATGTCCCCAAACCAATAATTTGCATACTTTAAGATAATGAATATTTTATGATATGTAAATTGTACATCAATTTGAAAAAAACAAACAGTGAATGGCCCCCTTTAGAAAGCTCATTTCCTCATTTCTGTTTTAGGTCACCTACAGGGCCATGAAACCAGGAAAATAACTGTGATGATAACTGCACCGGGAATCCCACTGCAACAACACAGGAGTCTTTCCTTTTTCTTTTTTAAGACAAAGTCTCACAATGTAGCCCAGGCTGGCTGGCCTCTAACTTGCCATCTTCCTGCCTTAGGATCTGTGCCGGGATTAACAGCATGTACCGTCTTTTCAGCAAAATTATTTCTATTTCTAACCTGAAAATCTATCTTGTATTTATTCTTGCTTTTAAACATCTCAATGTTTCTCTGAGCTCATAATTTAATCTCACTATTGTTTTCAATTTCTATTTTTCTAAAGCACCTGAGGCTACAAAAAAGCTTTTTAGGCATTTTAGTAACATTGTCATCTAGAAACAGGAAAGTATTGCTTTCTTGATGACTTTTTTTTTCAGCACAGCCATGCTCAAGTAGTGCTCTAAAATTTAATTCTTGTTCATAGAATAGTAAAAAGGCTAGGCAAGAAATAGCTTTTTAAACACTGTAGCATTATAATGTAACAGGTACAGCCAGATGTTTTGATGCATGGAACACTTGCAGCCTTTCCTTCCTCCTGGACTATAAATAGAATTATAAGGCCACTCTACAGAGTAAGGAGAGGAAAAGAGAAACAGTTTTGCAGTGCTAAGAAGAAAATATACCCTTTATATTTATCTTCTGAAACACTGTTTTGCTTATCTGGTTTTAGTATCAGAAGGCTGTGAACTTTGCATAAGCATTGTAATCCACAATGGAAGTTGTGAAAGCATTTGAAACAATAACATATTAAAGTCACATCTCAAGGTTAAAATATACATAGTTTCACCACAGTTAAATAAGAAGATTGATGCTCCTATCAAGGCTAAGAGTGAAGAGTTCTACCATTCATAAGAAGGAAGAATCAAGACCTTCCATGATTATTTTCTAGAAAATCAACAACACATTACAGTAAGACAACATAGATTTCATTAAGTTAGTTCAATGAAAGTGGCTTATCTTCAGTTTGTATTCCTGGGGCAGCAAAGGATAACCTTATCCAATTTCAGTACAATTTTTGTAGTAATGTGTACAAAATACAATCATGAAACTTAGAAGAGACCGAGCCTAATATTTATAGTTTCTAATTATAAAAACTTGAGTTCAGTATCCTTTCTTAAAAAATACAAAACTGAACAATTTCAAATACAGTCACCTAGTTGATAGGGTGTGACTAAAGTGTGTACCCACCTTAAAGATGGCAACACATCAAGGCTTTCTTCTGAATGACACGTATTCAAAAGATGATGTTCTAATTCAAACTGTACAACAAAAGCGCTTCAAAGCCAGGCACCAGTAGCTCATGCCTGTAAGTCTAGATACTCAGAAGGCTGAGATCTGAGGATTGCAGTTCAAAGCCAGCACAGGCAGGGAAGTCCATGAGACTCTTATCTCCAATGAACCACCAGAAAAGTAGAAATGTCGCTGTGGCTCAAAGTGGAAGAGTGCTAGCTTGAGCAAAAAGAGCTCAGGGACAGAGCCCCAAGTTCAAGCCCCACAACTGACAAAAAACAAAAAAGCTTATCAAAATAAGAAATGGGAGAAATAAAAATTTATTCCTAACAAAATGTGTGTATCTCACACTAGAGTAAGTCACTGGGAAATGCAGGCAAGGAGTTTACCACTCCATGTGAAAACAATCACATATCAGGATTCACAAGAGGAGTCATAGCATGTATGATATGTTTTTGTCTTTAAATACCCAAGCTTCAAAAAACTGTCCTACCAATTTGGTTTGTCTTATTTCCTTATTTTCTTGTAGCACGTCTTTTCTAAATAATTCTCCCTTTTCATTTCAGAAAATATTAAGAAACAGTTTGCAAGAATACACGCAGACATGTTTCTCTAAGGCCAGAAACTGGTTTGCTAAGGTGCACTGCTGTATTCAAGTAAAAGCCTTCTTCGGGTAAAGGGTCTATACATTTAGAACCCATTATCTTTAACCCTTGGCTGTGCCCTATTAGGACCTCCATCACTCTGAAAGTTAAAAGGTATAGTGTGCATAAAGTAGGGACAACATGGTCTCTATTCACATTTTTCTGTTTTCTGCAGTGCTGGGGATGAAATCCAGACTATGTACATGCTAGACAAGCACTGTCCCACTGAGCTACATACCATGTCCTCCACTGACATTTTTTCAAGATCTAATACATGTTCAGTCTTTCAGGCAGATTTTTTTGTATGTTACAAAACAAAACAGCAAAAGCATAGAATGAGATAGGAATCCTTTTTTCTTAGAAAGGTCAAGCAGATACTTCTTGACATCATGTCCTTTACACAATGGCATACTGTTCATATAAAAGGTCTCTTATCCTATAAAAGTCTTGACAAAGGCAGCCTTCTAATCCGATGCGTCCAGTTTCCGTCTAGAAACCAAATTAAAAAGTTCTTTAGCACATTTTCTATTCATTAACAAGCAGACATAATAACCAAAATATATTAGGCTACCTTATGATTGGTAAGGAAAGGGTTATCCTGATTCACATACTACAGACATAATATTCAGGCAGTAAATCATATGGATACATAAATGTTAGAATTCAAGTAATAAGTTTTCCCTAAAACTATATATATATATATATATATATATATATATATATATATATATTTATATATATATATGTAATATTTTGACATTCACCTTAATAAGCCTTAAAAGTCATCATATGAATATAAAGTACTTTGTGAGAATGCCCATCAAGAATTACAGAATCCAAAATGAGAAAATATCAGAAACATGCTCAATTCAGAGCGTACTAAAAACAAAACTTACTCTACGGACTGCTACTTGATTGTTGCACACAAGAACACCTCCAACAAATTCAGCTTGAATCCCCTCCCGCAAAAGAACTTGCTTGAAGTCTGATAGTCTTGGTTCATTCATAAAAACAGATTGATGTCCAGGAACCTTGGATAAGGTCAAAGGGGAAAGAATAACTTCAAATAAAACATCATACACAAAGTTGGACTGAAAAAAGTGAATACTGGCCAGGTGCCAGTGGCTCATGCCTATAATCCTAGCTACTCAAGAGGCTGAGATCTGAGAATCCCCGTTTGAAACCAGCTTGGACAGGAAAAGTCCATGAGATTCATCTCCAATTAACACCAGAAAACTGGAAGTGGCACGTTGGCTCAAAGTGGTAGAGCGCTAGCTTTCAGTGAAAAAGCTCAGAGACAGCACCCGGGCCTAAGTTCAAGTCCTACAACCGACTCAAAAAAAAAAGGTGAAGCACTGAATGTTCTCCAGGATATTTTGGTTATTCCCTCAAGTGGAGACTATAAAATCACATTCCAAGTTTGTTATCCTGGATTTTACTTCATCCGTTAACATTTCCCTCACATTTTGTGATGTTTCAGAACGTTATTAGTCATGCCTCCTAATAACAGAGATGTGTGGTAATGTTAGGCTTTTTGCTCACCCACTTGCCAGAGGGTCAACTGGAGTGCCAAGAGGCAGAACTAAACCAAAACTCACTTTCCAGATCGTGCTCTTCTGCTTAGTTCAGAGGATAATTCTTCCCTAATTCATCTCCATTCCCTCCCTCTGAGTGAAAGCCATGGATGGCACGGGTACAGAGTCAGAAAAGCAAGTGGTTCTTGCCTAATGCTGCAGCTTTCAAACTGCCTAAAGGGCTCTCACTTTAGCGGAGAGAAGAAAAAAGACGGTAATTCCTTCCCTCAGCTTCAAGAGTTGTACAAGGGAATCCAATGCAGAGGCTGCCTCTCTAGTCTACATTACAGCAGGGCTAACGATCTCACTTGACAAGCACCTAAGACTAAGTTTTAATACTATTCTAAGTCTTAACACCTAAATCTTTTTTAATAATTATTTTTAGCATACATTAGTTGTACAAGAGTGGGTTTCATTGTGACATTTCCATACATACATATATTTTCATATATGTTAATAAACTATTTCAACCATATTCATCCTCACTCACCCTCCACACCCACATTTCTCTTCACAAGAGGACTCCCCAATGGACTCCTCTACTTTTCTGTCATTATTTTGTAAAACTGCATTAACTGTCTCAAGCTTTCAGAACCATGGTAGCTCATATGTATATCCATGATATCTTTATCAGAATAACACGATTGCTTTCTCTTTTCTCACTCCCCAGCCCCCTATTGAGCAGGGGAGGCTTTTCTATCTTCTGCTGTCTTCTTTCTATTCTCCCTTAAACTTTTTTGCTGTTGTTGTTGTTTTAGGTTATTGTTTCTTGTTGCTAGTCCTACAGCTTGAACTCAAGGTCTAGGCACTGTCCCTGAGCTTTTGTGCTCAAGATTACTACTCTACCACTTGAGCTATAGCTCTACTTTTTTTTTTTTTTTTTTTTTTAATTAATTAGAGATAAGTCTCATGGACTTTTCTACTTGGGCTGGCTTCAAACTACAATCCTCAGATCTCAACCTCCCAAGTAGCTAGGATTCCAAGCATGAGACAATAGTGCCCAGCCCCTTTTCTCAAGGTTTTATGGTCTTCATTGTAGCAATCGTTTAATTCCTTGGTTAAGTTTCATTATCTAAAATCCTTTCTAATGAGCCAGATCTCTCCTGAGAACATGTACATACTAGGCTAGAGTTATACCTATACTTAATGAAAGATTTCTAGCTGTAGCAAACCCAAAAGTGATTTAAAATCTGCAATCATAGCTAATCAGGAGGCTGAGATCTGAGGATCCCAGTTCAAAGACAAAAAGGCCATGAAACTCTTATCTCCAGTTAATGAGCAGAAATCCAGAACTGGAGACATAGCTCAGGTGGCAGAGCATCAGCCTTGGGCAAAAAAGCCAGACAAGTGTGCAAGGCCCTGAGTTCAAGCTCTAATACGGTACAAAACATATGACATTCTTAAAACACTATAAATCTCCTGATTTAAAGCAGGCAGGTGCTCCTCAACAATCAAACTTGGTATTTAAAAATCCATACTAAAAAAACAAACAAAAAACAAATGACATCACAAAAAAACAGTATGTCTTTAAAAGAATATTTGTTAAAGGGTTCCTTTAAGTTTATAGCCATAAAAAGTTAACACAGCCCAGCACTGGTGGCTCGCACCTGTAATCCTAGATACTCTGGAGGCTAAGATCTGAGGATCATGGTTCAAAGCCGGCCTGGGCAGGAAAGACCGTGAAACTCTTATCTCCAATAAACCACCAGAAAACTGGAAGTGGCTCTGTAGCTCAAGTGGGAGAGCACTAGCCTTGAGCTGAAGAATTGAGAGACAACACCAGGCCCAGAGTTCTAGCCCCATGACCAACCAAAAAAAAAAAAAAAAAAAAGAGTTAACACATACATAAAAACATATCTTGAATAATTTTTTCTAAGAACTCCAAAATTAGCCTACATAAAACCTATTTTAGGTGATTCAAAACACAAGAGGAAAGCGGGAAAATGACAAATTAAGAATGAGCTATAGGGGCTGGGAAGGTGGCTCAGTGGTAGAGCGCTTGCCTTGCATGCATGAGGCCCTGGGTTTGATTCCTCAGTACCACATAAGCAAAAAAGAAAAAAGCCGGAAGTGGCGCGGTGGCTCAAGTGGTAGAGCGCTAGCCTTGAGCTGAAGAGCTGAGGGACAGAGCCCAGGCCCAGAGTTCAGGCCCCATGACCTGACCCCCCCAAAAAAAAGAAAGCTCAGGCTTTCTTACCTCGTGAGGTGGCAAGGGTTCCAGAGTAGGGATGACCTCACTCTCCTCCCCGGTTTCTTTCTCGTCATCTCCAAACAGGCTTTTCATGGCTTTCTGCTGTGCTAGAACACTGGAATCTGAAGGCGCATCTACTTGCATTTCTGAGTCCTCTCCATCATCCTTGAGCTCTCCTTCTTCCAAAATAACGCCCGTGTCCACTTTGGAAACCCTCATGTCTAAGACACCATCAATCCATGCTAATTCTGCATCTTTGGCCTTACAAAACTGAAGGGAGCTGACAAGTGAGTCTTTTAATCTCACCTGGATATGCAAACGGAAGGAAGAGGAAGAAAATTCATAGTACAAATGAGCAAATTAAATATAGCTTCTTGGGCTACGAATGTGGCTTAGTGGTAAAGTGCTTGCCTAGCATGCATGAAGCCCTGGGTTTGATTCCTAGTTACCATATAAAGAGAAAATGCCAGAAGTGGTGCTGTGGCTCAAGTGAGAGAATGCTAGCCTTGAGCAAAAGCAGCTCAGGGACAGGCCCTGAGTTCAAGTCCCAGGTCTGGCAAAAATAAATAAACAAAGCAAACTTCTTATTGTCATTTTCTAACCCTGGTAATGTGATTAAAATCTGAAAAGCTGATATTCATTATGATCTGTATGACCAAATTACTTGTAAGATCCTGAGAGCACTTGTCTGTTCCAATGTACAAATTCCTAACCTAGCCTGCACAGTAGAACCACACACAGTTGCTTTTGTTCATTTTAACACCAGGGCCTTCCTAAAGGACTCCTGACATAACCAGTAAGATGCACACATTACTGGGCCTCATGTGTAGCCATCGTGGCAATCACTGGTACTGGTTGAACTAGCTATTGGTTCACACACAAGCTGCTGTGTGAATTATGCAATCTCCCATCTCCATGTCCTTAGAATGCTGCTTCCACTTGCCCTTCCCAGAATTATTTTTCTGCCTAATAAGCTGTTGTAAGCTATTTCTTCCAGATACAGACATCATAGTTACCTAAAGCTGTCACTATCACCCATAACCAAAGATGTCTTCATTCTCTCCCATGTGCTCATTTCTATTTTCTAGATCTGTCTCCATTTGTTTCAGTTAGAAGAACCTTGATAGCTGTGATAATTGTTGAACCTGTATTCGCTTTACTTCTATATTTTTGCAAGTATTATTTGCTCAACCTGAAAGTCCCCTTGCCCCTCTCTTCATACTTGGTTATTATATATAAAAAAAAAAAAGACCTATTTAAATATACATCAGCTCTTACGCCAAGAACCTTTTTCTGAGCATCCACATTTGGAAGCCAGACATTGGTTGGCTCCCATCTGTAAATCCAGCTATTCAGGAGACTGAGATTTGAAGATTATGGTTCAAAGTTAGCTCAGGTAGGAACTCCAATAACCATCAAAAAGCCAGAAATGGTGCTAAGGCTCAAAGTGGTAGAGCACTAGCCTTGAGCACAAAAGCTCAGGGACAGTGGCCAGGCCCTGAGTTCAAGCCACAGGGGATATACACACTCAGACCCACAGACCCCCTCCTCCACATCCTCCAGATTTAGGTCAGGGCTCTGGTACTTTCCTAGTATCCCTACACTACTTCTGTCAGATACATACATGGAGAAAATTCTATGTGCTCACTCAAACCCTGTGGACTATGGACCTGCTAGAGCAGGGTACCATGTCTGTCTCTCTTACTTTGTATTCCTAATAGACCTGCCTTTTTGTTGTTACTGGTTGTAGAGTTTAAATTTAGGGTCTGGGTGTTATCCTTGAGCTTTTGTGTTAAAGGTTAGAGCTCTACCAATTTGAGCCATAGTTCTACTTTAGTTTCCTGGTGGATAATTGGAGATGAGAGTCTCACAAACTTTCTTGCCTGGTCTGGCTTTGAATGCAATCCTCAGATCTCAACCTCCTGAGTAGTTAGGATTACAGGCATGAGCCACTAGCACCCAGCCATGTACCTGTCTTAATCTGCAACAAAAGGGTTAATTTCCATGCAGCTCAGCAGCTCACCTGGTAGCAGCTTACTTACTTGGTAGATATGAGTTTCACTGGTGGCATCAACAGTCTCATGTAGCTTTGGCATGTACACTTTAATATCTTTCCCTCCAAAGGCACGGCAGCACTCTGCCAGATCTTGACTGGCTTCTGGTGGGCCATGGACAATGATCAACTGCCTTGGTTTCATCTGATTAATGATTTTTTTAATGGAATCCCCATCAGAGCGCCCTTCATAGTCTATGTAAGTAACCCTGGCCCTGTAATTAGACATGTTTTGAGCTTAGTTTTCTGACAATTCTCAAAGTAGGCTTTTAAAAAAGCAACTTTTATTCTCAGGAAGGAGATGTAAACAACGTAAAATGAAGATTTGAGAAATATGTTATATTTATTAATACGTATTATTTATATCTTAGCTCTAGACGATTCAGAAAATAAAATTTTCAAACAACCATTTACTGTATTATTAACTATGCTAAGTAAAAAAGGGTTTTGGTGGTACTGGGGTTTGAACTCAGGACCTCATGCTTGCTGGGCTGGTGTTCTACCACTTGAGCCACACCACTAGCACTGCTTTTATTGCTGTTGTGTCTATACTGGAGCTTAAGCTCCAGGCCTTAACTTGGCTTTTTCACTCAGGGGTGGCACTCTACCACTTGAGCCATATTTCTACTTCTGGCTTGTTACTGGATATTTGGAGATAAAGATCTTAAAATCTGTCTTTGAACCACCACTTTCAAACTCAGCCTTCTGAGTAGATGGGTTTATAAGCTACCAGTGCCCAGTGTTCCAGCGCTGCTTTTTGCCTGTTATTTTGCATAGTCTTATAGACTTTTCTGCTTGGACTGACCTCAAACCAAGTTCCTCTGGATCTCAGCTATTACAGATCTCAACTAAGAATAGCTTCTCAGCTATTCTTGAATATCTTGGATTACAGACCTGAGCCGCCAGCACCAGGTAGAAAAAAAGTTCAGCTACTTCCAGGCATACCATATTTTATACAAATGAGATCATTAGAGATGTTTAAGGAGTATATTTTTTGAAACAAGCAGTCAATCAGAAAAATTAAACTTGTGACTTAACAATGTTCTCTTTTATTTCCCACTAGAGTTACTATGGCCAGAAATAATATTTCTTTATGTAAGCATATAATTTAATGGGTCAACTTCCTCATCTTCCCACTACTAACAAAATTACTTTGACATTAAATGTCATCAATGAAGAAAAAAACACCATCCTACTTTGCTAGCCATTTCAAGGAAAAAGAAATTAAAAATTTAAAGCATAAGTATAACTAGAAAATAATCAGAAACTTCACATTTGAACCAATGTAAATTATCTAACTCAAGTGCTAGAAATTTTGTAATTTTCTAAATGCAACAAAAGCACTTACTTGATTTCTATAGATTCTGTTGTAGAAATACACTTGGTAGGAACATCAGATAAATCTTGATCCATTGGTTCATCCCCATTTGTCAAACCAGATTCTAATTTGCTTTTTTCTTCTTCAGTAGCTTGAAGTTCTGGCACTAAGAAATCCTCTGGTCTAAATAAGAAATCTCTAATTAGAAGTAGTAAAAAGCAAGCTAATGTTATATAATATGTACAACTAACTAGGAGGCAGCGTGATTTTAGACCCCTTAAATATTTCAAGACTTAAGCCGGGCATCAGTGCTCATATCTGTAATCCTAGCTACTCAGGAAGCTGAGATATGAAGCTCGAGATTCAAAGCCAGCCTGAGAAGGAAAGTCAGTGAGACTCTTATCTCCAATAAGCTATTCAGAAAAAACTAGAAGTGGTGCAGTGTCTCAAGTGGTAGAGCGCTAGCCTTGAGCACAGAGAAGATCAGGGACAGAGCCTGAACTCAAGCACCAGGATGGAGGGAAACATTTCAAGACTTAAACATATGTTTGACCCCAAACCAATGGAATTTCATAGTATCAAGTGTCAGATGACTATATTCATATATTATGATTTTCATAACCACTAAAGTGTGCTCTTAGCTCACATGGTATAGACTAGTGAAAATCCCTTAGACAGGCCACTGCAAGATCCCAATGGCTATAGCAAGTACTCCTACAATCTAGCCCTGCATTCTTTTTAAAATTTCTCAGTGAGGTGTTGGTGGCTCATTCCTATAATCTCAGGAAGCTGAGATCTGAGGATCATGGCTTGAAGCCAGCCTGGGCAGGAAAGTCCTTGTTAGATTCATATCTTCAATTAATCACTCAAAAACCAATAGTAGAGGGCTGGGAAGGTGGCTCAGTGGTAGAGCGCTTGCCTTGCGTGCATGAGGCCCTGGGTTCGATTCCTCAGCACCACATAAGCAAAAAGAAAAAAGCCAGAAGTGGCGCTGTGGTTCAAGTGGTAGAGCGCTAGCCTTGAGCTGAAGAGCTGAGGAACAGTGCCCAGGCCCAGAATTCAAGCCCCTCGACCGGACCCCAAAAAATAAAAATATAAAAAAATAAACCAATAGTAGAGCTATGGCTCAAAGTAGTAAAGCACTAGCCTTTAGCACAAATAGCTTAGAGACAGTGCCCAGGTCCAGAGTTCAAGCCCCATGACCAACAAAAACAAAAAAATAAAAATTCTTATAAATTTCTGTGGTTTCTTTCACCAAATCTCAATACCTTAGAGCTCAATATCTCAATATCTTAGAGCTCTCCTCGTGTACTTAAGTGCCCCAGTTCTTTCCTTTCTGCCCAAAGAAAGCAGACAATTCTGTAAAATACAAATTAACTCCCTTGTAAGCTTTTATCTTTATTTTGATGTATGAGTATCATCTATCTTTACTTACAATATGAGTGCTAAAGTAAAACATAAACATATTCATAACAGTCTCTCATCACTTTCCTGTAATTGTCCCAAGCCCACTCCCACTCTTCCCAAACACCTAGGTTGCTGCTGCAGCTCTGCTGCTTGAGCCATCCCCCCAGCCCTGTTTGCTCTGGTTATTTTTCAGATAAGGTCTTGCTTTGTGCCCAGGCCTAGACATGATCCTCCAACTTGTGCACCCTACTGAAGTTGGGATGACTGACACGTACTATCATAACCGACTTTTTGCTATTGAGATGAGGGGGTAGGGGTCTCAAAAATATTTTGCTTAGGCTGGTTTAGAAGCACAATCCTCTTGATCTCAGCATTTTATGTGCCTTGGATAACAAGAACTCATTACTGTGCCCAGATACTGGTTGAGATGATGTCTTATGAACTTTTTGTCCAGGATAGTTTTGAACCACAATTCTGATTTCTACTTCCCAAGTAGCTAATCTCAAATCATCTTTTTAAGCTTTTCACACAACCAAGTTAGGAAATATTTTCCCTTAACAACAATCTTCTAGATGTTCTTCAACATTTCTATACTTACCAATCTTTCTAACCCTTTCAAATCAAGGTAGTCAGAAGCTAACAAAAAATATATGGTGGCCAGAAAGATCAAATTCACTAGGCTGAACTAACAGTTAATACCTCCAGTCTGTTAGAAAGATAAATTTGTTTTGCTCACATACTTGATAATCTCTCCATACTCATCCCATTTAATTCTTTCTTCTGGGGCAGGAAACATAGGATAGGACTTCTTTGCCTGTTTGAAGAAACTTCCTTTCCGACTACCTTCCCCTTTCATCATCAGATCATGCTTTGTCTTATGAGCTGATGGCTGGTCAATATCTTCCTCCACATCACTCTCATCACTGGAATCTATGTCTGCCCTAGGAGGATTTGAGAATAGATCACAGAATTATTACTGTGAATTAGTAGTCAGTACAATTAAACCAATATTAAGTTATAAAGCAGTACTGAATATGACTGAATCAATATTTTAGGAAACTTAACATTAACTGCTAGCTAATACATATTTAGGTTAATATGAAAGGATTAGTGTTTTCACCATTTGAAAGATAAAACAAAAGTAATGCAGTCCAAAGGAAATAAGGAAATTTGGGTATTTTCATTTTTGTTTCTGTTTTGAGGTAAGGTCTCATTTTGTAGCTCAGGCCAGCCAAAATTGACTATGTACCATAGTGTGGCCTTGACTTCATAATTGTCCTGCCTTAGCCTCTGAAGTGCTGGAATTACAGGCCTGTGCCCAATGCCCATCTAAGTATTTTCAACTGAATGCTAGTACTAGGAATACATTCTTTTCATATTACATACATAAACTTAACTTACTCTTTTGATTGCTCCAGTTTTTTGGCAGCTTCTTTCTTTAGTTTTTCTTTTTCCAAGTATTCCTCAAGCTCTTTCCCTTCAAGCTTCACACGTTTCCTCAACTACAAAAGTGAGCCGACAAAAGGAAATACCAATATTAGGGTGAAGACAGCGGGTGTATAAGAAACTGTCCCCTATCTTTAAATTAAGCTTTCTGCAGAAATTAATGAAGTTCCTATTGGATGCAGTTTTAGATCCTAGTCTATTAAAATAGATACTGTCACTTATCTAGGAAAGATTTAAATCAAACTGGTTAAAATGCAACAATCAAGAAAAGAAAATACAGAATAGTATTTTTATAATTTGGAGTAGAGGAGGCCACATAAATCCCAAGGCCATAAAATTCACAACAGAAAAGATGAATACAACACCATAAAAAAGTAAGATCTTGAGCATTTCAAATCTCATAAAATCAAAGTAAGTTGAGGAAAACATGGGCAGCAATGCTACTACCAGAAGCTACTTTTTTCCAAGCAGTGTTTCCAAATGAAAAAGAAAGTAATGTATCTAAATAGACAAAATATATAAAGGTAATTTACAAAATAAGAACAGGTAAAATACATATGAAAAGAGATTTCACTTTACTAATGATTTAGAAAAAGGCAAAATAGTTTTAAAAATTCAATTTATTCACTTTTGGTAATGGTATTAGTGATAGAGAAAAATAGACAGATTTTGGAAATAACAGGACTAGCACTGAGACATTGGTGTAATGTTTAGAGGAAAGCAAGGAATTAAAAAGTAAGTTATACTTATCTGTGCCTTACTAAACTGTGCAGAACATGGTTCTTTGGAGGGGAGAAGCAGGGTTGGCAAAGGGGACATGGGAGCACTGGTCATATTCTACTTCTTGATCTCAGTACAAGTTTTACAGGTATATTCCATGTGAGAAAATTAGAACATGCACTAACTTTGAGTATATATTAGGCTTCAGGGAACATTCCTAGATTTCTGTCTGGAGTACATATGTGGAAAGTGCTGCAATTCCCAGAAAGAAAACAGAGAAAGGCAGCTTCAGAAGAGTAAACATTGTTTGGGATATGATTGAGTAGTAAAAAAACAACAACAACAAAACATGCCAGACAATGAAAAGGAATGACTACAGAAAACATATTCATAGGACAGTGAGCAGGGAAAGAATCCTGAGTAGTATTCTTTAAAAATTAAAAGCCTGATACATTGTATTTCTGCTGCTTCTGATTAGGATGCTTCTAAAAATCATCTTCTATTTTTTTCCAAATTTTCAATGTTGTTTTAATTCCTCAAATGGCATACTGGTATTAATTGAATTTCTAGTAATTACAATTTTCAAATTTATACTTCATACCTAGAGAAACTGCTTCAAATACTTCTGAGTTCTTTTAGCTTGGTATTAATTTCTAAGTTGCTAAATAAACCAAGACAGTATTCTACTTTTAAGCTTGCTTGGAATCCTTGATCAGAATTTAGTTACTAATACTATGCTACTCTTAAGCAGAATGAAATGCAGTCATCTAAGACCATACAATTTTTCTCTATTAACCATCCCATCTACTTCTCAGCTGCTATAAATTAGAGTCAATGAAACTAGTTTTTGGGCTCAGTTAAGCAAAACCATCTTTTAGCATATTGGTTATTCAACTGTGTTTTGGGAATTAACATAGCAGTTATAGAGTAGGTTAGTGTATGGCTGATGGTAAGATCAAGGAATTCTGTCCTAACTGCTTCTACTTCTCTGATAAGTTTGAGAGAAAGTTGACTGTTATGGATGAGACTGAGAATGAGCTGTAAGATGCCTTCCAGTTTAGGCGCTCTCAAGTTTGTGCTATTATAGGATCTCTACTGGTATTGTTGAAGTCCTGAAACAACTTTAAGTTTTATTTTTTGTCACTAATTTTTATCTATCATGCACAGTGTACCCCTCAAAATAGTTAACAAGTTTGCATGCAGGTGCTTACCTCTATTTCTGTAACTTTTTCAGAAGGATTATCTATTAGGAATCGTGCTAAAGTCCCAGGAGTTGTCCTATAAGTTAGAATGATTGAGTTTTTAGGATCCTGACACCATTGAATAAAGAGATCCCTTGAAAATCCGCATTCCAGGTCAGGCTGGCTGGCAAGTACAACTTTGGGACTCGGTACTCGAGCCAAGTCAGAAAGACCATGGCACAAAGAGAGATGGCGAAACTGAAATGGGTTATTTCTTTTGTCTTCAAAACATCTCATCAACTTATCACTCATCCATTCTACCTAATACAGGGAGAAAAGATAAACATAATTAGAAAATATTCTAACTACAATGTACTCTACAATAGTTAAGAAATTCACATCCTCTCTTGTTTTAGGTTCCTTTTCCCCATTAGTTGCTTAAATTTGTACTATTTTGACAAGCAGCTTCTTTCCTGTTTTTTTTTTAATAACCATTAGCCCCTCCTACTCCAGTTTTCATCCCTAAAAATCCAACTTTATACTGTTATATTTATAAATCACCTTAAGTCTTTGTGAGAAGGCAAGGTAATGTTCTAAATGAATAGCTTAGCATACAGCTCTTTCCAAGGGAGAGAGCTTAGTGAAAGAGTAATGAATATTTATATGAGATTGGTTCTATTTTAGTCTTTATTTTATAGATCAACCAAGAGTTAGAAAAGCAATATAAGCCAGATAAGGTGGTATGAAACTATAATCCCAGAGACTCGAGCGTTTGAGGCAGGAGGATGGCAACCTGGACAACTTAGCTATACCATGTCTCAAAAAAAATTTTTTTTGGTTGAGGTTTAAATTCGGGCTTTGCTAGGTACAGGCATTCTACTACTAAACCACGCCTCCAGCCTTTTTTACACTGTTATTTTTGAGATAGGGTCTCATTTCCTGCCCAGACATACATTTGGACTACATTCCACTTATTTTAGTAACAGATGATAGACAGTACCACCATGTCCAGCTTCTAAGTTAAGATGGAATATTGCAAACTTTTCTGCGCAGGCCGGCTTTAAACACCATTCTTGGCCTCCCAAGAAGCTTGGGTTGTAGGTATGACCCACCCAGCTTTAAAATAAAATTTTAAAAGGGACGGAGATATAAATTAGTGGTACAGTGCTTGTCTAGCAGGGCATATGTCCTATGGTCGATCCAGTCTCTTTGTCTCTCTGTCTCTCTCTCACACACACAAAAACAACCTGCTCAATTTGCAAAATGGGGATACAAATAGAAACTACTTTATAGGATGCAGATGGATTAAATGAAATACACATAAAACACACAGGCAGCCAATTGTTGTTTAGCTACTATTATTAACAACTTCACCAGAAAAAAAAAAATCCCAAAGCCCAATCTCTGTAACAAACTTCTTTATGATGAATTACAACATGAAAACAAACCTGGGACTTGGAAAACTCCACCACATTATAACTGACGTTATTTAGGAGTGCCAATGAATAAACACCCAATCCTGCATCTTTAGTTCTCCAAATCTGATCAAGAAGCTGAGCAAGTTCCAAAACTCTGCCTGCAGTGTCCACTGCTATTAATACATTCCCATCACCTCGAAGTGTCTCCAGGACATTTGCTAGAAAACAACAAAGTCAAGTCCCTACAGAACATGGTAATAATACTTTGCTACATAATTAAAGATAACTTTTTATTTTATTTTATTTTTTTTCTTCCCCTTCCCATCCCATCCTCCCCCTGCCCCATCCCATCCTCCCCCCCGCAACTTTTTACTTTTTACAATAAAGACTGTCCTATAGGGGCTGGGAAGTGGCTCAGTGGTAGAGTGCTTGCCTTGCATGCCTGAGGCCCTGGGTTCGATTTCTCAGCACCACATAAGCAAAAAGAAAAAAGCTGGAAGTGGTGCTGTGGCTCAAGTGGTAGAGCGCTAGCCTTGGGGACAGCGCCCAGGCCCAGAGTTCAGGCCCTATGACCAGACCCCCCCCCCCCCAAACAAACAAACAAAACAAGACTATCCTATAATGAAGACTATATATATATTTTTTTTTTTTTTTTTGTCAGTCGTGGGGCTTGAACTCTGGGCCTGGGCGCTGTCCCTCAGATCTTCAGCTCAAGGCGAGCACTCTACCACTTGAGCTACAGCGCCACTTCCGGTTTTCTGGTGGTTTATTGGAGATAGGAGTCTCACGGTCTCTCCTGCCCGGGCTGGCTTTGAACCGCGATCCTCAGATCTCAGCCTCCTGAGTAGCTAGGATTACAGGCGTGAGCCACCAGCGCCCGGCTAAGACTATAATTTATAAGTAAGCAATTACTAAACCAGGTACAAAACTAAAAGAATTTCACTTAGCTCACCACAAGCACTTTTGACTCTGTTAACTATATTTTCACAAAAGTAAAACACAATGTGACTATCTCTCCTTTTTTCTCCATTAAAAAATTGTATATCAAGGAAGTGGCGCTGTAGCTCAAGTGGTAGAGCGCTCGCCTTGAGCTGAAGAGCTGAGGGACAGCGCCCAGGCCCAGAGTTCAAGCCCCACGACCGACAAAAAAAAAAAAAAATTGTATATCAATAGTTTCCAATTCTTTTCCCAACAAATATACATCAAAGAAATATTTGTATGACAAAGATAATTTAATAACTATGCCAAGTACAAACAGGCCATAATGGACTCACCTGGACATACCAACAAATTTTGTTATGATTAATCCCCAAACTTATAGAAACCTATAAGCACAACTATATACATATAAAATATATTTTGTATGCATGCCTATAGAATAAAATATAGATCATATTCTCTTCCAACAAAATCATCTTTATAAATATTTTTTTCTGTCAGCTTAGAAATATTTGGTAAAAGCAAACTCTAGCAAAAAAACAATTAAATAAACAAAAGCAAAAGCCAGATGGGTGCCAGTGGTTATAGTACAAGCTGCTCAGGAGACTGAGGTCTGAAGATGGCAGAGCCACCCCAGTCAATCAAATCCAAAAGACTTTTATCTCTAATTAATCAGCAAAAAGCTGGAAATGGAGGTGTGGCTCAAATGGTAGCGTGCCCAATGTTAACAAAAAGCCAAAGAACAAGACCCAAGAGTTCAAGCCCCCAAAATAAAACCCAAAAGCTGTGTGCTGGTGGTTCACAACTGTAATCCTAGTTACTCAGGAGGCTGAGACCTGAGGATCGAGGTTCAAAACCAGCCTGTCAGGAAAAATCTACAAGACTGTTATCTCCAGTTAACCACCAGAAAACCATAAGTGGAGGTATAGTTCAAAGTGTTAGAGTGTTAGCCTTGAGTAAAAGAACTCAGGGACTATGCTGAGGCCCTGAGTTCAAGCCCCATGACTGACAAAAATAAGTAAATAAATAATAAAACCCAAGAACTCAAGAGCTTCTTAAAGTTATCAAATCTGTAAAACCCAGTAAGAAAGTGCAGACTTTTTAAGCAGACAGACTTAGGTAAACACATTTCAGAAGTGAAAAACAATTTTTCCTGCTGAAATCCCATATGGCTTCTAAAAAGAGCCTGAAGTACAGCAGCCTGAGTCACAGCAGAAGCAAGCACAGAAGGTCCAGACAAACCTCTTTAAAGCTGAGATGACTGGATTAGAGTGTAAAAAATGTGCAGCACAAACTCAGCAAACCACATGAACTTTCATCTCTTTTGTTTGCTTTCCTCTTATAGTGTGCTTTTCTAATATATACATGAAGTCATTATACAGGCATGTACCCATGAGGCACATACTTGGGAGGGTTATGTGCTGAATGGCAGGGGACAGCTGTCTTTACATGTACTCCACAAAAGCATTTCTACCTAAAATGCTAATATACTTATGTAATAGTTTCTTTGGAAATCATAGAGTGAGGCAGTCACTTATGACCAGTTAAGCAGAATAAGTAGTAATCTACACTACCATATACCTGGACAGCTACTTAAGAGGAACTTATATAATACATAATATAATACATACTCAGAAGTTGCTCATCTCTCTGTTTTCTTCTAGGCTGCACATATGTAGCATTAAATGAATCTGTGATAAGTAGAGAGGGTCTGCTTAGCATTTCCAAGGAACATCCATTTAAGTGGCTATAAAGTTTAAAAGATGCAAAGTATTATGTTACTTCAAATAAGCAATAGCTTCTTAATTAAAAACCAAGCAACTGCCTTTTTAAGGTTCTCTTATACTAACTATAAAAGTATAAACACTCACTGATTTAAAAATTCCAAAAAAGGATAAAGAGAATGTCTTCCAGAAGACAGACCATCACTCCAAGGTAAATGACATTCCCCCCCCCCCCCCCCCCCCCCCCCGGTCCTGAGGCTTGAACTGTGGGCCTGGGAGCTGTCCCTAAGCTCTTCAGCTCAAGGCGAGCGCTCCCCCACTTGGGTCACAGAGCCACTTCAAGTTTTCTGGTGGTTAATTGGAGATAAGAGTCTCACATGGGCTTTTCTGCCTGGGCTGGCTTTGAACCATGATCCTCAGATCTCAGCCTCCTGAGTAGCTAGGATTACAGGTGTGAGCCACTGGCACCCAGCTATTTAAAAAAATTTTTTAAGATAAGTCTTGCTACCTAGCCTAGATTGGCCTTGAACTCACAATTCTACTTTACCTTCCTGAGTGCTATGATTAGCAGTGCCTGCCTTCTCTTGCCACAGTGGTAGAAATTTTCTATTGTGTCTATACTGTATTTATGCATTACTTCCTTTGATTGATGCATTTACTAGAACACACAAGTATTGACAAATGGCTTTCTAGAAAGTTTTAACTTTTTTCCAGAAAAATTCAACCAGAAGGAATGACCAACTTATCAAATACTTCACAGAAGGCTACCATCATTTAAAAATACTTTTAATATATCTTATATTTTAATTCTTGTCTATTTTTCAAGATATGTATATACATATTATGTGTATATGTATATATTTTATACAATATATACATATATGCACACACACACACATATCTACATATACACACACAGGTCCTGGGGCTTGAATTCAGGATTTAGGCACTGTTCCTGAGCTTCTTCAAGGCTAGCACTCGATCACTGGTGCAAGAGCACCACTTTCAGCTTTTTCTGAGTAACTTATTGGAGGAAAGAGTCTCATGGACTTTCCTGCCCAGGCTAACTTTGAACCACAATTGTCAGCTCTCAGCCTCCTGAGTAGTTAGGATTATAGGAGTGAACCACCAGCATCTGGTGCAAGTACTATATTTTTGATCAACTGAATAATTCCTGATCTTATATACATGTAAATGTTTGGCTAATTTACTGCAAATATTTTCCCTAGCTTTTTTTTTAAATAATTGAGTTTATTATTTCAGATAGTTTCAAGCTATATGAAATCAATATTATCTGATTTTTCTTTTGAAACTTGGTCTGTTATCTTTACGTTGACAATGTTTCTTCCCAATCAAAGATCAGGCTTCCCCTTCTATTTAATTCTAATCCATCTAAACTTTGTTATACTGCAAAAACACAAATCTATTTTTTTCCAAAATAGTTGAAATCATTCACCATGTATCCAACTGGCCATCCTTTTCAGGTTAATATATGATTATAAAAGTCTAAATTAGAGCCAGGCGCCGGTGGCTCATGCCTATAATCCTAGCTACTTCAGGAGGCTGAGATCTGAGGATCGTGGTTCAAAGCCAGCCCAGGCAGGAAAGTCTGTGAGACTCTTATCTCCAATAAACCACTAGAAAACCAGAAGTGGCACTATGGCTCAAGTGGTAGAGTGCCCGCCTTGAGCTAAAGAGCGCAAGGACAGCACCCAAGCCCAGAGTTCAAGCCCCATGACTGACAAAAAAAAAGTCTTAAATTATTCAAACCATTAGTATCAAATATTTTATTTTATTTTATATTTTTTATATTTTGGTCGGTGCGGGGCTTGAACTCTGGGCTTAGGCGCTGTCCCTGCGCTCTTTAGCTCAAGGCGAGTGCTCTACCGCTTGAGCCACAGTGCCACTTCCTCAAATATTTTAAATGTAAAGATCTTGAGGCTACTGAAATCTAATATAAAACAGCTATGACCTTAACGTACAGATGTAACAAAAATAATTAAAATGAACATCAAAAAATTTATAGTTATCCTGTGAATACTAAATATACAAATATACTATTGTGTCCCTTTTAAAGGGAATCTGACATTAAATATAATTAAGTTAGATGATAATTACTGATTTTAGAAATAAAACCCACAAACTTCTGTTAAGCAGTAAATCAAGAGCATTTAAATGAAATTTGATGTACAAAAATATTCACTTCTTTTGCAACTGGGAAATACCTAGTTTATGCAGTAGTTTATATAAGAAATTTTAAATCCATTTTATGTCCCATACCAAACATTTTTCTTTATAATACAAATAGTGAAGCCATTCACTGTTGGATGTTTTTAAATTACTGTTGACTCCTGGTTTTAAAAAAAGTCAAGCCTGGCGCCAGCTCATGCCTGTAATCCTAGCTGCTCAGGAGACTGAGATCTGAGGATCAAGATTCAAAACCAATCCAGGCAGAAAAGTCCATGAGACTCTTATCTCCAATAAACCACCAGAAAAACCGGAAGTGGTGCTGTGGCTCAAGTGGTAGAGCGCTTGCCTTGAGCTGAAGGGCTGAGGGACAGCGCCCAGGCTGAGTTCAAGCCTCACAATCGACAAAAAAAAAAAAAAAAAAGTCAAAAACCAAAAGAATTATTTTTCTTGAATTTTCCCTCCAAAGAGTAATAGCAATTGTATTCCTTTAACTTTTGTCTTGATATACCTACATCTCCCTCTTGTGGTTGAAGTCAACTGCATAAACAATTTCTTCTTCTCCATCTTTGACTATTTTCCATATTGTTCCACCTATCATATGACCAGCTGGCAAAGGTGTGATGGACAAACCATGGCCTTTACCTATGCCAATAAGAGATTAACAATATTAGATTTCTCCAACAACCCTAAAGAAAAATTGCATTTTTCAACTTGTCCAATGATACAAAGTTCAAAAGTAAAAATGCATACAAAAAAAGCAAGTCTCTCTGTCAGGGGGTAGGTACTAGCCACAGGGGATTGGGCTAACAACGAGGATGAAAGAAGTTGAATACAGCAGAAATAGTTTGTTTGCAACTATGAAAATAGAACAATGAAATCTATAAAAATTGTTCTGAGAAAAGAAGGAGGGGCACAAGAGTGATAGAGGGGGGAAGACTGATTGGAATAACTATAAATATGTGAGAATGTAATAATAAAACATCCCCCAAAACGAATTTGTTTTTAAAAGGAAATTTTACTTTCCTGTCTCCAGCAACTCCATTTCCATTGAAGGAAAATACTCTCATATAATGTATTTTTACAGAGATATTTGTGCTTATAGAGAAATTCACATACTAGACCTTAAAGGTAGTAAACTAATGTTTAGTATTAATTATTTTATTTTGTGGTGTTGAGGACCAAACCCAGGGTTTCCTATATGCTAGGCAAGTGCTCTACCAATGAGCTTCATTCCAGCCCTAAGTTTCAATATTTATATTGTTAAACAAGTTATCAAATGTTTCCATTTTTGTTAACCACCAAACTGACAGAATACAACTCCATTTTCTTTTTTTGTAGGTCACAGGGCTCGAACTCAGGGCCTGGGTACTGTTCCTGAAATTTTTGCTCAAAGACAGTGCTCTACCACTTTGAGCCACAATGCCACTTGTGGTTTTCTGGTCGTTATTTGAAGAAAAAGTCTCATGAACCTTCCTGCCCAGGCTGGCTTTGAACTGTGATCCTCAGAACTCAGCTTCCTGAGTCACTGGTGCCTGGTGACTCCATTTTCATTCCATCGCAAAACTAGAGAGATACTATGGAAACCACCAACTTCTACTTCCTGGCTAGCCCCACAGAGACCATTATTGAGCTATTTTTAATACCACAGCACATGCGCGCACGTGTGTGTGTGTGTGTGTGTGTGTGTGTGTGTGTGTGTGTGTGTGTGTGTGTGTGTGTGTGTGTACTGTTCTTCTAGGGCTCAGGGCACTCAGAGTACTGCCCCTGAGCTTTTGTGCACAAGGACCAGTGTGTGTGTGGGGGGGGGGCACTCAGGGTACTGCCCCTGAGCTTTTGTGCACAAGGACCAGTGTGTGTGTGTGTGTGTGTGTGTGTGTGTGTGTGTGTGCTGTTCTACTGCCCCTGAGCTTTTGTGCACAAGGACCAGTGTGTGTGTGTGTGTGTGTGTGTGTGTGTGTGTGTGTGTGTGTGTGTGTGTGTGTGTGTGTGTGTGTGTGTGTGTGTGTGTGTGTGTGTGTGTGTGTGTGTGTGTGTGTGTGTGTGTGTGTGTGTGTGTGTGTGTGTGCGCGCTGTTCTTCTAGGGCTCAGGGCACTCAGGGTACTGCCTCTGAGCTTTTGTGCACAAGGACCATCCCTCTCGTACTTGAGCCATGGCTCCACTTCTGGCTTTTTAGTATCATGGACGTTCTTACTGGGGCTGGCTTTGAACTGTGATTCTTAGATCTCAGCTTCTTGAGTAGGTAGGATTACCAGCATGTGCCACCAATAATCAGTTTACCACAGTTTAGGGTTTTTTTTGCCTGGCACTGGGGCTTGAACTCAGGGCCTGGGCTCTGTCCTTAATCTTCTTTTTGTTCAAGGCTAATGCTCTTCCACTTGAGTCACAGTGCCACTTCTGGCTTTTTCTGAGTAGTTTACTGGAGATAAGAATCTGATGGACTGAATCCGGTGGACTTTCCGGCTGAGCTCTACAAACTGTGGCTCTCAGATCTCAGCATCCTGAGTAGCTAGGATTATAGGCAGGAGCCACTAATCCCTGGTACCACAGCTCATTTGGAAGAAAATCTTTAATGGAATATATTTCTCTCTGTAGTGAATAAACAGACTTACTATATGACATCTTCATTAAATGATAAATATTTTAATGTCCACTTCTATAAATTAGTCAGTTTGGTTAGGTGCCAGAGACTTCATTTACTTCAGTTACTACATCAAGACATCTGAGCTACTCTGTCTCCTGAATCAAGGTATACACTCCAAGAAGGATTCAAATACATCACTTTTTATCATTCTGCACAGTAAAAACTAAAATAAGGCTTTTCCGCAATAAATATGAAACACATCTTGTCATTTAGTATGGATTATAAAATTCAAATAGAAATTCAGAGTTCCACATTGAGGCAAAAAATGCTGATTTTATTCTTGTGCTATCATGCTTGTAACTGGATTAGGAATGTTCCATATTTTTCAGAATGTTGAACTCTCTTAGTAGGAAAGTGCTTGCCTAGCACGCAAGAAACTCTGGCTTGGATCCCCTCACTGATATGAGGGTAGGAAGCACTATTAGTCCAACAATCTGCTACTGAAACATTTGTTACCTTTCAAATTGACAATCTGAGAGAATTTTAGCTGCTGTATTTTATCAAAGGCTGCATCCACATCATCCAATGTAAAGAGTGTAAAATCTTCTGTATTATGTCGAGACTAAAAGTATATATAAAGAAAAGGTTAAAAATGATCACTGATGGAGAGCCTGAGTTTTTTTTAAGTTTTTAAATTACCTGATAAAGATCATACATGAACATCTGTCCCATTTTATAAACAGGAATGGTTGCATAGATAGCACAGTTCAGACCCAACTTCCCCACAGCATATGGGAGGGCACCAAGATGGAGAGGATCAGGGTGAGACAGGAGTACTGCATCGATCTGGTGAACATGCCTAGGAAAACAACCAAGATGACTACTCACTCGATTCTGGTTTGTAAAGTAAAGGCAGAACAGTCAAAATAATTCACCCATTCTGGATTGAACATTGATGGGACAGAAGAGCAAAACAATAAACTAAAGTAATGAGACTTCTAAATTGTAAGTATTACTATCCTGGCTCTGCACAGATAGCAATATTATGGGGCTGGGAAGATGGCCCAGTGGTAGAGTGCTTGCCTTGCATGCATGAGGCCCTAGGTTTGGTTCCTCAGCACCACATAAACAGAAAAAGCAATATTATGCATAGGCACATCTAAATCTGGTTTTCTTTTTTGCTTTTTTTTTTTTTTTGTTGGTCATAGGGCTTGAACTCTGGGCCTGGGTACTGTCCCTCAGCTCTTCAGTTCAAGGCAAGTGTTCTATCATTTGAGCCACAGCGCCACTTCTGGTTTCTGGTGGTTTATTGGAAATAAGTGTCTCACGGACTTTCCTGCCTGGGCTGGCTTTGAACTATGATCCTCAGATCTCAGCCTCCTGAGTAGCTAGGATTACAGGCGGAGCCACACTGGCACCCAGCTAAATCTGTTTATCTAGAGATATTTTTTAAAAAAAGTAGACTCCACATATGTTGATCTTGAATGAATAGGTATTTTGTACAGTATTCATTTTGTTCAAGAACTAAACTTAGAATTTCAGAAATTGCTAAGGAGGAGACACTTAAATGGCCACATATTATGTATTGAGCCTTGGTTTTTTAGCATGGTAACTGACAGCATAAACACATAGTAAAATATCACTTAATGAGGAAAGCATATGTTCTTATTGATAACAGAAAAGTGTTTTGTTTTGTCTGTTTGGCTTCAAGTTCTAATCCTTTTTTAAAAATTAAGTCTTCTTTCCTTCAATAATTAATATAATAGCAAATATAATTGAAATTATTTTTTGGCAAATTAGGATCCTTTTGTGTATACAGTATAACTCTACAAACCACATCATAATACAGGAATAGTAGACACAGGAAGTAAGCTCACACAACACAACTGCAGGTTTCCATTGGAACAAAGGTCCCGTCTCATTTGTTTACAAATTCTTCTAACTTAGGGAGCAAAATTCCTATGATCTATTAACCAAATAACAATTATTGAAGATTTCTTAAATTTCAACAAAGTTTGTTCAATCAAAACTTTACAAGTTAAAATGTCAATATTTAGCTTTTTGGCATATGTAGAGCTCATTCACTATATACTAAATTAGTGCAAAGACAGTGATAGTATAAAACATCAAAGTAGTATTACAAAAGGGTGAAAAGAGAAGCTTATTTAATCTTTTTGAAAAGCTCATAGAATATGAAATGTAACTTACTTCCTTAGGGAATCTATGATATCCATAGAAAAGTGCTCATCCCAGCCACAATCCAGTAAAAACCTAAACTCATCAACCTGTAGAAGATAGCAAAGAGCCGACTCTTCTTGGACCCCTGAGAGGGTAGTTAATTTGATAATAGAGGTCATCTTTTTGGTCCAGTAACAGTAATCTAAAATATTCTTTCAAAAGAAAAATAAAAGCAATTATAAAAGCATAGCCTAAAATATATAACAGTGAAATATACATTATATCAAGTTTGCAAGTACACAGAAATTCCATAAAGATGGAAAGAAATATTTTAAAGATACTTATCAAGTTCACAAGTACAAGCATACTCCTTACACTATTGTTTACAGAGTCCTTTAGTGCCTCCCCAATGTGACTTAAAAGAAGTGAACTTTGGAATCAGATTGACCCAGACCTGAATCTTCCCCTTAATGATTTGAAGCAAATAACTGACCTTCCCTCCTCTACATATCCCAGCCTATAAAACATTAGTACAAATAGAAATGTAAACAGGATACTGAGGAATTTCAACTACTACCTATCTGTGATAGCATTCACTACACAGCAGTACAATGACTAGTGTACAGGTCTCTTTCTCCTATTAGACCTATGGTTCTCAAATAACCCTTTTAAGACTCTAATTGAAAGTTATGAGCTGGGCACTAGTGGCTCATATCTGTAATCCTAGCTACTTAGGATGCTGAGGTCTGAGGACTGTGGTTTAAAGCCAGCCCAGGCAGAAAATCTGTGAAACTCTAATTTTCAAATAATCAACAAAATGGCAGAAATGGAGCTGTGGCACAAGCAGTAGAATACTGAGTTCAAGCAGTTCAAGCCCAGGACTGTTACACATACAAGTTATAGATTCTCATTTGTCTACCACAATCCTTAAGCACACACACACATACATACACACACACACATACATACACACACACACACGCACACACACAGAGAAACATGCATGCACCTTTCATGAAGTTTAATGTTTAAGAACCCTTGCACTGGAAATGTAAGCAACCGAAAATAGAGGTAGTACTTTATGGTACTTTCTAAAACAGAACCTGACACATATATATATATATCAGATGACAGTATGTGCAGGGATACCTATTACATTCATGTATTTCAAGAAGATTAACATGAAAACATCTGGGATTTAGAACCTAGAACTGTGTGACAATAAACAAATGTAGTGATAGTTCATTAACAAAATTCAACTCCACAAAAATATTTCAAATTTTACCATCTTAAGACATAATTGGCCTTTCCTGGCTGACTGTACGAAAGTCACCAAATTATCTGATGATCTCTCACCATCTACCCAATGTCATCAACTAAGTAAGATAAAGGGACTACCTACTTTCCATAACAAGTTGATCAGAAGCTAATCCTACTATGTCTACTTGTTCATCTGATTTACAGAAAACAATCAGGTTCCTACGATATCCATAATCATAGATGTATATACATCCCCCAGCTGTACCCCAATCCCCTGCCATTTCTCACACATCTTTTCAGTCTGATCTCTGGATCTATGACTATACTAACCTGTAACTTCAGTCTCTTCTCTGAAAACTCTCATCTGATTGTCTTCACAGAAATCCAACTACTGCTTAATGATTTTGTCTCCTAGGCAGCTTTTTCAAGGGCTTAATTTTAAACCTCTTATACTCTCTAGAACTCAAAAGCAAGACATATGTTCCTTGTTCCTCACTGTAGCTTCCAAACTAAGCCTTTTCTTTCCTCTTAAATATTCAAGGCCCAATAAAACTCATGCCACTCAGCTAGCTCCCTATTAGCCTTCCCTGTTTCCCTCAGTCCTGGCATCTATTAGCCTGCTGATTCACTGTGGACTTTTGTTCCTGAACAGGTATTCTTTCAATAACTTCAATATCGATCTCTCAGTACTTTGACTTCCTTGATTCCAATAATCTTTGTTTCACTTTAGCCACCACCATCACAAGTAAGACTCTAGGCCTTAACACTAAAAATGCTTACACCACTTTCAAAATTTTATTTGCAGGGGCTGGGAATGTGGCTTAGTGGTAGAGTGCTTGCATAGCATTCATGAAGCCCTGGGTTCGATTCCTCAGTGCCACATAAACAGAAAAAGTTGGAAATGGTGCTGTGGCTTAAGTGGCAGAGTGCTAGCCTTGAGCAAAAGAAGTACAGGGACAGTGCCCAGGCCCTGAGTTCAAGCCTCAGGACTGGCAAAAAAAAAAAAAAAACAACTCAGGTCCTTTGATCTATGATCCCTTGTGATTATTTTGCAAGCACTCTCAAATATCTTGCTTCTTGAATCCTTTGTTTAGCCTGGCAAAACCCCAACCTTGGTTAACTGCAATCATTCACTTGTCTACACTAGCAGCTGTATGCTGCTGAGGGGGGAAATTTGCTGAAGAGTTCAAGGGCAAGATCTCAAACAGGCTATATTTCTGTCAATCTGACTTGTCTTTGCAGGTTGGTTGTCTGCTTTACACCTCTTCTCTGCTCAAGCAGTCTCCCTCTTCTCCGTACTCTCACAGCATATAAATGTAATCAGATAGTAAGTAAAAGTAATCATACAGTAATGTCTCATTTCCAGATACCGCATTATGTTAACATTACCAGCATGTACCCTGTTGCATCTCCCATCATATGGAATGATCAGCCCTGTCCAACCAAGGTCAGTTCCTGTGTACTGTTGAACCCATCTTACTTCTAAGGCTTGATTTCCTCAGACATCTTTCTTCTCTCCTACATATATTCTCTAGAATTTTCCAACTTATAAAAACTCTCTTAATCCCAAAGCCCCTATACTCATTGTATCATTTCTGTTTCTCTTTCAAGGCTAAACATTTCAATTTTTTGTGGTGTTTTTTTGTTTGTTTATTTGTTTTTGCCAGTCCTGGGGCTTGAACTCAGGGCTTGGGCACTGTCCCTGGGCTTCTTTTCCTCAAGGCTAACTAACACTCTACCCTTGAGCCATAGTCTCATTTCCGGCTTTTTCTGTTTACCTGGTACTGAGGAATTGAACCCAGGGCTTCATGCATCCTAGGCAAGCACTCTACCACTAAGCCACATTCCCAGCCCCTTTTCAGAGTATTTGTCCACAAACATGTCTCCTATTCACACCACTGAGTAGCCAGAGCAGGGAGAGAGTTACCAATAACTTATAAAAACACTTCCAAGCCAGGTGCCGGTGACTCACACCTGTAATCCTAGCTACTTGGGAGGCTGAGATCCGAGGATCATGGTTCAAAGCCAGCCCAGGCAGGAAAGTCATGAGACTCTTATCTCCAATAAACCACTAGAAAACCAGAAGTGGCCCTGTGGCTCAAGCAGTAGAGCCCTTGTCCTGAGCTGAAGAGCTGAGGGACAGCACCCCAGCCCAGAGTTCAAGCCCCACGACCAACAAAAAAAAAATACTTCCAGTGAGGTGGTCTCATACCAACCTGAATTTCTGAAATTCTTTTCTATCTCCACTTGTGAATTCTTCCAATCCAATTCATTCTACAATGTTCTTGGATCATTTTAAAGTCCTTTTCCCACTCTATAACATGATTCTATGTTCCTCCAAATACTTAAGTGTTCTGTATAACTGCTCTTTACTTGCTTTGTCCCCTTCTCTTCTGGCCTCTATCTAGAAAGTGAACTTCATGAAGGCAGAAACTGTATCCTTAAATTATAGTCAGTGCCTCTCCACAGTGCTTGCCATACAGTGGTAATCAATTCCTTGAATGAATGAATGAGTGAATGAATGAGGACCTGGATAATTCTCCCTGCCGAAGTGTCTTGTTCCAGTTTGACTCAGAACCTAAGAAAATGTCTGCTCAAATCTATGTTAAGTCCCATTTTCTTAATTTAGATTAGCTTAAAGATACAACTGAGTCAATGTGGAAACTCTTATGCACAAAGATGCAGATTTTAACAAGTAAAAATTTATTCACATTATAAGTCCTCATAATAATAAAACTGGCTTCATGCTCACTTGGCTTGATCATATAGCTGGTACACTATCACCTGAGTCACACCTCTGGCCCAGTGTTTTGCTGGTTATTCTGGAGATGAAATATCTGGGATTCTTCTGCCCCGGATAGCTTTAAACCTCAGTCCTCTATATCTCATTCTCCTGAGTAGCTAGGATTACAGGCCTGGGCCACCAGTGCCCAACTAAAAGCTGTATCTTTATGAGGCATTCAGACATTTATTACTTACCAGTATCTGTTGTACAGATGAGGAAACACCATGAATTTAGAGGAAGTGGTCTTTGTAAATCTGAAAAACAAGTAAATAAGTCTCATAAATGGGATATTAATAACTTGCTTGTTTTATAACTATGTTTTAAATTGTATGTCTTTCCCTAAGACACCATGAGCAAGAGCAAGTATTATATGGTCCTGTTTTCTTTTGGTAGTCTTGCTATGTGGCCTAGGCTGGTTTCTGAACTCTAATTCCCTGCCTCAGTCTCCTAAGTCACAGGATCATAGGCATGCACCATGTATAGTCCATTAAAAAAAAAAAGCACAATAACTTTAGGAAGCCTAGGTTTGCATAAGAGATAGTATAATAAAAGACAAATATAAGTAATAATGAGCCGTGATTATAATTTAATTAGGAGTTTAACTATGCATTTAGAAAATAAGGTTTAACTGGGCATTGTACAGCCCATCTTAGCCCAGGAGAAACAAGAAGATCACAGGGTTCAAGCCTAGTCTACAAAAAGAAACCCTGTTTCCAAAAAAAAAAAAAAAAAAAAACCACACACACACACACACACACACAAAACAAGGACAAGGAAGATAATTATTAGTTAAAAGCTTACTGAGAATCATGGAAGAATAGGTCAAATCTAGATTATTCTTTAAAGACTTATGAGGCCTGGATAGAAACACAGAAGATATTCAAAACACAGGAATGGTATAAGCTAGAGCACAAAACACAGAATCTGAGAGTACCAGTAATAATCTAGCCCAATACATTGACATGGAAACAAAAATGGAAGCAGAAAAGCTTAATAAACATAAAAGGGCTGAATGATGAAAGGAAATCTTGGAACTAGTTTTACATGCTACAAAGAAACATTTTAAGATTCCTTAACTAGCATGATAGAAAAACTTCAATATTTTAGGAAAATTAGCTGCTAGGAATGAATACAAAAAGCAAGGAAAGAGGAGAGGAACTGCTAAATACTCCTCAGAAGTTTTTCTTGTTGTTGTTTTGTTTTTTGTTCACCCATGTGGCTTGAACTCTGGGCCTGGGCGCTGTCCTGAGCTCTTCGGCTCAAGGCTAGCGCTTTACCACTGGAGCCACAGCGCCACTTCCAGTTTCCTGGTGGTTTACTGGAGATAAGTCTCATGGATTTTGCTGCCTGGGCTGGCTTTGAACCACAATCCTCAGATCCCAGACTACTGAGTAGCTAGGATTACAGGCGTGAGCCACCGGTGCCAGGCTTCCTCAGAAGTTTTCTGCTTCAAATCCGGAACTAAATTCTTCAGTCTCCAGTGTATTTTATAATTCTACCACATCAATTCACTAATCATTCTGTAACCAGAACTAGAAACTCCATAAGCTTTAGTCTTCCCTTTCCTTTCTCTTGGACAGTCTGTTACTGATTTCAGATTATTTTCCATAAGAATGACTTACATGAATACCACTGGCCTTCTTTCCTACTCTCTGTACTTTACCAGGTCTCATTATCTTAAATTGGGGAGGGGGGGTTCCTTCATTAACCTTAATCTAAATACAGCTGCCAGATTAACCTTGAGTAACACTGCTATACTTACTACTAGAGGAGCAAGGGAGACAAAAAACAACTGAATGCCTTTCCTGGCAATGGAGGGTGCCAGGAAGTTGCTCCGAGGTCCAGCTCAAATTCCACCTCCTCCTTAGTTCCCCCATCACTAGTCTAGACTAGACTAGACTAGCTCTGTTGCAGATATAATTTTTTTTCACAGCCATAGTGTAAAGTAAAAATAAAAAAATAATTTTAGCTTTTAACACTGTAACCAAAACATTATAATTTCCACATGTAATCATTACAAGTGAGACCATTTTTTGGTCAGATTTTTTTGTGTTATCCTCAAAATCTAGTATATATTTATAGCTCATCTCAATTCAAATTGACCACATTTCAAGAACCTAGTACCGCATGTGACTAGTGGCTGCTGTAATAGCATAGGTCTAGACGCTAAAATCAATGCTTTGGGCTGTGCAGCACTGTGTTTTAATGCTCCTAAAATGCAGATTGGCACCATTCTGTTTTTAATGTACATGTCTGACTGAATTTTAATGTCATCACCAGCCATGAGGTCTCCCAGACTGAAAACCAGTCACCTTCTTACCAGTAAATGGCTGGCCACCAAATGAATCCTACCCAGCATTTACTTAAGTCTCTCTGAGATCCTTTATTGTCTTACTCCATGGGGATACTCAGCTTACCTGAATGACAAAAATTTCCTCTGATCTAGTTTTTCATCATACACCCATCAGTGAGACCATCCTAACAAATATCCCCACACCCACTCTGGGTAATCAATCAGCTGCTGACTTCTTGTGGAAATCCAAACTTCTAAACTTTTCAGTTGGAAATCAAGATCATACATAACTGATGACAAACAACCTACCTGTTTCTTCTTTACCAACAACCCTTTCACTGTAAGCTCACTGCAAAATTAATGTGTGTTCAAAGTAGTGAACCCTCACTATATGATAAATTCTTCCAGGGCAGGATTGATTTTGAGTAACACTACTTCACCTCAAATACATGCCACAGTTAATTGCTCTCTCAATTAATGAACAAACACTTTGGGGACAATTAAAAATAAAGTAATGCAAAATCTAAGGGCAAGCAGAGTCTGGGCAAACTCTGACGGCCCTTGTCTGTAATCCTAAACTGGGATCTGAGGGTCATGGTTCAAAAGCAGCTGGGGCAGAAAAACCCTGAGACTCTTTTCTCCAAATAACCAGCAAAAAGCCAGAAGTGGAGCTGTGGCTTAAGTGGCAGGACGCCAGCCTTAAGTGAAAAAAGCCCATAAGCATTTGAGGCCTAAGCCGGGCGCCGATGGCTCATGCCTGTAATTCTAGCTACTCAGGAAGCGGACATCAGAAGATCACGGTTCAAAGCCAGCCAGGGCAGTAAAGTCCATGAGACTCTTATCTCCAATAAACGACTAGAAAACCGGAAGTAGTGTTGTGGCTCAAGTGGAAGAGGGCTGGCCCTGAGCTGAAGAGCGCAGTGACAGCGCCCAAGCCCAGAGTTCAAGCCCCTCCCCCCCCCAAAAAAAGAATTTGAGGCCCAGCGTTCAAGCCCCAGTACTAGTTCTTTTTCCCTCAACATACACACAGTCAGAGCTCAATGAATTAGAAAAGTTTCTCTCCTTGCATTCAGGAACGACAGTCCTTGGTAAAGGGGGTTTAGAAGGTAGCGGAACTGAAGTTAGGAGAGGGGCATAAACGATCACTCAGGTTCACCTGGTGTCAGGCGGCCAGATTGACCTCCTGTTTTCTGAAGAGCACGGAAAACAAGAGCAAGAAGGAATGGGTGAGACGCTGGCAGATCTCAGTGTTAATGAGGGTCCAGGGAGCTGGGCACAGAGGACAAGCCTCTGCAGGCGTGGCACGACATCTAAGAGGTCTAAAGTATTTTGTGCCCAGTGCTCAGTAGCCCTTGGAACCCAAGAAGACGGTGGGGTGGCTGGAGGTCAGGACCGCCGCCAGACACGAGCGAAGCTGGCCTGGGACGGTCTCCTCCCGCGCCAAGAGGCGCAGAGCCAGCAGCAAAGGAGGGAAGGAGAGCGAGCGGGCCAGGGCGCCCTAGGCACCGCCACAAACCCAGGGGGCTCCGACCCTCGGAGAAGTCCCTGCTCTTCCGGTCGCAGGGCACTTCTGCCCGGAGGGACCCGACCAGCAGGGCCCGAGGCCGCGGGGCGCGCGTCCGCCCGGCTCTCCCCCAGGACCGAGGCCGCACCGCCACCACCACCCCCAATCTGGAGGCGCGCTCTTCTCTCCCGCCCTCACTTGCCTCGCCCGGCCTCCCCCAGAGCCGTTCACTTTCCCTTCCCAACCCCTAGTCGGATCCAAGTTCAAGAGGAAGAAAAGCTGGTGCTCGCTCAGCAGCAGCAGCAGTGAAGAACGGCCGGCCGACGACGCTCACTGGACGCCGCCATTTTGCGCCTAGAGGGGAGCCGCTGAGCCGGTGACGACTCGGATCCTACCATCTTCACGGGGAGGGGGGAACAAGGGGGCGAAGCCAAGTGAAGTCGAAGGCTTGGAAGGCTCGCCATCCGGGACTCGAGTTTTCTTAAGAAAGTATTGAAGTTTCTAACGCCATGTGATGAGAAGAGGCAACTCTTCGGAGAAATATAAGTGGTACCTTTTGGCGCCCCTTCCCTGTACCCCCCTGGGCGACACGACAAGTGGCACCTCCCGAGGTCGCAACTTCCGCCTGCGCAGATCGAGGCGTCCGAAGCGGCTGTCCTTGGTCGTCTGGTCGTGATCTGCACTCGGGCCTGGCCCGGCCGCAGGTAGGTCTTAGGACTCTGAATGGCGGTGGGGCCGCTGGTCGAGATTGTGCAAGCGGGGAGGGTTCAGGGAGAGCCCTCGGCGGTGGCTTGTACCAGACGGACAGGTGGCCGTGTCTCCCCAGAGAAAGGGGGAGGGGGGGACGTGGGCGTGGAGGAAGGGAAGTAAATAGGGTTGTCCAGGGCCCCAGTCCAGGGTTGACTGGGTTCGCGGGTCCCTCCTGGCAGCTTGGAGGAGAGCTCTGAACCTGGCTTGACTGAAGGCACCTTTCAAGGTGATCCGATGGCCGCCCCCTGGTCATACTTGACAGGACAGGAGATAATAGCAGGGATCTTAACCCTAGCCAGAAGCAGAGCAGGGCTGCTTCTGCACAAATGTGAGATCTTCGTCCCAGGCTCGGCCATCTGTCTGCTGGTGATCCTCAATCTCTTCTGAACATCAAATCTTCTGGAGCTGACCCTGCCACACAAAAATAAGCATTCAGCTTTGTTGTTTTGAAAACATAACCTGTGCTTTCCAGAACCCTACATGTGCTTACGACCTCAAAGAGTTAGATTTCTTCATGTATCCAGTCCTATTTTTCCAAACTTTGAGAAATACATAAAGGTACTGCCGGCGCAATGAAGCAATGGAATATATATCTTTTTAAGTAGCTATGTACATTTCCAACACGAATTCTTAACGATTTATCAAAATGAGATTAATACTAGATTGATTTCTTTTTAGAAGCTAAGGGCAAGAAAATTGAGGAAAATATTAGGGGAAATAAGATTTTTTTTATTGTAAAGATACTATACAGAGGGTTACAGTTACATGAGTGAGGTAATGAGTACTTCCTCTTGAACATTGTTACGGAAATAAGATTTTTTAAAAACTCTAGGGCTGGGAAGTTGGCTCAGTGGTAGAGTGCTTGCCTCACATGCATGAGGCCCTGGGTTTGATTCCTCATCACCATATAAGCAGAAAAAAGCCAGAAGTTGGCACTGTGCTCAAGTGGTAGAGCCCTAGGCTTGAGCTGAAGAGCTGAGGAAGGGACAGCACCCAGCCTCCATGACTAACCCCCCCCAAAAAAAAAAAAAACTGAAAGATGAGAGTGAGGTTAATATGTTTACCTTCATACTTATTAAACAGTGAAGTACAAGAGCTTGAGCCAAGTAGCCAGACTACTTGAGGAATACAATATACTAACCTCAACTTTGCCACTTACTACATCTGTTATCCTATGTGAGTCACTTTACCCTTGGGTTTGGGGGGAAAAAATGAGCTCCCTGCATTGGGGACATTATGTTATTAAATATATGTATAGTGGTATTGTGAGGATTTCATGAGTTGCTTATGCAACAACCATACCTGAGAGTGGATATGGTTTAGCCCTTCAAGATGGCCAATCCCTATAATACCTGCTGCTTAGGGGAAGGAGACAGAATGGCAAATTCAAAGACAGCCTGGACAAATAGCAAGAGCCTGTTTCAAAAGATTCAGCACTAAGTATGTCTATGCAAGAAATAAATAATTCTTTTAATATTAGAAGATAAGTGCTACACACAATGATAAATCCCTGTAATCCTAGCACTCACAAGCCAAAACAAGGGATCCAGAATTCAAGACTAACCTGTCTACATAGGGAAACTTTTCCTTAAAACAGATGAAGAGATGTGCATGGATAGCTCACACTTGTAATCCTAGCTACTCAGTAGGCTATGAGATCTGAAGATTGCAGTTCAAGGCCAGCCCAGGCAAGAAAGTCTGTGAGACTTACCTTCAATTAAGCACCAAAAGCCAAAAGTAGAGCTGTGGCTCAAGTGGTAAAGTACTAGCCTTGAGCAACAAAGGTCAGAGACAGCACCCAGGCCCTGAGTTCAAGTCCCAGGACTAGCACCAAAAAAAAAAAAAAAAAAAAAAAGTAATGGGGAGGGGAAGGAAGGGAGCAAGGAAGGAGCCATGACAAGGGGGTTGGGTATGCAGTTGAGTGCTAAGAGTCCTCAGTACCCTCTCCCCCCACCCCACTCACATGAAAAAGAAAGGGTACACAGTTCCTTAAACCTTAAGGATAAACTCAATTTACTTTTTCAGAAATATAGCTGCTCCTCGTTCTGAAGCAAAACTTTCTTACGGGTCCTTATATAAAGAAGATCACTGGGGCTGGGAAGGTGGCTCAGTGGTAGAGTGCTTGCCTCACATGCATGAGGCCCGGGGTTCAATTCCTCAGCACCACATAAGCAGAATAAAGCCAGAAGTGGTGCTGTGGCTCAAGTGGTAGAGCGCTAGCCTTGAGCTGAAGGGCTGAGGGACAGCGCCCAGGCCCAGAGTTCAAGCCCCACGACTGACAAAAAAGAAAGAAAGAAGATCACTGATAATAATATATACATCAATCTTATGGGACCCCACCAGGCGGTAACTCTATAAAGTAGATGGTTCTTTTCTCACGGGAAATCATACAGAACAATTGATGTTCAGGGCAGAAGCCACTGACTATAGACTATCCAACTGTAATATGACATAGCACTAGGATTTGTCATTTACCACTTAGGGATGTTCCTTCAGAGTGGTTGAGTACGACCAAAGGAACAGAATTGTCTTACCAGTCCTACTGTCCTTGCTTATGTAATGTGTGTAGCAAAGGCTTGTCTCATCTTTTCTGCTCAGACTAGGCCAGATCAAACTAATCAATAGCCTCTGGCCCTCTTACAAGGATGCTGACCAGAATGGCATAATCCACAGGTGGCCATGGGCTTGTTTAAAACTACTTGAGCTGCAAATCAGCAAGTACTTTTTGGCTAAGTATAAAATGATGTCTTAACAGTTGTAGTATAACATCACTTCAGAAATCTGCCAACTCTAATAAGAACAAATAGCAGAATGGAAGATTGTAATTTAGCTGAACCTGAACTCAGGTCACACGAACACAGAAACAAATGGTCTACCAAATCAGAGTTTAATGCTTTAAAGTTACCTCAATTAAGTGTTTCGACTGGCTTACGTTTAGACAGCAAGAAACCAGTTTACTTGCTGGATACTTGGACAGTAGAGTAAAAAGTACTTTAAAGATCTAAATATTGGGGCTGGGAATGTGGCTTAGTGATAGAGTACTTGCTTGGCATGCATGAAACCCTGGGTTTGACTCCTCGGTACCACATAAACAGAAAAAGCTGGAAGTGGCACTGTGTGGCTAGTGCTAGCCTTGAGCACCAAGAGGCTTAGGGATAACATCCAGTCCCTGAGTTCAAGCCCCACAACTGATCAAAGAAAATGTAATAAAGAGAGGATAGTACAGTGCTCTTTGGTTTTGGTTTGGCAAGGCTAGCACTGTACCACTTTAGTCACCGCTCTGCTTTCAGTGTAATTTTTATGTAAATCATTGACACCTATCTAATCATCAAGTAGATTTTAAGACTTATGCTGCATCCTGTTGCCAAGCAAATTTAAAGAAGCTTAGGGCTGGGAAGGTGGCTCAGTGGTAGAGCGCTTGCCTTGCATGCATGAGACCCTGGGTTCGATTCCTCAGCACCACATAAGCAGAGAAAAAAAAAAGCCGAAAGTGGCGCTGAGGCTCAAGTGGTAGAGTGCTAGCCTTGAGCTGAAGAGCTGAGGGACAGCGCCCAGGCCCAGAGTTCAGGCCCCACGACCAGACCAAAACAAAATAAATAAAGAAAGAAGCTTATTCTGCTTTTTTCTCTTATATCTTCTGCCATCTTTCTGTTTTATGTGCAATTCAGAAGATACCTCGTTATTTTTTACTGCTAGTGCAGTAATTGTACATGGTAAGGACATTCTCACGGTTACAGTGTGCATTGATCATACCCATTTATCCTCTTGCACCCTCAGGGTTTTTTGTTTGTTTTGTTTGTTTTTTGTTGGTCCTGAGGCTTAAACTCTGGGCCTGGGCGCTGTCCCCCAGCTCTTCAGCTGGAGGCTAGCAGTCTACCACTTGAGCCACAGTGCCACTTCCTATCCTCTTGTACCTTGAAGACCCCCTTAACCCTTTCTCTTCCCAGTTTCTGTGTCCCTATTGTGAAATAGTCACTATTGTACTGTCAGGCTGAGTATTCCTTTTTAATTTTGAAGGCAATTATATATTTTAGTTTATAATCTTTCTTTTTTTTTTTCCTTCCAGCAGTCATGGTGAATTTCCTTCAGTTTGTCCGCGACCATTGGGTTCATATACTTGTCCCTTCAGGATTTTTATTTGGATGTTATCTAGACAAAAAGAGTGACGAAAAGCTAACTGCCTTCCGGAACAAGAGTATGTTATTTAGAAGGTTAGTTCAGGCATTTTTTAAGCAACTGGCCAGCTTTGATTAGTATTCTTAATGTCATATGTGCAAAAATAATGGGGGGGGGGCCTGGGAAGGTGGCTCAGTGGTAGAGCGCTTGCCTTGCATGCATGAGGCCCTGGGTTCAATTCCTCAGCACCACATAAGCAAAAAGAAAAAAGCCGGAATCAAGTGGTAGAGTGCTAGCCTTGAGCTGAAGAGCTGAGGGACAGTGCGCAGGCCCAGAGTTCAGGCCCCATGACCGGACCCCCCCCCAAAAAAAAAAAATAATGTGGGTATTTTTCTAGCCTTAGGACTTAACTCCAGGGAAATGGCAATAATAGCAAATAGTAATTTCTTCTACTCAGAAGAAATGGCAGTAATAGTGAATGGTAACTTCTACTCATTTGGAAGAATGGCTGTGTTCTTAGCATCCAGAGTAATTGAGTGATAGCAACTGGCCAGGGACCTGGTCCTATTGTACATGGGAACATGTTGAACAAGACCAAACGTTGGCCCAGAGGTGTACATCTGTCTAAATTGGAAGAAACTCAAGGGGCAACAGGACTAAGCAGCATGGATAATTACAATATGTAGGTGTTCTTGAGTCAAGTGAAATGAGCTGGCCAAAGGTCTAGAAAACCTAAGAACTCAGAAGACACAGCTGTCATACATATTAGAAATTATTGTTCTCTAATATGGAAAAAATGAAATAGGTGAGAAGTTTAAAATTATGAGCCTCAATCCTCAGTCTTAGCCTCCTGAGTAGCTAGGATTACAGGTGTGAGCCACCAGAGCCCAGTTGGATTTTTTAAGTTTTAAAGATTTAATTTAGAATGAAAGAGGGGAGAAACATTTCCTGCTCCCCAGGAAATGGGAGTTAAAGACTCAAAATGGCTGCTGTTACTTGTTTCCTTTCTTTCTGTGCTGAGGGAACACAGGTGCTCATGAGGTCTAGCAACCCCCAACCAACCCTTAGGCCATGGCTCCGTGTTGACAGATGGGTTTACTTATTATTCTCTTTGCCCACCCAAAACACAGACCAGAGGTGAGCTTGAGCTTGGGCTTCCTTTTCCCAGATCAGCTTCTGATCTATCTGCCCAGAGAGTTACCAAGTACTTTCCATTGCAAAAGAGAGGTCATTATTAGATAAACCCCTTTAGGTCTCCCTTAAGTTAGCATTTAAATAGAGGGAAGCTTAAGGGTTTTGTTAGTTCCTTATTGATTCCAACTGGTGTTTTTAATATTGATCGAAAATAATAGCTGTGGCTCACACCTGTGAGATTTTTTTTTTTTTTTTGGCCAGTCCTAGGGCTGGAACTCAAGAGTCTGGGTGCTGTCCCTGAGCTTTACTTGCTCAAGACTAGCACTCTATCACTTGAACTACAGCACCACTTCTGGCTTTTTCTGTGTATGTGGTACTGAGGAATTGAACCCAGGGCTTCATGCATGCTAAGTAAGCACTCTACCACTGAGCCACCTTCCCAGCCTCACACCTGTGAGATCTTAACTACTCTGGAAGCTGAGATCTGAGGGTCACAGTTTAAAACTAACCAAGATAGAAGAAAAGTAGTTGAGACTCTTACCTCTAGTTAACCTCCCTCAAAAGGCAGAAGCACAGCTGTGCCTCTAGTGGGAGAGTGCTGGACTTGAGCAAAAAAGATAAGGAACAGCAGCACCCAGGCCCTAAGTTCATGAGCTCACTAGTATTGACACAAGAAAGAGAAAGGAAAGAAAGCAGGGAGAAAGGATTACCTACCTCCCAAAATTACTTTGGTACCTTTTATAAATCAAAGGTGTATCAGAAGCAGTGGCCAACTTCTGTAGCTGCTTTCTGCTAAAGTGGATTGTTGGCCCTTCTTGGAAAAATGGAAGCAAAAAGTTGTTTTCCCATCTAATTTAGGAGGTGACATGGGAAATTTAGTTGACAGGCCATCACAATTAGGCAGAGAAGATGATCAGGATCAGAAGATAGCAAGTTACCCTTCTGAGATCTAGATCCTGTCTCAGCCTCACCATTTCTGTTACTGTAGAATGGATGAAGGTGTCCAGCTTTCCACACATAATCATAGGTTGTTGAGATCTAAACATGAATATTTCAGGGTGTCTCGCAAAAAAGGGTCTCAAAAGATGCAAGTCTTAGCAAGTATTTATTTTTGTATAACAAGGTTAAATGAGGGAGGGAAGGAGGAAAACACTTCCTGCTCTCCATGCAGAAAATGGGAGTTAAAAACTCCTGGAAAAAATTTAGATTAGCCAGGTGCCCGTAGCTCATGCCTGGAATCCTTGCTACTCAGGAAGCTGAGATTTCAGGATCATAGTTTGAAATCAGCCTGAGCAGGAAGTCCATGAGACTCTTATCTCCAATTAACCAACAGAAAAAAGGAAGTGATGCTGAGACTCTAAGTGATAGAGCTCTAGCCTTGAGCAAAAGAGCTCAGGCTCCTAGTTCAAGCCCCAACCCCCTGACCACCGACAACAACAACAACAAATTTAGATTAATAGGTCATAAAATAGTCTTTGTTCCTTTCTTTTCTTGTCACACAGGGAATTGAGGCCTGACGAAGAAGTCACTTGGAAGTAAAGACTGGCTAATCACATAATGTTCACATTTCTAAAATTATGGGAGAAATAAAACCATTTATTACTTAATTAGAATTTGAAGTGTGGTTCTTTGTATATCTTTTTATCAACGTAATCTTTTACATACTTTTATATTTTATTTTATTTTATTTTTTGGGGTCTGGTCGTGGGGCCTGAACTCTGGGCCTGCGCACTGTCCCTCAGCTCTTTAGCTCAAGGCTAGCGCTCTACCACTTGAGCCACAGTGCCACTTCCAGCTTTCTTTTTGCGTATGTGGTGCTGAGGAATCGAACCCAGGGCCTCATGCATGCAAGGCAAGCGCTCTACCACTGAGCCACCTTCCCAGCCCCACTTTTATATTTTATTGAGGCAAGTGCCAAGTAAACTTAATTATTGAGTATTTATTTGATTGAATATATAGGAGTTAAATTTATAATATTTAATTTTCTCTTTTTCATTTTGGATCCCATACTAATAAATCATTTATCTATTTTATTCAGATATTGTTCAGGGGAAAAAAAGTTACAATATCTACTGTGGTTTAGATGTGGCTTTAGTGTGTCCCCCAGTGCAGAGATAACAAGGAAGCCCTCTGTATACAAGAAAAATTTAGCTCACACCTGCAATCCCAACTACTCAGGAGGCTGAGGTCTTGGAGGATGAAGGTTCAAAGCCAGCTCAGGCAGAAAAGTCTATGAGGTTACAATCTCCAAAATAGCCAGTAAGTGTGTGTGTGTGTATGGGTCACACTTTATGAAATTGTGTAGCCTCCCATACACATGTCCTCAATAGACTGAACCACATAAGGGGAGAGACCTGCCTTGTTCATTTTTTTTCCCAGTTCAATGTAGGTCCAATGCCAGTGGCTAGTGCTTATAATCCCAACTACTCAGGACACTGAGATGAGGATCACAGTCCCAATTAACCAACAAAAAGGCAAAGTGGAGGTGTAGGTCAAAGGATAGAGCACTAGCCTTGAATGACAAAGCCAAACCAAAGCTCCAGGCCCTGAGTTCAAGCCCTACTAGTACCAGTATAAACATACTGGTTTCAAGGTGCAAGATGTACAAGTTTCCTACCCTTGAGCTTAATCAAATCCTCTTCTAAGACAGACATTTTAGTTCCACCTGATGCTTCATCTTCAGGGCTAGAACATCCTGGCAACAGTGTTGGATTTTTATCTTCACAATGCAACTTTTCTTTCTGCCGGTACTGGGGTTTCAACTCAACAGGCTCACAATTACTTTTCTGGCACTTTATCATTTAAGCCATTCCTCCAGCACAGTTTTGTGCTAGTTAATTGGAGATGGGAGTTTTTTTGACTTTTCTGCCCAGGTTAGATTCAAGCTGCAGTCCTCCAGAGCTCAGTGCCCTGAGTAGTGAGGCTTACAGGCCTGAGCCACCAGTGCCCAGCTCATAATGCAACTTTTTCTTTTTCTTTTTGGTGCTAGTCCTGAGGCTTTAACTCAGGGCCTGAGTGCTGTCCCTGAACTTCTTTTGTTCATGACTAGCACTTTATCACTTCAGTCAGAGCTCCAGTTCTGGCTTTTTGTGGTAGTTTGTTGGAGATAAGAGCCTCAGTCTTTGCTGCCTGGGCTGACTTCAAATTATCTTTAAATTTCAGCCTACTGAGTAATTAGGATTACAGGTGTGAGCCACTGTGCTGGGCCTACAATGCAACTTAATATCAGGCCTTGACACTGGAACCTGAATTTCCTAGTATGTATAATAGGAAAATGAATCCATTAATGATTGGTACATTAAATTGGTTAGTATGTAGCATTTACAAGATTCTCTAGTTTATACTAAAGCCTTAGGTAAAAAAAAAAAAATTTTACTGCAGAAAAAGTCCTAAATATTTTAACACAAGTTTGAGGTATTGAGAGGATGCAGTAATGGCTTTTCCTCTAATGGGGTTTTCCGTGGGGGAGGACAAAGAAGATGTTAAATGCATGTAATTGGGCACCGTGGCTCATGACTGTAATCCTAGCTTCTCAGGAAGCTTAGATCTGAGGATCACAGCTCAAAGCTGGCCCTGGCTGTAAAGTCCATAAGATTTACCTGGGATTAACCACCACCAAGCTGAAAGCAGAGCTATGGCTTCTGTGGGGGAGGGCTGGTCTTGAGCAAAAAAGCTCAGAGATAGTGCCCAGGCCCCAAGTTCAAGCCTCAAGACGGACACACACACACACACACACACACACACACACTAATTACGTATAGATAAGCAAAATGTACTTAGTAAAGCTGAAAGGAAAAAAGAACATAGAACCTAGCTGGTTGATCCTCATGCACTCCCCTGGAAACCAAAGAATGTATGGCACTGGGTGGAAGGCGGAAGAGAGCTCCTCCGGACGGCAGGTGGCACTGCAGCACCACGCACGTAGCCCGGTAACAGGCAAGGGAGGCGCACACTACGGTCACGTGCCTCCGCATTGATTTCCCACCCCCGCCCCCCTCAACCCTTTCCAGGCATTCACGCGCTCTTCGCACCACGTGACTCACTTCCTCAGGCACGATTGGCCTGTGCGAAGCACGTGGGCGGGGCGGGCCGGCCGGGGGCGGAGCTGAGGGGCTGCTTCGGCACGGGGGGCCGTTGGCTCCAGACAAATAAATATGGAGTCCATCTTCCACGAGAAAGTAAGTGTCCGCGTTCGGCGGGGGCCCTTCCGCGGCGCGGTGACGGGCGTGGGCTGCCGATCGCTGTCCACGGAGCGTGGGGTGGGGCCCGAGGCTCCCGGATCTGGTCCTTGCGGGGCGAGGGGCGCCACCCTCCTCGGGCGGGGGACCTTCCCCGACGCCTCGGCTCGCAGCCTTGGCCGTGCTGCTGGTGTCCGGAGGTAGAGGGTCGGCCCGGGGGCGTGTCGGAGGCGGCGCCCGGGGGGCTCGCGCGGGCGGGGGGCGGGGGGACTGCCGCGTCCTCCCCGCTTTCCTCCGGTCTTGGTTGGAGTCGCCCTCCCGGGAGCCTTCCCGGCTCCTCCGCCCCGGGGCCCGTCCGACCCGGGGTAGAATCAACTTTTCTTTCTGGGCCCCTCAGTTCTATCATGGAATCTCCCACGCACTCAGATCTTTGGGGATGTGGTTCCTGATCTTCCACCCCGGTTCCTGTCCCTCCCGAGGGCGGAGACCTCGGCTCGCCCCTCCTAGGGCCTGGCATCTAGGAAGTGCAGTGGGAAACTTTCCCCGGGCGCCCCCAAAGCAGGGACGTCGTCTTGAGCGTTGTTTTTATCCGGGGTGCGGGGAGGGGGGGAGGAGATGTGTGTTTGGTTTGGGGATTGCCATCTTTTCGCGATCGGGAAGCCAGCTTTGCTTTTTCTGTAGTTAGGAATGGACTGGAATAATGTGTAGTTGTGATCGGCCTCACCTGTTACGGACTTCCCTGACCACACACTCAGAGATACCACCGTTGATGGCATCTTGAGAAACTGGTCTGGAATCAAGTACAATCATCCTGCCATTTGGGTGTGAGTGAAATCTTCCTCAAGATGGCTTTTGCATATGGTATCTGATTTCCTAATAGTTTTCATAAAGTTTAGACGAGGCTATTACTTAATCAAAACAAAGAGTTTTTGTTTAGTTAAGTACTTATGAAAGAGCATTTATCCAAGATATTTAAAAACACAAAGACAAAAGGAGCACAGTATGTATGTGTAATGTAAATCCAAATAAATTGCTAAATAAGTTCTGGGATTTTTTTTTCTTCCTTTGGTGTTGGGGAGGTCAGATAGGGTTATACTATGTAGCCCAGGCTGGCAACAAACTCTTGATTCTCTTGTCTCAGCTGGGATTACAGGATGTAGCACAGTATCTGGAGAAATGAAGTGTTTTTAAGAAGGTGTTTCAGAACGTTTGGGATTTGATTTATTAATTGACAAGGTATCTAGTCCATGGTGGCCTGGAATTGGCAATCAGCCTGACTCCTAAGTGTTGGGATTACAGGTTTGTGTCACACCTGATGTGTGTCTGTAAGTGAATCATATTTCTTTCTGAGAATATGCCAGTAATAGGACTTGAAGCACTCTTGCTGGGCCTTTCGTGCTCACTGCTGGCACTCTACCATTTGAGCCATGCTTCCACTTTTGACTTTTTGTTGGTTATTTGGAAATGGGTCTCAAGGATTTGTCTACCAGGGCCAACTTTGATACTTAGATTTCAGCCTCCTGAATAGCTAGAATTGTAAACATGAGCCACTTGTTCCCAACTCCGTGTATTTCTAATTCTCAAAGGCTTTGATATAGACTCACATTCCATTGTGGAAAACTGAACACATTCTATACAACTTCGTGAGATTTATACACTGTATTTTCAACAGTATTCATTGTAATTCTTCTAGACAGCAGAAGATAACTTACTGAACCAAAGTATAAAAAGCAAGGTGCTAGCTTAATGAAAGTCTACTTACCAAAGGAAGTGACTCTCACATGGTGCTTCATAACTCTAAGCCTGCAACTCAAGAGGCTGAGATAGGAAGATCACAGTTCAAAGCCAGCCTGGACAAGAAAAGTCTGTGAAACTCTTTATCTCCAACTAAGCACCAAAAGGAAAAATCTGGAAATGCAGCTATGGCTCAACTGGTAGAGCACTTTTAGCAAAAAAGCTCAGTGACAGTGCCCAGGCTCTGAGTTCAGGCCCAGGTCCAGCACACAAAAAAGTCACTCTCAATTTTCAGCATACGTAAGGCACCAAGAATGGTAGTTCAGGTAGGAGGATTATAGTCACAGGAAGATCCTGGGGGTGTGGTTCAAGTGGTAGATTCCTGCTTAGGAGGCTCTGCACCCTGAAAAATAAGTTTCTTGAGCATCTAAGCTGTATGTGGTATTCTTTGCTTATAGTAAACAACTTTTCTAGAAGTGCTTGAAGGCTTTGCAGTTCTTACACATCTATCTCATTCTCATTTGGGTATGTGTGTGGGGGGGTTCCTCCAATTGTCTAAATATATTTTAAAAAGAAACATTTTTAGCCATTGGGAAAGTTGAATTTGGTACAGAGATTGGGCTTTACTAATTCCTGACTTAAACCCTAATACTAACTGCCTAGTATCTGTTTAGTTTTGTGAGCACTGACATTCTTGGTCTGGTGCCTGCTTTCTGTGGTTTCTGTGACCACTTCCATGACTGACTACTCTTGGTGCACTGTGTCTTTGGACCTGGTGCTTTTAATGTAATGTGAACTGTGAAGGAGTACCATGAAAAGATTTTTTAAAAATGCTAGATATTGATTTTGGGACATCCTATGCCTGTTGGTGACTGCTAGCTTCTAGACATCTTCAGTATGCTTGGGGTTTAGGAAAAGCCAAATTCCAAGTAATTGACTTGAGGAGGTGGTAATAGCTAGACTTTGAAACATCTGCCTGCCTTTGAATCCCAGTTTCTGCCAATGTGATCCAAGACAGACAAGTTTACCTCTGTGCTGGTACTCTCCCTCTACAGTGTAAGGAGACAACAGGTCTACCTGAAAGCTGGTGTGTGTGTAGGAGACACCTGGCAGGCAGGGATCCAGAAATAATGGCTGATGCCTTACACAGACTTTTCTGCTTGCTAGCCCCATATTAAAGAGTGGGAGAAGGCTGGGGGTATAGTTCAGTAGTACAACACATGCACATGAACTTGGGTTCAATCCCTGGCACCAAAACCAAACAGAAAAAAAAGCTGAGGCATGGGAAAGCACTTAAGTATGAGGTGGAGACCAAGGCATCTTCTCCATCGTTATGAAATGACTTAAGGACTGTGACCTCTAGTTCCACTCGACTTATTACAAACTAGCTCATTTCTGAGAACACCTTTAGGGATCTGCCTGGTTTCTGCTATATGTAGTGTACCTCTGGGGTATTGGAACTAGTTGCAGGGTGGTGATTTGGTTTCAGTTCCCATTTGTGGTTTTATAAAATGTTTTGTTAGAGGTGGAAATTGTTTGATAGGTACAACATAATTATGTCTAGGCCAGAAATAATGGAATTTTCATACCACTGAACATTAACTAGAAGAGAGCTGGTTGCTCTTCAACTGGGTGAAATCTTTTTTTTTTTTTTTTTTTTTCCACCCCTTTGGTGCTGGGCCTGGGGCTTGAATTCAGGGCCTGGGAGCTAGCCGTCCCTGAGCTTTTTCTGCTCAAGGTTAGTGCTCTTCCATTTGAGCCACAGCTCCACTTCTAGCCTTTGTTGGGGGGGAGGGCTATAATTGGAAATAAGAGTCTCACAGATTCTCCTGCCTGGGCTGGCTTTGAACCATGATCCTCAGATCTCAGCTTCCCCAGTAACTAGGAGTACAACTGTGAGCTACTGGCACATGGCTCACTGGGTGAAATCTTGAAGAGGGCAGAGAGAGCAGGAGAGGGGAGAATAAAGTAGAAAAATGGATAATCAGGTAGGGCATTGTACAGTTTTCATTCATGTAAAATTTTATCTTGTGACAAAATGATTTTTAAATTGGCCTGAACAATTGGCTCTTGCCATTTATTAAATTATGTTAAAAGTGCAAAATTTCATATTTCTTCTAGTAATATAGTCTTATTTGTATTGAACAGGGTTGAATTTCAAGGGCTTATATCCTATAATTTAAAGCTAAGTCTTTAGTAAGAATGTTTTCTCAAATATTTGGATATTCCTATTTTGACATGATACTAGATACAGTGACCATAGTTCATTAGCTTCGAACTGAGGTATTTAATCTAACAGCGGGACAGTAAAATTTATTGTCACTGTTGCAGAAAACCCAGTCTGATAATCATAGTAGGTAGCACTTGATGTGTGAATACCTATATTTTAACACAAACCTTTTCTTAAATTCTGGCTGATTGATTTATTGATTGATATTTTTTCTGGTGCTGGTACCAGGGCTTGAACTAAATAAAGCCTCACACTCTTGCTAAGGGTTTTCTTTTTTTTTTTCTTTTTTCTTTTTTTCTTTTTTTTTTTTTTTGGGGGGGGGGGTCTGGTCGTGGGGTCTGAACTCTGGGCCTGGGCGCTGTCCCTCAGCTCTTCAGCTCAAGGCTAGCACTCTACCACTTGAGCCATTTGCTAAGGGTTTTCTAACAGCTGGTGCTATACCGCTTGAGCCAGGCCTCTAGACCAGAATTTGCTGGCTGATTGAAAACTGAGTCTCGTAGTCTTTTCTGCCTGGGCTGGCTTTTTGAACCTCAGTCCTCCAAGATAGCCTCCTGAGTAGCTACTATTACAAGCATCAGCTACCAGTGTGCTTACCATATTGTCTGATTTTTTTTTAATTACAAAATTAAATATAGCACATTTATTATAAGAGCTACATCTGAAAGCCTTGTTACACCCTTCTTCAGGTGTTAACTCTTCCTCCAGAGAAAATCTAATGCTGTTGATTCTGGTTACATGTTTTTGAATCTTTTTTTTTTTTTTTTTTTTTTTTTTGCCAGTCATGGTGCCTGAACTCTGGGTCTGGGCACTGTCCCTCAGCTCTTCAGCTCAAGGCTAGCACTCTACCACTTGAGCCACAGCATCACTTCCAGCTTTTTCTGCTTATGTGGTGCTGAGGAATCGAACCCAGGCCTCATATATGCAAGGCAAGCACTCTACCACTGAGCCACCTTCCCAGCCCCTGTTTTTGAATTTTTGTAAAGACTTTTTTTTTGGGGGGGGGGTCAGTCGTGGGGCTTGAACTCTGGGCCTGGGCACTGTCCCTGAGCTTTTCAGCTTAGAGCAAGTGCTTTACCACTTGAACCACAGCACCACTTCCAGGTTTCTGGTGGTTTATTGGAGAGAACAGTCTCATGGAATTTCCTGCCCTGTCTGGCTTTGAACCATGATCCTCAGATCTCAGCCTCCTGAGTAGCTAGGATTACAGGCATGAGCCACCAGTGCCTGGCAATGATGTATACTTTCTTGAGTTTTTTGTTTGTTTGTTTTTTTGGTCGGTCGTGGGGCTTGAACTCTGGGTCTGGGCACTGTCCCTCAGCTCTTTAGCTCAAGGCTAGCACTCTACCACTTGAGCCACAGCACCATTTCCAGTTTTCCAGTGGTTAATTGGAGAAAAGAGTCTCATGGACTTTCCTGCCCAGGCTGGCTTTGAACTGCCATCCTCAGATCTCAACTTCCTGAGTAGCTAGGATTACAGGCGTGAGCCACCAGTGCCTGGCTCAATGTTACCTTTTTATCCCATTGACATACCTGTACCCCACATCTGTTTCAACAACAGCATTTTGTTTCTAGGAAATTGATGAAGAATAATACTTATTTAGCAAGGTGTGCTCTTTGGGCCCACCGTCTTTTAGCTCCCATTGCGCAGAACAAATTGCATGATGTGGACAGGTTGCATGAAGAAGTAGACTTGACTGGGGAGAGAATGTAAAAGCCAGAGTTAACAGAAGGAAATATTCTCCCATCCTCTATTGTCCAAGGATCTGTGGTTCCAGGAAGGGGTCCCGTCCACCCATGATGCTCCCTTCTTTCCCTACAGTGTAGGAAAGCAATAGTTGGGAGGAGGAAGGTGGCAAGCTGCTCAGTGCCTGGCAGTCTGGATTTGGATTCGAGGTGCCGATTGTATGTGTATATGAAAGTCAGCAGAAGCCCCTGGGCCTGTGGAAAGTTGGTGCCTGGCCTGCATGGGGAGGAAGCCAGCTATCCCCTGGGGAACTGAGTTTGGATGCAAGTCCCTCTTGCTGGCTGTACAGGAGTGAGCTTGGGGTCAGTTTGGGACTGTTCTGTATGCTGTACTCTCCAGAATCTGCCGAGTTCAAAGAGAAAGAACCCCAGCTTTAGAGCCACAAATGTAACATGGGATGCAATTTTTCTCATCTGTATTAGCTCTTTGAAATGTGAAATTCCCAGGAACAAGCATTGAGACCAGATAATTGAGATGAGCTTGTTAAAAGAAGCAATGTTCTAGGGACTGAAACTCCCCCTCAGCATTAATAATTTCCCCTGGAATCCCCAAAGATGAATTTATTTTAGGTACTTAAAATTAGAAAGGCTAAATGGTTTTTATAGCACTGTTTCTTTCTAGTAATAAATGAGATTTGGTAAATGAAGTCCGTTTACTATGAATCATTATATTTTTGATCAGAGACAGTAGTTCAGTAGTTGTAGATTCACTAATAGTAGAACTGTTTAATGTTGTCAAGTACAGATGCATGTACCAAATGGTAATCAGGTTTGCCTCTGCAGGCAGTTTGGCTTGACTATATTTAAAAATGAATGGTCGATTATTTTAGAAGATACCATCCACAACTGCTTAATAAATCACACTTGAATGTTTTTCTTTTGGCAATACTAGCAAGAAGGCTCCCTTTGTGCTCAGCATTGCCTGAATAATCTATTGCAAGGAGAATATTTTAGCCCTGTGGAGTTATCTTCAATCGCCCATCAGCTGGATGAGGAAGAGAGGATAAGAATGGCAGAAGGTGGAGTAACCAGTGAAGACTATCGCTCCTTTCTACAGGTACTGATTATGTTGTTTAAAAAACGTTCATGCTATTTAGAAGAAGGGGGCTATTCTTCCTAGAGGGACGTTAATTAGAACTCTACTTTTGGCTTTGTAAATGAGAATGCACACCATGGTATTTTAAATAATAGACACTAATGACAGCTTTTATCCTTCCTGGTCTCCCATTACCCATCAAAATGAACAGCAGCCTTCTGGAAACATGGATGACAGTGGCTTTTTCTCCATTCAAGTAAGTATTCACCAGCATGTACTAAGTCTTCTTTGTGTGCCAAGCACTGGTTAAACTTAGTTTATAGTCGCTGTAATTATTATGCATGTGATTTTGAGGAGTTCCTCCCAGAAGCTGTGTACAGAGTGCACAATTTTACTAGATTTAGATACAGATAAGCAGGGGCATTAGGACTGTTGGATTTTCATTTTAGTGTAGGACTTGTAAAAATTACTTGTGAGAGTGAATATTTAATTTGTATCTGGAAGCTGCTAGTAATATTCTAGTAACGTTACAGTGTTTCAAGCTTACTATCTGTCAGGTAAATCATTACTTTTCATTTACATCAGCCCAGAAGGGTTTATTATAAGATACAGCTTTTTATGTGTCTGTGCTAGGGATCAACTCCAGGACCTCACACATGCTAGACATCCCATGTACGCTACCACTAATCCATACCTCCAGCCCCTGTAGTTCCCTTTTGATTCTGTTGTTGTTGTTGTTTTGCTACTGCTACTGAGATTTGAACTTAGACAAGCCTTGAGCTCTTGCTTGGCTTTCTTGCGTATAGCTGATACTCTACCACTTGAGCCACACCTCTAGTTCAGCATTTTGCTAGTTAATTGGAGATGGAGTCTCATGAACTGTTTGGCCTGGACTGCCTTCAAACTGTGATCGTCTAGGTCTCAGCTTCTAAGTAGCTCAGATGATAGGCATGGGATGATAGCCACTGGCTCCCAGGCTGGTTGTTTATTCATTTATTTACTTTTACAGAACTTGTACATGTTAGGCAGTCACTCACATGTTAGGCAGTTATTTATATATTGGGATGTTCTTTATGTGTGGATGTTTGATTCTATCAGTCTGGGGTGTACCCACACTTTTTTTAGTACCTCCCTTGTAGACCTCACTTCTGTACCTGTGTGTCTTCGCTGACATTACACTGTCTCCCCTCCTAGACTTGTCATTCCCAGCAGTACCTCTCAGTGCTTCACGGTGTTGGTCAGTGGTGAGGGCCACAGCAGCTGGCTTGAGATCAGAGACCAGAGTTGACCCAGCTCTTGTCATGTCCTATATGTATGGTGTTGCTCTTGGTAGAAGTTTCTGTTTGCCATAACCTCTCCTTTACTTTTTGTCTGTGCTTGTAGCTGGTTTGCTTTGCTTTCTTTATTGGCTTGTCTGGAGGGTAGTGAATTTTTACAAATTTCCCTGTCATTTACACAGTTTAAAATAATTGGGTTTGCCTTTTCTTCTACAGATTAACAGCTTATAATTATAGAATTCTGAAGTGGATGGAATCTTCCATTTAAATCCTCAGGGAGAACTTGTTTTTTACTTGTCATGTCATTACTGGCATTGTAAATAGTTGGTATCTGCAGTTGACATGTAGATTTTTTAAATCAGTTTTATCTAGGAATTGTGTTTTTTGGGAAGTCTTGGAAACCTGGTATAAATAGCATTCTTTCAAGTACACTTGGGTCAATTATGGATTTAGTGATTTAACTTTGTAGATATACTTTTAGAACCATAGCTTTTTAGGTCAATTCACACATGATGTATAATTGTATATACAATTAATATGGCTATACTTCAGTTTGGATTGAAAAGTTGTTTATAGCTCATGAAAAGTTGCTTTTTTGTTTTGTTTTTTTCTTTAACAGGTTATAAGCAATGCCTTGAAAGTCTGGGGTTTAGAACTAATCCTGTTCAACAGTCCAGAGTATCAGAGGCTCAGGATTGATCCTATGTAAGATTTTTTTTTTAAGTTGGTTTTTTTTTTCCTTTTTCTATATTTCTTTTTGAAGTTTGATTTTTTTAAAGCTATAATTTCTGAATGAAGAACAAGTAAAGTTTCAATGCTTTTGTTTTGATGTTGGCTGTTCATTCTTTCTGACTTTCCTATTTCATCTCTTCGGTGTGCTTTCTGAGCATCTATGGGCAACACTTCCTAACTCCCACTATTTGTGGCAGCATAGAACTGATTTCTCAGTGGTATGGGTGGCTGTCATTTGACACAGTATCACTAAACTGTGCAGAGAGCTTTATACAGTTACAGTGTTGTGCCAGGGCTTATACTCAGTGCCAGGGCCTGACACTCTTTCTGGGATTTTTCACTCACAGCTGGTGCTCTACTATTTGAGCCATGCCTCCACTTCTAGCTTTTTGCTGGTTAATTGGAGATAAGAGTCTCCTGGATTTGTCTACCTGAAATGGCTTCAAACTTCTGTTCTCAGATCTCAGCTTTCTGAGTAGCTAGGATTATAGAGATGAGCTTCCAGAGCCTTGGCTGTGTGTGATTTTTCTCTTAAAAAAAAAAAATCAATGGTACTTAACCATTATCAAAAAATTTGTGTAATACTTGCTAGTAGACACAATAAATGAATATGAACTCATAATATTCCAACTTAATATTGTGTATTTTTTTTCTAGAAATGAAAGATCATTTATATGCAATTATAAAGAACACTGGTTTACAGTTAGAAAATTAGGAAAACAGGTAATATTTTTCCACCTTTCTCATCTTTTTTCCCATTCTGTATATTCTACTTGAAACTAAAATGTAAGGATTAGTACCTTTAAAATGAAACTGATCAGTGGTGTGTTGGCATGGATTCAGTCATGTGTTTTATCTCTGGTGCTGAGGATAGAATCCAGGGTCTCATATGCTAAACACACACTCTACCACTGAGCTATGTCTATAGGCCAGTGTCAATATGGGCAGATAGAATTTTGCTATTTTAAAAGATAATTATCAGAAGAGAGATATAATGTCAGGTTTCTGACAGATACCTTTGTGGAAGCCATCTATAACTTGTGCCATAATAAAAATTTGATAAGACAGTTCAGCTATGGCCACATTGAAGTGCATTTTTTTTGTGATGAGTGTGCTTTGTCAGTGATCACAATTACAAGTGTGTATTTAGTATAGTACCATCACAAAAGCTTCATCAGGCATACGTGGAAACAATCAACTATGTTTGTGTTTATATAAAAAGATTACTCACATCATTCCAAAAATGCTGTACATCTACATGGAATACATGTAGTATAAACCACGGAATATGTCTTGAGCAAGCTTTTTTTTTGTAATTGAATAAAGTCTTTTTACTAGAATTGTACATCTTCAGTAGAAGGTTATTGGAAACCAGCTTGTACAATAAAAAGGAATGAATTGTTGACACATAGAATAACCTGGGTCAGTCTCAGGGTAATTATATTGAATGGAGCCAGACACAAAGTCCTGCCTGCCATATGGTTCCATTTACTTAAAAGTCCAACGAATGAAACTAACTTATATAACGAGGAAGCAGACTGAGGCTGTGAAGGGATAAGGACAATGAGGAGAAATGAAGTGCAGGCCTACAGAGGGGCACCAAGGTTTCCAGGCTGTGGTGAATGTATTCACAAATTCATGGGTGTATACAAATGTTAAAATATTTCAGACTGTATACTTGAAATATGTGTGGTATATTGCATGTCAGTTATGTCCCAACAAAACTGCTCTAGTAAATCAAATAAAAAGCAAAAAAGAAAATAAAGTCAAGAATGCATTGAGTGAAATCAGTAAAAGAGAATTCAAAAATTAAAAACCATGCTGTTATCTTTTAAGTCACTGGCAGCCACCTGGAAGTAGTATTATCTTATGTGATTATTGCTTGGGACTATTGGTTAGCAAAGTCCTGCCCTTTATCCCTGCACCAAAATCCACAGTTTTTTCTTGAAGTCTTCAGAGGAGCTAAGACTATAAGGAGATGGCTTATAGAAACCAGATTAGAGTCAGCCGAAGTGACAAATGACAAGGCAGAAGATAACCCAGATTATTTAACCACTTTGGCTTTAAGAAACTGTGATCCAGTTTCTTAAAAAAAAAAATTCAATGAATTTTTTCATTTATTTATTGAATCTTTTTCATTTGAATTTTTTCATTTATTTTTGCCAGTCCTACGGCTTGAACTCAGGGCCTGAGCACTGTCCCTGAGCTTCTTTTGCTGAAGGCTAGCACTCTACCACAGGAGCCACAGCACCACTTCTGGCTTTTTCTGTTTATGTGGTCCTTAGGGATCAAACTCAGGACTTCATGCATACTAGGCAAGCACTCTACCACTAAGCTACATTCCCAGCCCCTGACCACTGGATTTTTAAGGTCTGAAGATTTTTTTTTTTGGGGGGTCCAGTTGTGGGGCCTTGAACACTGGGCCTGGGCACTGTCCCTCAGCTCTTCAGCTCAAGGCTAGCGCTCTACCACTTGAGCCACAGCGCCACTTCCGGCTTTTTTTTTTTTTTTTTTTTTTGCTTATGTGGTGCTGAGGAATCGAACCCAGGGCCTCAGGCATGCAAGGCAAGCGCTCTACCACTGAGCCACCTTCCCAGCCCAAGGTCTGAAGATTTTGATTTCATACATTCCTTTGTATTGACTTGTTGAGAAACTTACATGTTGTACTTTGAAACTTTTAAATGTTTCGCTCTTCAAAATTGATTTCCACATTTTCAGTGAATTGATCTTTGATAAGGACGGATGTCAAATTTTGCTTTGTTTACCTTTGTTCTGGATTTATATTTGTTAAAAGGGTATTTTGCACTTTAGCTTGTTTCTGTGAAAAAAGTATTACAGGTGGTATGAAAATCTAGGGAAAATAATTGCTCCCCATGTTGACAATAACTTTGGAAACTGTGTCTGTGGTTATGAGGATAGCTGTCAGATGGTGGCTCAGTGCTGTTTATCGCCATGTGGTGCTCTTCAGTGGTCTTACGGAAGTGAACTGGTGATTATCCTGGTCTCTTCTGGGTACCTGACATTCTCACAATTGCAGTGTTTTAACTAACATCACCAGTAGCCAGAAAAGTATGTAGTGGTCCTTTTTCCCATACCAATTGGACAGACAGTTTGGAGAAAGAGTTAATGATACTTTCAATAAAGACATTTAGAGGTACTAGCAGTTACTGTACGTGGGGAGGATTTAAAATTTATGACTTTTTTTTTTGTCGGTTGTGGGGCTTGAACTCTGGGCCTGGACGTTGTCCCTCAGCTCTTCAGGTCAGAGTGAGCACTCTACCACTTGAGCTACAGTGCCACTTCCAGTTTTCTAGTGGTTTATTGGAGATAGGAGTCTCATGGTCTCTCCTGCCAGAGCTGGCGTTGAACCATAATCCTCAGATCTCAGCCTCCTGAGTAGCTAGAATTACAGGCGTGAGCCACCAGCACCTGGCAATTTATGACTTAAATTTTAAGGTGAAATTTTTTTCCTGCCAGTGGCCATAGAAAATTATCATTATAAGCAAACAGGCACAGGCTGCCAACAAGGAACAAATATGTTTGTCTTGTCATGGACAGATGACTTTGTGCCAGGTATACCCCACCCCTGGCTAAAAGGAAACCTTAAAAAACAACAAAAAAAACCTTGTGATAAACCTCTAGCATTGAACTTCAGTTTTTAAAAATGATGTTATGCAAGTACTTTGGAAACTTTCATTTTGCCATTGCCATTGTTTAGACACTCTTCCTGCATTTCAATGGGCTTTTACGTGTGGTGCGTGCGTGCGTGCGTGCGTGCGTGCGTGCGTGCGTGCGTGCGTGCGTGCGTGTGTGCGTGTGTGTGTGTGTGTGTGTGTGTGTGTGTGTGCGCTAAGTCTTCAACTCAGGGCCTAAAAACTGTCCCTTGCTTGCTTTTTTTTTTTTTTTTTTATTCTGTACCCCTTGAGCCATGGCTTCACTTCTAGCTTTTTAGTGATTAATTGGAGATAAGACTCTCACAGACTTTTCTGCGTGGGCTGGCTTTAAACTGTGGTCCTCAGATCTCAGCCTCCTGAGTAGTTTAGGAGGATTATCCTTTTTTCTTTTCTTTTCTTTTTTTTTTCCTTTTTTTTTTTTTTTGGTGGGACAGGGGATTAAACTCAGGGCTTCATGCTTGCTAGGCAAGTGCTCTACCACTTGAGCCATGCCCAAGTCCTTTTGCTTTTAATTTGTTTTTCAGATAGGGTCTCACGCTTTTGCTTGAGCTGGCCTCTGACCATGATCTCCCTAGCTTCACCTTCTGAGTAGCTGAAATTGCAGGTGTGTGCCACCATGATCTTACTATTTTCACCTCCTGAGTAGCTCTATTCTTAACATGTGAAAGCTCTTTATTATATATATATCCAAATATATTTGCTTAAATTTCTGACTTGTTTTTGTTTTTGTTTTACAGTGGTTTAACTTGAATTCTCTCTTGACGGGTCCAGAACTAATATCAGATACATACCTTGCACTTTTCTTGGCTCAGTTACAACAGGAAGGTAAATACTGAAAATATAATGACAATTTGAAAGTAGCTAAACAAAATGTGGGTCATTGCACGTGACTATTATGTACCGGCTCTCTGGCAGTGGCAGTGATGTCATCCTTACATTTCAGATGGTGAACCTGGGGCTGAGATTTGGGTGTCACTGAGCAGAAGTGCTCTCTCACAGCCAGACCTCCCATGAGATGGGATCTTCCTTTGCCTGTATAGCTTTTCCTCTGCCCTAAGTAGTATTTTTTTCTTCCATATTCTTTGGCACAGCATAGGGTCTAGAGGAAAGATATGTAATTTTGTTCCTTTTTGCTACTGTTAGGCCACTTTCCTACGAATTCCAGCTCCTTTGAAATACATGCCTCCAGATAAAACTGCAGCTGCTCTTTTGCAATCACCTATGAGTCTCCTTTTGCATTGGAGATTTTAGTTCTGGCTCACTGCTTCTCTGTCACAGACACTCCTTTATTTACATCATGCTTTGTGATTTCCACATCAATAATCCAGGATCTTCTTACTTTCAAAGGTCATGGTATTCACTCTTGCCTTTTCATTATCCATAACCTTAATCACCTTTGAATCCCAGTCAGAGCATCCTGTTGTTCAACCACCACCTTCTGACTTTATGCCTTCTTTCCTTGTTTCCCTGTGTGGGTTCCTTAAACCCAATGTGGGGCCCAAACATTCCCCTCATTCTTTTCTTCGTGTGTGTGTGTGTGTGTGTGTGTGTGTGTGTGTGTGTGTGTGTGTGTGTGTGTGTGTGTGTGTGTGTGTGTGTGTCTGTGTGTGTCTGTGTGTGTGTGTGTGTCTGTGTGTGTGTGTCTGTGTGTGTCTGTGTGTGTCTGTGTCTGTGTGTCTGTGTGTGTCTGTGTCTGTGTCTGTGTGTCTGTGTGTGTGTACCTTTCCTGGGGCATGAACTCAGGGCCTGAGCATTGTCCCTGAACTTTTGTGCTCAAGGCTAGCATTCTACCACTTAAGCCTCACAGCTCCTTGTCTGGCTTTTTTGGTAGCTAATTGAGAGCCCAGCTCTTCTTAATTTTTTTGATCTGCTTATTTTCTCAGTCTATCATTATTGCCATCCCCTGTATTCCCCAGCTTTTTTCCACTTCTCTCACTTTATCATTCATAAGTGACAAAAATCTCCATCTTTGTTAAAATACAGTCTTGTTTTTGGCCATTCCTATAGAATGGATGAAGATGGCTTTAAAAATAATAACCTAGCCGGGTGTCGGTGGCTCAGGCCTGTAATCCTAGCTACTCAGGAGGCTGAGATCTGAGGATCGCTGGTTAAAGTCAGCCCAGGCAGGAAACTCCGTGAGTCTCCTATCTCCAATAAACCACTTAGAAAACCAGAAGTGGTGGTATGGCTCAAGTGGTAGAGCGCTCCCTTGAGCTGAAGAGCTCAGGGACAGCAGCACCCAGGCCCAGCGTTCAAGCTGTTACATGAGCCTGCATTTTTTTTTCCTTTCTCTTTTTCTTTTTTTTCTTTTTTTTGTTGGTTTCCGGGCTTGAACTCTGGGCTTGAGCGCTCTACCGCTTGAGCTACAGTGCCACTTCTGGTTTTCTAGTGGTTTATTGAAGATAAGAGTCTCACGGACTTTCCTGCCAGGGCTGGCTTTGAACCGTAATCCTCAGATCTCAGCCTCCTGAGTAGCTAGGAGTACAGGCATGAGCCACTGGCGCCTGGCTTTGAGCTTGCATTTTTGTACCAGTCCGCAAGGTGGTTGTTTCACAACTTACCTCCTTTAAACTGTAGCTACTTGCCTCTTACACATAACACACATCTTGGTTATATGGCCACAGTTTTAAAGGAGATAAGTTGTGAGACAGCCACCTTGTACTCTATTGAGAATATAGAAGCAGTTAACACAGAACTTCCTTAACTTTCTACCATCTTCTGTCTTCACTATGCTTTGAGCCAGGTAAAACAGGTGAATTGTGCAATACGTTTAACCAAGATGTGGGTGGATCCCAGCTCCTCCCCCTCGTCTGGATGTTCTTGTTTTGACTCTACACTCTCCTGAGTGGTTTTGTTTCTCTCTTCCTTCTCAGTGCAGAAGTTTTTTGTTTTCTTTTTTAAATCTCCCCTAATTAAGAATAAAGCCTCTCAGCTATATATATGGGTTGTTAATTGCCTTTCCATTTTAAATTTTCTCTTTAGAATTGTCCCTTTTCTCATCCTTAACCCCATTCCAGTCTCTCCATTGTAAGCAGTGAGTCACTTAAAAGGTCTGTGTCACCAGTGGCCTCTGCATTGCCAGTGCCAGTTTTCAATTCCCAGTCTTCGCTTTCTTTGAAGGTAGAGTTGATTATACCTTTTTCTAAAAAGAACAAAGCACTCTTCACTTAAAAAAAATTTTTTTTTCCCCGCAAGCTGGGTGCTTATGATCCTGCTTACTTAGGAGACTGAGATCTAAGCATCACAATTCAAAGCCAAACCAGACAGGAAGGTCTGTGAGACTCTTACCTCCAATTAACTACTAAAAAGCCAGCAGTGGATCTGTGGCTCAAGTGGTAGACTGCTAGCCTTGACAAAAAAGCTCAGGGATAGCATGCAGGTTCTTAGGCCTGGCATCCCTCCCAAAAATTTGGGTTTTTTCCCAAGCAAATATAAAAAAGGGCACATGATCTCTCATGCCCTTTACCCAGCTTTAATATTTTGAGATGTTTTGTCATTTTCTTTGTAAATATTTTGTTCATCTCTTTTTAATATAATTTTTAATTATTACTAAGGTATTATACAAAGCAGTTACAATTTCATAAGTCAGGTAATGAGTACATTTTTTTTTGGACAATGTCACCCCTTCCTTTGCTTTCTCTTAGTTTCCCCCTCCTATCTCTGCCTACAAATTACATAGTTCATATTCCACATAGATATAAGGTATATAATGAATAGCATGATTCAATTTGTTCATCTTTTCCTCCTTTCTTTTGTTCTCTATCTAGTCCCCTAGAAAGAAAAGAAAAAGCAAAACCAAACACTGGCAACTTGCAACAACACTTGTTCCATTTCCTGGAATTTGTTTCTATAAATAGTTTTTTGTTTTGTTTTGTTTTGTTTTGCCGGTCATGGGTCCTGAACTCCGGGCCTCGCACTGTCCCTCAGCTCTTCACCTCAAGGCTAGCGCTCTACCACTTGAGCCACAGGTCCACTTCCAGCCTTTTCTGCTTATGTAGTGCTGAGGAATTGAACCCAGGGCCTCATACATGCAAGGCAAGCATTCTACCACTGAGCCACCTTCCCAGCCCCTGTAAATAGTATTTTAAGTGATTACACCTTCGGGTTCCTCCCCTAAGGGAATCTTCCTTTAGTCTCTGTCTGAAGTACTGTATAGATTATCATGTGCAGATATAATTTAGATCTAGCTTTCACATGTGAGAGAAAACATGCACTGTTTGTCTGTGAGCTTTCACTTCACTTGATTTGTTCTAGGTCCATCTATTTCCTGCAAATAACCTATTACTTTTTCTAATGGATGAGTAAATTTCCATTATGTATATGTACGTTTTACTGATCCACTCATCTATTAAAGGGCATCTAGACTGTTTCCATAACTTGGCTGTTGTGAGTAGTGTTTCAGTGCAAGTGTCTTTACATATCCTGACTTGGAATGTTTTAGGTACATGCCCAAGAGTGGTATGGCTGGGTCATTGGAGGTTCTGTTTATGTTTTGTTGGCTTTGTTTTGTTTTGTTTTGTTTTTGTTTTGGGGGTATTTTATTTGGTCAGTTGTGGGTCTTGAACTCAGGGCCTGTCCCTGAGCTCTTTTGCTTAAGGCTAAAACTCTATCACTGTCAGTCACAGTTTCACTTTCAGTTTTTTAGTGGTTAATTAGAGATAAGAGTCTCATGGGGACTTTTTTGCCCAAGCTGACTACAGGTGTGAGCCACCAGTGCCCAGCACTCCATACCACCTTCCAGAGTGGTTTACCTAGTTTACATTCCCACTAACAGTGCAACAGGGTTTCTTTTCCCTCACATCCCTGCCAGCATTTGTTGTTCCTATTTTCCACGTTGGTCAGTCTATATGGGGTGAGATGGAATCTCAAAGTTGTTTTGATTTGCATCTCCTTTATGGTCAGGGATGTAGAACATTTCCTTTTGTGTTTATTTGCTATTCCTCTGTGCTTCTTCGTGTGTATACTGATATTCTGGCTTGAACTCAGGTGCCCAACTTTTTTGTGTTTTGTTTTTTGGTGTAGTTACTGGGCTTTGAACTCAGGCCTCAAACTCTTAGCCACCTGTTGTGCTGAAAACTAGCACTTTAGTAGTTGAGCTGTACCTCCACGTCTAGTTTTCTGCTGACTAATTGGAGATAACAGTATCTTGGATTTTTCTGCCCACGCTGGCTTCAGACTTCAAACTGCAATCCTCAGATCTCAGCTTCTTGAATAACTAGGATTATAGGTGTGAGCCAGCTTTCTTTTTGTTGTTGTTGTTGTCGTTGGTTGTAGAAGGTTTGAACTCTGGGCCTGGGCACTGTCCCTGAGCTCTTTAGCTCAAGGCAAGCACTCTGACATGTAAGTCACATCGCCACTTCCGTTTTCTGGTGGTTAATTGGAGATAAGAGTATCACAGACTTTTCTGCCCAGGCTAGCTTTGAACCATGATCCTCAGATCTCAGCCTCCTGAATAACTAGGATTACAGGCATGAGCCACCGGCACCCAGCCTCAGCCAGATTTCTTGAAAGTGAAAACTTCCATAAATATATGGCCATAAGACTTCATCACACATTAAGAACTTTAACCCTAGTGATTTCTTTTTTCTTTTGTGGTGCTGAGACGGGAACCTGGGGCCTTGTGATCTAAGACTTGGAAAGTGTTCCACCTCTTCTCTGCATATCCAGTCAGTGTTCAAGTCTCTGATGGGTTGGTTTTTTTTTTTTTTTTTATTGTTTTTTGTTTTTTGTTTTGTTGGTCGTGGGCCTGAACTCTGCACCTGGGCGCTCTCCCTCAACTCTTCAACTCAAGGCTAACGCTCTACCACTTGAGCCACAGCACTGCTTCCAGCTTTTTCTGCTTATGTGGTGCCGAGGAATCAAACCCAGGGCCTCATGCATGTAAGGCAAGCACTCTACCACTGAGCTCCCTTCCCAGCCCCATGTGTGATGTTTTTGTGTCTGGGTTGAAATGACTATCCACTGGATTGATCTTTTTTTTCTTACATCTAACTGTAGACTTTCTTTTCCTGGATTTACTTATGTATTGAGGAATAAATAAATAGGTCATTTAGGGTTCTTTCATTCCTTCGTTTATTAACAGGAGTATTTGTATACAAATAAACTCTCTCATATGTTATTTGGTAATCTTGAAGTACAGTTTATATAGGAAAAGGGTTTCCCCCCCCCCCCCTTTATCTTTTGTCTGTGTCTATGTGTCTGTCTATCCTGTGTTCATCAGTAGTGGGATTGGACCCATGGCCTTGCACATGATGAATAGAGCTTATACCAACTAGTTATAATCTTTACCTTTTATGTTTTAGAATGAGTTGGTTATAGATGTCCTCCAAAGATGGTCAGTTATTTTCTTCTTTTTAAACCAAAGTATTAACTATAAATTGATCAGTTAAAACATCATTTGAATGTTTCATCTTATAATTATCACTGCTCCAATTATACCATCATAGACTGGTAGGAACATGTTGATGTTTTCTCCCAAGTCAGTTTTTAAGTTCTTACTAGTTGTTTTAGTTTATTTTTGCCTTTTTTTTAGGTTATTCTATATTTGTTGTTAAGGGTGATCTCCCAGATTGTGAAGCTGACCAACTTTTGCAGATGATCAGAGTCCAGCAGATGCATAGACCAAAACTTATTGGAGAAGAATTAGCCCAACTGAAAGAACAGAGGTAAACATTAAGCTGAAATATAGCATATATTATAATATTTCATTGCAAGAATTAAATTTCTATGATTATATTTAATGTGTAATCCCTTGACTATTAATGACTCTTTTTTTTGGGGGGGGGGCTCCAGTCATGGGGCCTGAACTCTGGGCCTGGGCGCTGTCCCTCAGCTCTTCAGCTCAAGGCTAGCACTCTACCACTTGAGCCACAGCGCCACTTCCAGCTTTTTTCTTTTTGCTTATGTGGTGCTGAGGAATTGAACCCAGGGCCTCAGGCATGCAAGGCAAGTGCTCTACCACTGAGCCACCTTCCTAGCCCCAGTGACTCTCTTTTATACCTTGCATTTAAGTCATCCATCCGTTCACGCAGTCCTCCATTTCACTCTGGTGGGGCTGGACATCAAACACGGAGCCTTTTGCATTCCTGGCAAGCAATCTACCAACTATTTTTTTTTAATACTTTTTTCTCAGTGCTAGGGATGGAAACTTGGTCTTCAGGGGTGCCTTCTAGCACTGAGCTATGTCATCACCTCCTTATTTTTCTTGTAAGAGACAGGGCCTTGCTGTGTTGTCCAGATTGGCCACAAACTTGACATCCTCCTGTCTCAGCTTCCTGAATGGTTATAGTTCCTGGCTATAGACATACACTACTGTGCCTGACTAAAATGACTTTCTGTTTTAAGCATATTTATTGAATCAACCTAAATGAATTTTGAATTACATGACACATTAACTTACAATGCAGCTGGGTGCCTCTGGCTCACTCCTGTAATCCTAACTACTCACGGGGCTGAGATGCTAGCCCAGGCAGGAAAGTCCATGAGACTCTTATCTCCAATTAACCACCAGAAAATGCTGTGGTGAGCACTTGCCTTGAGCTGAAGAGCTCAGAGACAGAGCCCAGGCCCAGAGTTCAAGCCCCACGACCGACGAAAAGGGGAAAAAAAAAAAGAATTACATTGCAACATAAAATCTTTATATTACTAGACCTTTTATTCCAGCAAAAAATTTTTTTTTGTTTTATTACCAGTCCTGGGTCTTGAACTCTGGGCCTAGGAGCTATCCCTACATTCCTTTTTGCTCAAGACTAGCACTCTACCACTTGAGCCACAGTGCCACTTCTGGCTTTTCCTGTGATTAATTAAGAGATAAGAGTCATGGACTTTCCTGCCTGGGCTGGCTTCAAACACAGTCTTCAGATCTAAACCTCCTGAGTAGCTAGGATTACAGACATGAGCTACTGGCACCCTGCTAGAAAAATGTTTTTCGACTGACTTAACATCTTTATTTTGCAAATGCCTTTATGTTGTTTCTAAAATTGAAGATGGAGCTGCAGTTATTATGGTGCTTTTGTTCTTTAGAGTCCTTCAAACAGATCTTGAACGAGTCTTAGAAGGAAGCGATGGGTCAGGAATGTTGGATGAAGATGAGGAGGGCCTGCAGAGAGCACTGACACTAAGTCGCCAGGAAATAGACCTGGAGGATGAAGAGGCAGATCTGCGAAGGGCTATTCAGCTTAGTATGCAAGGTATAAATACTATTTTTTTTCTTTTTTTTTTGGGGGGGGGGAGGCTCCGGTCGTGGGGCCTGAACTCTGGGCCTGAGCGCTGTCCCTCAGCTCTTCAGCTCAAGGCTAGCATGCTACCACTTGAGCTACAGCACCACTTTTGGCTTTTTTTCTCTGCTTATGTGGTGCTGAGGAATTGAACCCAGGGCCTCATGCATGCAAGGCAAGCACTCTACCACTGAGCCACCTTCTCAGCCCCTATAAATACTATTATATGTATTTTTTTTGTCTTTGAAGACTTGTTCACAATTGTTCTTAGTTTCCCTGAAGTTAAATATGCTGTTAGAAGTTCCTTCACAAGTACTGCAGAAGCATTAGCTATATACTAGCTATATTATATAGCAATAGCTATATATCAGTTTTTCTTTTTAGATTTTTTACACTACAAGTCACTTTTACAATCTAGGTATTAGGCCTATATTAGTTGAATTTAGCTAAAACAGTTTTACTTTCATTTGCACTATTTGGTTGTTACCCTGAACTAATATAATTGAGATTAACCTTTGAGGAGCCAGATGGCTTTTACTAAACCAGTCATTTTGGAAATGCATGCCAGTGAACAGAATAGAAAGGCCAGGGAGCTGGGAATGTGGCTTAGTGGTAGAGTGCGTGTCTAGCATGCATGAAGTCCTGGGTTTGATTCCTTAGTACCATATAAACAGAAAAGCCTGGAAGTGGTACAGTGGCTTAAGTCGTAGAGTGCTAGCCTTGAGCAAAAGAAGCTCAAGGACAGCATCCAGGCCCTGAGTTCAAGCCCCAGGACTGGCCAAAAAACTCCACACTGTTGAATTTTTTGTGACTCATGCATAAAATCCTATCTACTCAGGAGGTTGAAATCTAGAGGATCTTGGTTTGAAGCCTGCCAGGGCAGGGAAAGTCCACAAAAGTCCATCTCCAAAATCAACTGCAAAAAGCTAAATATGTGGCTCAAGTGATAGATTGCCAGTTGAGTAAGCAAAGCAAATCCCAAGTCAAGGCTCTTGAGTTCAAACCCTGCTACCAGCAGAAAAGCAAAACAGAACATTTCTTGACTATGTTAAGGCTTAAGCACACTTTTGTAGTGATAAAAGCCATCAACAGAGGAAAGTTCAGATGCATTCCCTAGGGAATGCAGGCAGAGTGAAATGCTGAGATATAGCTAACATAGCTCAATGTGGCTTACTTAAAAGTATGAATAGGAATGGTGGTGCATATATCTAATCCCAACTGCATAGAAGCGGAGATCAGAAAGATCAGTTTGAAGCCTAAGACTCCCATCTCAAAAAATAAACTGGGCATGGTGACAAACAACTATCTGAGCTATTCATGAGGCAAGGTAGATCCTTGTCCAAGATTCTGGACAAAAATATGAGACCCTATCTGAATAATGAAATAAAAATAATGAAAGCAAAAAAAAGACCTAGGGATATGGCTCAAGTGGTAGAATGCCTGCCTCGCAAGCACAGAGCCCTAAGTTCAAACGCCACTACCATCAAAAAGTTTGATGTGTAGTTTATTTTTGTACTTTTGGTGTACTCTTAATTCATATAAGCTTGCTTGGACTCTCTGATGACAGTACTCATTTGAATTCCTTAAATATCTAAGTATAATTGAGCTTACACTGATATGAAGATTACTTTTTTTTTTTTTTTTTTTGGCCAGTCCTGGGGCTTGGACTTAGGGTCTGGGCACTGTCCCTGAGCTGCTGCTTTGCTCCAGGCTACACCCTGTCACTTGAACCACAGTGCCACTTCTGGCCTTTTCTGTTTATGTGGTACTGAGGAACTCTAACACTAACACTAAGCCACATTCCCAGCCCCCTGAAGATTACTTTTTAATCCTGAACCTCTCATGCTTCTAGGCCTACATCCTGAGTACACCACATGGTATACTTGATTCATAGAGCCAGCTTGATGACCAGCCTAGTGATGAATAGAAACTAGCCTTTATCATTTGTTCTTTCTATATAATCTATTCTTGCCACGCAATCCCACAATTTGTGTAGAATCTGTGGTTGACAGAATTGTGAAAACATGCAAACATTTAGTTGTTAGGTAATATCAGATGTTGAGCATGGATGAGTATGGGCTTGTTTTATGAACATCTATCTTTAAGTTGTTGTGAGGAATATCATGCCTTGCAGGTGTAGATTCTTTTTTTTTTTTTTTTTGGCCAGTCTTGGGGCTTGAACTCAGGGCCTGGGCGCTGCCCCCAGGGCTTCATGCTTGCTAGGCAAGCATTCTACCACTAAGTCACATTCCTAGCCCTGTAGATTCATTTTTAATATATTTTTATTAGTTTTATTTATTTATTTATTTATTTTCTGCCAGTTGTGGGGCCTGAACTCTGGGCCTGGGCACTATCCCTGAGCTCTTCAGCTGAAGGCTAGCGCTCTACCACTTGAGTCACAGTGCCACTTCTGGCTTTTTTCTGCTTATGTGGTGCTGAGGAATTGAACCCAGGGCCTCATGCATGCAAGGCAAGCACTCTACCACTGAGCCACCTTTCCAGCCCTGTTTGTATTTTTAATCCATTCATCACAAATGTAGTAATGATAACTTCTCAGACCCAAGTTGGCTGTCGGGCTTACATTCTCACAGCTGCTGTATCTCATATAAATGTATGGGTATCATGTTTTGTTGCCATAGACCTATGCTTGATTTAGGATCTACATTAGATCTTTTTTTTTTTTTTTCCCCTGGTTCTGGGGCTTGAACTCTGGGCCTGGGCTCTGTCCCTCAGCTTTTTTTGTTCATTGTGGATGCTCTATCACTTGAGCCACAGCACCACTTAGTTTATTGGAATTAAGTGTCTCAGAGAGTTTCCTCCCTGGGCTGGCTTCATTTTCAAACTGCCATCCTCAGATCTCAGCCTCTTGAATAGCTAGGATTACAGGCTTGAGCCACTGGTGCTGGCTACGTTAGATCTTAATCAGCATTTCCCTAAGACTTTCACAGCCTTTTGGGATTTTTTGTGCGTGTCTGTGTCTATGTATGTGTTTGTGTGTGCTCACATGCACTGCCCGTCCTGAGACTTGAACTCAAGGCCTAGCCACTCTCCCTAAGTATTTTGCTCAAGGCTAGCACTCTACTACTTAAGTCACGATTCCACTTCTGAATTATTGGTGGTTAATTGGAGATGAGTCTCTTAGGGATGTTTTTTCTACCCTGGCTGGCTTCAAACCACAATCCTCAGATCTCACCCTCCTGAGTAGCTAGTATACAGGCCCAAACCACTGGAACCTGGCTTGAAGAACACTGTTCAAAGTTTACTCAAAGAATTGGAAAGAAAACAGTTGCTGGGGCTGAGAATATAGCTTAGTGGTAGAGTGCTTGCCTACCATGCATGAAGCCCTGGATTCAGTTCCACAGTACCACATAAGCAGAAAAAGCCAGAAGTGGCGCTGTGGCTTAAGTGGTAGAGTGCTACCCTTGAGCAAAAGAAACTCAAGGACAGCATCCAGGCCCTGAATTCAAGCCCCAGGACTGGCAAAAAAAAAAAAAAGAAAAGAAAAGGAAAACAGTTGTTATTTGTTCTGCATTATTTTGTTTTCAGGTAGTTCCAGAAATGTTTGTCAAGATACTCCACAATCATCAAGTACAAATCTTACTTCAGAAGAGCTGCGGAAGAAGAGAGAGGCCTACTTTGAAAAGTAAAGTAGTTGGTACAAATTAAAGTTGCATATTTAATATTTGCTTTGGCTATTTAGTCACTAGGCAAATAATTAGAGGTCAGGTAGTAACCAATGATTTTAAAAAAATATTATAGCAGATAAAGTATGAAATAAATTTAGTTTTAGAGGGCTGGGTACTAGTGTGCTTAGGCCTTAAACCTAGCTATCCAGCAGGCTGAGATCTAAGGATCGATGTTTGAAGCCAGCTGGGATAGGAAAGTCTGTAAGACTCTTATCTTCATTTAATCACTGAAAAGCCAGAAGAGGTGAGGCTCAAGTAGTAGAGTGCCAGGCTTGATTTTAAAAAACTAAGAGAAAGCCTGGACCCTGAGTTAACCCCTAGTACCTGCACAGAGAAAAACAGTAGTTGTAAAGGAGAAACTTTGTTCTAGTGTCAGACAACATGACATGAGATTATTTAGGTAAAGAAAAGCTAGAAGATTTTGTTCATCAAAAGAAAACTGTCAGGGGCTGGGAAGGTGGCTCAGTGGTAGAGCGCTTGCCTTGCATGCATGAGGCCCTTGGTTCGATTCCTCAGCACCCCATAAGCAGAAAAAAAAAGCCGGAAGTGGGTCTTGGACAAAAGAGCTCAGGGACAGCACCCACAACCCACAAAATGAAAAGAAAAAGAAAAATGGAGTTAGGGGAAAGGAAGAGAAGTACCCATTGATTCTTTGAATTTGCTTCTTGGGTACCTACTAACCCTTCAGAGTTTTTTGCAAGTTAGTAGAAGAAACATTTGTGGTAAGGATTCATGTTCCCAAATAGAGGTGGCAGATGGTTCATGGTCCTGCTCAGTGCTACTTTAGCAGGGAACCACAAACATCAGGGGAGACATCAGGGGCATAGACAGATGGTACACCTGCATCAACTAGTTCCTAAACCCTCAGGTTGGATCAAGCCTTAGAAATAGTCTCAGAGAGATTTCTGTGACCCTATCAGAGCATCATCCTTTGTAGTTATCTTCAGTAGTTATCTTTTATTTGTGTAGTTATCTATTATTTGTAGTTATCAGTAGTTATCTTCCCTTTTTTTTTCTGTCAGTTGTGGGCCTGAACTCTGGGCCTGGGCTCTGTCCCTGAGCTCTTCAGCTCTTTAAGCGCTCTACCAGTTGAGCCACAGTACTACTTCTGGCTCTTTCTGCTTATGTGGTGCTGAGAAATCGAACCCAGGGCCTCATGCATGCAAGACAAACACTCTACCACTGAGTCACCTTCCCAGCCCCAATGAGTTCATTTCTTTTTTTTTTTTTCTTTTTGCCAGTCCTTGAGCTTGACTCTGGCCTTTTGCTCAAGGAGAGCACTCCACCACTTGAGCTACAGTGCCATTTCTGCCTTTTTCTGTTTATGTGGTACTGAGGAATCAAACCCAGGGCTTCATGCATGCTAGGCAAGCACTCTACCACTAAGCCACATTCCCAGTCCTCTTTTCGTTTTTGTAAAGCAAAATAAAACAATATTTGTAAATACTCAGATCCTCTGCTTCCAAGTCAGAAACAAAAGGCAATATCAAGCTGACCAAATTCAAAGTCCTGAATTCAAACCACAGTATCACCAAAACAGTAAAAAGGAAAGGAGTTACTAGTGCTTTTTAGTAAATATTTTGTTCAGCTAAGGATTCTTTTCAAATATTGGGGTATTGGTGTGTTTCCTTACTGGCTGGAGGGTCGTTGCTTCGGTTGTAGATGCTGACCAGCATAGGCCTTCATCCTCAGTCTCCTGGTTTGACCTAAACTGGTACAAACTTGAGAGCCAGAGAAAATTATACATATTCTCAATGATGTTACATATTCTTGTAATAATAATCGTATTTGCAAAATGTTTTAGATAGCTACATGTTGCTGAGAGGAGTTATAAGCTATTTTCTTGGTGTTTGTTGGTTTGTTTTTTTTGTGCTAGTTCTGCAGATTAAACTTAGAACCTACTGCTCTTGCTTGGTTTTTTACTCATAGCTGACTCCCTACCACTTGAGTCCCATCTGCAGTTGAGCATTTTTGCTGATTCTTTCGAAATGAAATCTCTGGTTTTTCTGCCCAATTTGGCTTCAAACCATGATCCTCAGATCTCAGCTTCCTGAGTAACTAGGATTACAGCTATGAGCCACGAGTGCCCCATTTTGTGTTTGTTTTTAATATTGGCTGGCATTAAAACTTTATAAAACTCAGTAGAAGCCAGGCACCAGTGGCTCATACCTGTAATTCTAGCTACTCAAGAGGCGGAGGATTGTGGTTCAAAGCCAGCTTTGGCAGGAAAGTCCATGAGAGTCGTATCTCCAGAAGTGGAACTGTGGCTCAAATGATAGAGTGCTACCCTTGAGCAAAAAAGCTCAGGGATAGCACCTGGGCCTTAAGTTCAAGTCTCAGGACTGGCACCAAAACCAATGATAAATAAGAAATAGATCAAGATGAGGTACAAGATAGCTTGTACCATAAAGGGGAAGCCAAACAGAACAGTATTTGGTGGTGGTAAGGAAAAGGAAGTCATGAATTTCTTCGTATCCAGGAAGCTGCTTGAAGTGGAGTGTTGAGAGCATCTCTGGGAGGTATTTTAAGCTCAGATCTGATTGATGAGAAGGAACTAGCTATTGAAAGGTAACACTAACTTGAATAGTAATTTGAGATGCTTTATCTGTCTTCTCAAAGGTACTTTTCAGTTGCTTTTAACAGAATTAAGGATCTGTAAGCTAACAGTTGCATATAGAACAAGTGCTAGACACTCTGAAGTCACTGGTTTAAATACCTCTTAATTTGTTTCATACTCAGATTTTATACCTAAAGGAGGAACACTTTTGTACTATTTTCATACTGGGACTTTTTTTTATACTTTTATTAGACTAATTATTCTTGCTCTCTGTGATATTGATGCTAGTGACTTGATATGTAGAATAGCTTACTTTTTATCAAGTAGATCTTCTCATGATGCACTTATTCTTAGGGTTTTTAGTATTTGTTTTATAACATATATTTGCCTTTGAATGTTTCAGGCAGCAACAGCAGCAGCAGCAGCAGGTAGACCCACCAGGACAGGTTTCATATCCATGTGAAAGACCAACAACAAGTTCCGAAAGACTTGGGAGTGATCTAGGTACAAGTCTCTGGAATTGACCCTGACTTATATGCATGCTCTATTTGATCCACAGCTTTCATGTGATTTGTGGTTTATGTTCCTTTTCTTTATTCTTTTTCTTTTTCTTTTTTTTCTTTCCAGTCCTGTGGGGGCTTGAACTCTGGGCCTGGGCACTGTCCCTGAGCCTTTCTTACTCAAGGCTAGCACTCTTATCACTTGAGCCACAGTGCTACTTCTGGCTTTTTCTATTTATGTGGTACTGAGGAATCAAACCTGGGTCTTCATGTATGTGAGGCAAGCACTCTACCACTAAGCCACATTCCCAGCCTTTCTTTACTCTTTAATCATATTAAAACTTAATTATTTTTTGTCAATACCAGATTTGATCTTAGGATCACATGCCTGCTTGACATGCTTACTCAGCTTCCTTGCTTGGCTGGTCCTTTAACTAGAGCCATGTCTCCAGCCCAACTTTTTGCTAATTGAAGATGTAATCTCTTGGACTTTGCTGTCAAGAAAAGATACTGTGAAACCAAGATACTCTGGAACTCAGCTCCCTAAGTAGCTAGAATTGCAGGTGTAAGCCAGTGGTACCCAGCTATTAATCATATTAAAACTCTTAAATGAATTTGTAATCTATTAAATTTCCCTAAAGAGGAGTAAACTAGAAAACTCAATGAGTAATAATTGATTTTAAAATTATAGTTATAGTACATAGAACATCATAATAATTAGTACATTTTCCAAAAATTCTCCAGAGATAATGAACATTAGTAGGTGGAAAATAAACATTTTGCCACAATTAAAACACTTGAGTGTGGGGCTGGGAAGGTGGCTCAGAGGTATAGTACTTGCCTTGCATGCTCAAGGCCCTGGGTTCGATTCCTCAGCACCACATAAGAAAAAAGCCGGAAGTGGCGCTGTAGCTCAAGTGGTAGAGTGCTAGCCTTGAGCTGAAGAGCTGAGGGACAGCACCCAGGCCCAGAGTTCAGGCCCCACGACCGGACCCAAAAAAAATAAATAAATAAAACACTTGAGTGTAACTCAGTAAACAACAGAAAATGTAGTTATTCACTACTAGGCTTTGATTTATAGGCCTTTAACCTTGACCAATTATTGGTGGAAGAACTTGAGTGAAAAATAAAAATGACAAAGGACTCAGGAGAATCTGTAAAGAACTCTCAAAAACTATACTGTAAGAAAACAACTCACTGTCGATAGGAAATATACTCATTACCTTGCTCATGTAACAGTATTTTTACAATAAAAAATATAAAAAAAAAAAAAAAGAAAACTCACTGGACACCAATGGCTCGCAGCTGTAATCCTAGCTACCCTAGAGGCTGATATCTGAACCAGCTTGGGGAAGAAAGTCCATGAGACTCTTTATCTCCAATTAATCACCAAAAAAGTTAGAAGTTCCTGTGGCTGGTATCTCATACCTGTAATCCTAGCTACTCAAGAGGCTGCGATCTGAGCATCAAGGTTTGAAGCCAGACTAGGCAGGAAAATTCATGAGGTTCATCTCTAATTCACCACCTAAAAACTGGAAGTGGAGCTGTGCCTTGAAGTGGTAGAGTGCTGGCCTTGAGCAAAAATGCTCAGAAACAATGCCTACACCTGGAGTTCAAGCCTGACTTAAAAAAAAAAGGAAAGAAAACAACGTAATAAATGAATGGGTGAATTTAAAAAGTCATTTTATCACAGCCAGTTACAAAAACTTGCAGCCTCACTGTTTTGTTTTGTTGTTTGCTGTTGTTGTTGTTGTTGTTTTGCCAGTCCTGGGACTTGAACTCAGGGCCTGGGCACTGTCCCTGACCTCTTTGTACTCAGAGCTAGTTCTCTACCATTTAAGCTATAGCACCACTTCCAGCTTTTTCTAAGTAGTTTACTGAAGGGTCTCACCATTTTCTTGCCTGAGCAGGCTTTGAACCATCATCTTCAGATCTGAGCCTCCTGAGTTGCTAGGATTATAGGCATAAGCCGCAGGTGCCTGGCTCAATCCTTGTTTTATTTATTATTTTATTGGTCATGGGGCTTGAACTCTGGGCCTGAGCGCTGCCCCTCAGCTCTTCAGCTCAAGGCAAGTGCTCTACCACTTGAAGTATAACGCCACTTATGGTTTTTTGGTGGTTTATTGGAGATAAGAGTTTCACGGACTTCCTTGCCCAGGCTGGCTTTGAACTGTGATCCTCAGATCCCAGCCTCCTGAGTAGCTAGGATTACAGGTGTGAGCCATGGGTGCCTAGCTTCAATCCTTGTTTTAATAAAGCAAAAATCTCATCCTCTTTTAACTACTTTGAGCTACTTAGGGTCATAGAGATGTCCCCGCCTATATATTTGTTTTGCAGAAGATTATGAAGTAGTCCTTGGGGACACAACATGATGTCATTGGATATCTGAATGAAATTGAATGAAGCCAGGTCTAGGGGCTTAGAGGCACTAGAGTATTCCATGGTAAGTGGTGAAAGATGTTGTAGCATCATTTGTAACTTTATGGCCTGGAGTGTGTCAGAACAACAGATCTGCTGTGGGCTCACTGTGGTAGGTGGAAGTCAGCAAGGTTTTAAACACAGGTGCTATCTTAGTTCTGAATCCAAGGGCAAATAATTGAAAGTTTTAACTGTACTTGTTGGACTTTAAGGGCTCCTTATCTTGGAGAAGAGTTTTAAGACACTCTTTCTGTGTGTGTGGTACTGAGGAATTGAACCCAGGGCTTCTTACATGCAAGGCAAGCACTCTACCACTAAGCCACATTCCCAGCTGTCTGCCAAGTCTTGTTTGTGCTTGTTAGCATGTTAAAATTCCTGGTCACTATGATGATTGCTCCTAGAGGAATGACATACCAGGTCAAGTAGGGGTCTAGCAATAGGTCTGTCTGAAAGAGTGGCCTTTCATAAAGGAAGGACTTACTCAAAGGGACTAACATGGATTTTTGTCTTCGGAGTGATCTGGGTGTGAAGTACTATTGGGAGCAAGGTGACCTGCAGTAATTTGGGCAGGGTGTCTTTTTAGGGTATGGATAGCTCTTTCTACCTTTCCTGAAGATTGTGGGTACCAGGCCGCATATAGGTAGGATATAATGTGAAGAGCCTGGCAGACAAAGGCAAGGACCATTCTCTGAATGGGGTGGGTGGTGGCAGTGTGGTTCCATGAATCCACATATGTGAAAAAAAATGCCATCTAGAACTATACTTTACTTGCCAAGGTCAGTATCCGGATTTGGGTTTCAGTTTTAGTTATATAAGAAATAACTTTTGAGCCAGGCGTCTGTGGTTCAGGCCTCTAATCCTAGCTACTCAGGAAGCTGAGATCTGAGGATCACTGTTCAAAGCCAGCCCAGCCAGGAAAGTCCATAAGACTTTTTATCTCCAGTAAACCACCAGAAAACTGGAAGTGGAGCTGTAACTCAAGTGGTCGAGCACTTGCCTTGAGCTGAAGAGCTGAGGGACAGTGCCCAAACCCAGAGTTCAAGCCCCATGACAGACCAAAAAAGAAAGAAAGAAAGAACTTTTGGTTGAAACATGGAATCTCTCCCATCTTTACAGCTTCCTGTGAATTGCCAATTACTTCCAAATAAAGTTTTCCAAAATATTAATATACACAGTAAATCTCAAATGCATTGAGCTCAGTGGAGAGACATGTTCAAGGCTCTTTTCGCTTTATTACCTATATACTTCCTGTATGATTCCATTTATATGAAAGGGAAAACTGTTTAACTGAGAGAACATAATGGTGGTGGCCTGTGATGGGGGATTGGTTGCCAGGGATTGGTCGCACAGAGGAACTTGGAGGGACAGTGGAATGGTGTATATCTTGATGGTGGTATTGGGTATGCAACTCCCTGTATCTGTCAAAGATTCTTAAACTTTAAAAGGGTGAATTTTATTTTTTTATTAAAATCATTTTTTAAAAAAGGAAAGTAATAATCAAATCCATTTCCTAAGAATTTACCTTTTTCATGACAAGTTGTAGAGAAAGTTTTAAGAAAGGCTGTGTTTTCTCTCCCAGCAGGTGATGTCATGAGTGAAGAAGACATGCTTCAGGCAGCTGTGACCATGTCTTTAGAGACTGTGCAAAACAATTTAAAAACAGAAAGAAAACAGTGATCCCTTTACAAATCATTTCCATATTCATACTTCCTAACATTGTCCTGCGTGATTACAGCATAGGGTCCATTTTGGTCATGTGTCAGAGGTACCAGTGTTCACCAGAGGAAGGGAGACACTTGGGTAGTATGCAGACAAAATGATGAGAGAGTGAAAATATGGGCCAGGTGCAGACTTGATTATGATCCTCCAGACACTAGCCAAAGAGGCATTCAGCAATTAAAGAAATGTAAAATAGTTTTTCTAAATGTACCTTTTTGGGGTTTTTTTTCAGTGTGCAATATCTAACACCTGAATTATTAGGATTCCATTTGCAAGCACACCAATTAGCTCTTGCCACAGAACTTGTTCTATACTGTTATTTTCTTTTTCATTCTGCTGTAATTTGGCTCATGTTAATCATCTAATAATTGCTTTATTTTGCATTAACCAAATTGACCTTTTAGGAAAGTGTCTCTGTCATCTATCTTGATACTATTAAATAGGGCTCCAGAAAGATCAGCCTTTCTTCCCCTAATTACATGTAGTGTGCATTTGGATGTTTTCTTTTGTCACTGTCTCTGATCACGACATCTCTGCTATCTGGTTTTCACATTGATTTTTTCATCTTTTTTTTTTTTTTTACAATTCTTTTGAAATCTTTTCTGAGCATCTGCTTTTAAGTCTTCTACAGTGGGATCATTATTTCATGAGTTCGGTGCATTCCTAAACTCTGAAATCAGCTTTGCACACGTATTTGAGAATAAACAAGCTTTTTATTTTGTTTTGCTTTGAAATGTGTGAGCAAGTGCTTTCTCCTATGCCTTCTGGATCTCTTTTCATTATATCACAATCTCTGAGCTTCATTGTAACCCTTCTTCTTGCACCTTATTTCTTCTCTAATTGAGAAAGGTAGGCAAAGCATAGTACACAGCAGATCAACTTCTAAGACTTAGCGCATGCACCCACCATGAATATATGATATGTGAAATTCCGCCCTTAAGCTTAGGTTAGCAGTAGGTTCATTTGATCTATTCTATGACTGGAGCTTTGTGCTCTGTTTACAACTGGTTCCTGGAACGTAGATATCTGCTTCACAGTTTTTAGCAGTGTAGTTAAACAAAGATGGTGATCTGGAACATGAAAATAATTTACTAATGAAATTTATAATATAATTTGACACTTGCATCATGTCTGACTAGCTTAAGAATTGTAGAAGTCACAGTACTTAATGAGCTTGTAAATAGGAAAGTCCTTAATTTTGATAAACTTTCTTTTACGGGGATACACAGTTTCTTGCTGGTTTATTGCAGTGGCATGATTTGGGTGAAAATTAACCATGTCTGTCTGAAATTGGGTGTTTTAGATTGTTACTTGCTCTCTATCCCTTATGCTCAACCCTTCTCGAGGCCCTTATAAATGCTGAATTGTACATAAACTAGAATTCAAGAAGAAATTGCAGCCAACTACATAGAGAAGTACAAATACAATGTGTTAACGCCAACTACATAAAGAAGTATAAGTATGGTATGTTACCCCTAAGGCTGCACACATTTTATCAGGGAAAGTTTTTTGATGTAGGATTTATTGCTAACTAAAAGAGATGAAAAAATATTTTTATTTATGATTAGGAAAATAACTTTTTCTTGGATAGAACAGATATTTTTAGTCATGGTTTTGTGCCAATTAATTTTTTCTGAAGTTATTCTCACAAAATCAGACATTTTTTAAAATCTAAGATTTTCTTTCAACAATTGAAAATGTTTCAGAAGAACCATGAAACTTTAAAACTGCTAGGGGTGAGTTCAGTGCCTCTCCCTAAGACTTGTAAATAAATGTGCTATCATTCAACATTTGTGTCATTATCACGGTGAATCATATTTTCCCTGGACATTTGGCCTTTTATTCCCTTTGAAAAATTACATTAAACTTTCATATACTTGATGAGCTACCTAGTATAAAAGTGGAAAAGCCAATATGCAATGCAGAGTTTTAATTTTAGAGTTTTATACACTTTATATTATACATCTCAGTTAAAAAGGAAAGAAAATTATGTCATATTGAGAAAATATGGCTTGTTGACTTTTATTAGAGGCTTTTGAAGCAGAGCTGAACATACACTGGATACATTTGAATGTGTTTAGTTTGTTTTTAAACTGTTACATTTGACAGGCAGATTTGGAATCACCATTGATCTTCATCTTGTTTGGCCTAATTTATCTGTTTAGATTCAATTCTTTTAATTGATTAGTCAATAGAAACAAATGCCATTGCTTATAAATCTACTATCAAGAAAAACTGTCCTGCTAAGAAGCATGTAAAAATTTCCATTCTGTTTTACTAATTGGGAACACTTTTATGTTTAATATTTAAACTATTGGTATCATTTTTCTAATGTATAATTTGTCTTACCAGGATTAAATTTGTACAATGATGATGTTAGGGTTACAAGATTGAGCAACTTGGAAAATACACTTCCATGTTTTTATATGTCATGGATGTGATGAATAATTTACATTTTAAAAATTCAGAGTAAGCCAGGTTCCAGTGGCTCACACCTATAATCCTAGCGTAGGAGGCTGAAATCTGAGGATCACAGTTCAAAGCCAGCCCAGGCAGGAAAGTCCATGAGACAATTATTTCCAATAATATACTACTCAGAAAAAGCCAGGAGTGGTGTTGTGGCTCAAGTGGTAGAGCATTATCCTTGAACAAAGGAAGCTCAAGGACAGAGCCTAGGCTCAGAGTTCAATCCCCCTCACTGGCAAAACAAAAAACAAAAACCACATACCTTACTCCCTACCCCTCCCCCCCAAAAAATAAGTCAGAGTAGTTGACCTCTGAAAACAATATACATTTTTACAGTTATTAACATAGAAATAGTTCAGTAATTAAATGATTTGTTGAAAGGGCTGCTTCAAACTCTACATTAAATTCTATGATCTTGGCCAAATAGTTTACAATTCACACAATATTTTAAGGAGGTGCTTTTTTCTTTAAAAATTTGGTTTTCATTAATGAAGGCTTTATTCATGATGCCAAAGTTAATGATAAAGATAGCTGAATACTAGTTGAGTATTATTGACAAAATTACTGTGTCTATATTGTTTTATTTAGCACAAAGTTGAATACAATAAATTGTATTCTGGCCATATTTTGAATGCCTATATTCAAAATATAGGAATTATTCTCTAATGCCAGTGCCAAGATAAATACTTAAAACTGGCTCACTGAACTTGTACAAATCCAAAGATTCGGGGCATAATTAAATTATGCCCTGAATTTAAAAAAAAATCTTACTTTGGAAAATTTTGATCTTTTAAGATTTTTAGGAGGATTCAATAATATTGAAATTTCCTATTAAAAACTTTATCTGCAGATGTGAGGATATACTAAGTAGTAGAACACTTGCCTGCCTAGCATACTTAAAGCCTTGGGTTCAGTCTCCAGCACCAAATAAACAACACCTAAAACCTTTATCTGCAATTAGAGGCTTTAAGCTAGTGTTTTCAATGTGAATTTTATAGTTGAGGAGGCAGCTCAGTAGTAGTCTTACCTAGCTTGTCAAAACTCCTGGTTCAGCACTTAGAGAAAATAAAACTTTTCCAAGTGAATTGTTCATGGGTGTTCCAAGTATGAAGATATATGTGAAATTTTTAATAAAGGTAAAACAGACTGGATCATGTGGTTGTTTCAGTAATGTGAATAATTTTCCATGGTTTCATGTTCAAAATAACACCTTCATTCTAATTTTACCCTTTATAACATCTTTTCCTGAAGAAAGAGACTGGCCTTTTATTGTTTTTTCAAAGTCTTATACATAATAAAAGTTTTGTTTGAATGTTTCATGAATGAAAAGATATTTGACATAATTTCTGAATGTTGATTTTTTTATAATTTGAGAAACACTTTTGCTATTGTTTATCCTAAATAGCTGGCATTTTAAGAATCCTAACAATATAACTAATTTTATGGCAATTGGCATGTTTAAATACAGGTGAATTGATACATATTTAGGACTGGATTGATTTCATAGAAAAAGCATTAGAATGGAAATTGATTTAAGAAGCAACCATTTGTCTGTTGCATAGTTGAGGTGGAATGTTTGCTGGAATATTTTTAATGCTTTTTTTTGAAAGAGGAAAACACATTTGAAATGTGATTGTCTAATTTCTACAACACTGGATTATTAGGAATAACTTCTTAAGACTTACTCTTCTGTATAAATATTTGAAATTCAAGTGCAAAAACACAAGATAAGCCACATCATCTTTCACCCTGATACAAGTGCACCAAGGCAGTGCCATTTGCTCAGGACCCAGCTCTGCTGCCCTTCCTTCCTTCCTTCTCCTGGAGTCACTCCACACACAGGCCTTCCTCACTTCTACTCCTTGAAAGCCGGGCTTCCAAAGCACTGTTGAGGGCTCTATTGTGGATGTGGATGATTGATCAATGAGTTGTATTTTAAATATCAAAGATTATTAAATAAAGAGAATGTTTGCTTTTTTAATTTCTGCTGTGTGTTGATCATTGGTGAGTCCATAGCTCTACTGTTCAAGGGATCAGAAGGCAGGTGGGCAGTTGAGAGAAGCATTGTCTATGGAGCTTCTCTATCCAGGGAGCATTGTATTCTTAACCCAGCTGCAGAGGTAAACCAAGCAGGCCAGGGCAGCTTCTAGTAGCTTGCCAGAAGGTCTATTATCACCTGGTCCCCTCTTTTTTTATTTTACCATGATGGGGTTCAAACCCAGGGCTTTGGGTGTGCTAGGCAAGGGCTTCACCACTGAGCTACATCCTCAGTCCTTCCTCCTCCACCAGTTTTCCTCAATTTCACGTTTTAATTGGAAATCTGATTTTAAATATTAGCTCAGTTATTCTTCAGCTCAGAGAGGTACAAGAACATTAGGGAGAATTTTTTTTTAAGTCAGTTGTGGGGTTCAAACGTGGGGCCTGGGTGCTGTTCCTGAGCTCTTTCGCTCAAGGCTAGCCCTCTACCACTTTGAGAAAGTTGTCTTTTTTGGCGGGGGGGATCCGGTCGTGGGGCCTGAACTCTGGGCCTGAGCACTGTCCCTCAGCTCTTCAGCTCAAGGCTAGCACTCTACCACTTGAGCCACAGCGCCACTTCCGGCTTTTTTCTTTTTGCTTATGTGGTGCTGAGGAATCGAACCCAGGCCTCATGCATGCCAGGACAGCGCTTTACCACCAAGCCACCTTCCCAGCCTGCCCTCTACCACTTTGAGCCACAGTTCCAGTTCTGGTTTTCTGATGGTTAATTGGAGATAAGAGTCCCACGGACTTTCCTGTCTAGGTTAGCTTTGAACTGCAATCCTCAGATCTCATCCTCCTCAGTAGGTAGGATTACAGGCGTGAGCCACCAGTGCCTGGAATAGGAACAATTTTTTTTTTAAGTGTGTGTTGCCTCATTTTATCTAATTCTGGACACCAGAATCCAAATGTAAAACAGTCTAAGCCACAAAACATTTTAGTCAACAATGAATGACATAAACATCAGTCTCATAGGATTAAAGTATAGTCCAGGTCTGTATTGAACAGGTCCAACTGGGTCTGTTAAGTACATGTTGATAGCTGCATGATGGTGCAATCACCTAATAAAGCACCCTCAGCACTGCCTTCGTAATTAAATGGCATTTACTAGCTGGAATCCATAGAGACTAAGGAGTATATTCTCAGAATTTATAATGGTGTGTGTCATTCAGTCCTTAGGATTGGGGACAAATATTAAAATGTTTTTCATAGGCCTTATCTCAACATACTATACAGCTCTGCACTAAGCAAAACCAATTCATTGAATCTGGTTTGCCACCAAATGGCTCAGATCTCAATACTCATCTGTGAGCCTCATGAAATACAAGTTGATTTGAAGGCCCATTAATTAAAATAATAGTTAACTTTATTCTAGAGATTTGTATGCTTTAGGACTTTTAAACCATTTTGTGCATGTGTGTGTGTCAGCAAATACTCAAAAGGTTTACACCATGGCTAATTTCACTCCAGCTGACTTCTTTAGACTTTAGACATTTTTCCTTTATATGCTTCCTCATACATCTTAATTCAAGTCTTCCCACCTCAGGCATTCTGTGACACTCATTGACTCATTTCCTTTGCCCTTTTGCTACCCTTGCCCCTAAATTTCATTGGCCAACCCTTGCCATGAGGACTCCTGCACCCTGAGCTACTAGCATTTGTTCCATTCTTTTGTGCCTGGGACCTTGAAAAGGAGAGGTGCCACAATATTGAATTTGGCTCCTATAGTAAAGCTCTCGACTTCTTACCCCATCTTCTTGTGTCCTTTTCTTCATTTCCTTGTCAGATTGAGACAACAAACCTGAGAGCTCCTAGACAGAATTAACAGAATCGGGCAGTCAATTAAACCTATGGCTTTTAGATGGTCAGAAATAATTTATGTCGGGCTGGGAAGGTGGCTCAGTAGTAGAGCGCTTGCCTTGCATGCATGAGGCCCTGGGTTCGATTCCTCAGTACCACATAAGCAAAAAGAAAAAAGCTGCAAGTGGCACTGTGGCTCAAGTGGTAGAGTGCTAGCCTTGAGCTGAAGAGCTGAGGGACAGTGCCCAGGCCCAGAGTTCAGGCCCCACGACTGGACCCCCCCCCAAAAAAAAAATTCATGTCACTCATTTTTTATTCAACAATTAGGGTGCTTGCCGGGGCCAAGCATGGTTCTAGATTCTTAAACATACAAATTATGAGTAAGAATATTCATATTGTGCTCTCATGACCGTTGTGTTTTGGTAGTAGGCTGTGAGGATATGTTTGATGAACCTGAGTCTTCATAGCACTAAGAGCTGTTCTCATTCTGTGTGCTAGGAAGACCAAGACAGAGTAACTGGGAGTAGGGCTGCTTAGACTGGAGTTTAAGGAAGACCCCTAAGGACAGGGCATTTGAACACCTAAAAAACATCAAAAGGAATCATGAAAAGGAGAGGTGCCACAATATTGAATTTGGCTCCTATAGTAAAGCTCTCAACTTCTTACTCCATCTTCTTGTGTCCTTTTCTTCCATTTCCTTGTCAGATTGAGACAACAAACCTGAGAGCTCCTAGACAGAATTAACAGAATCGGGCAGTCAATTAACCCTATTGAAATTTTACTATAAATTCACTGAAAATAAGCACTGCCAGAAAAAGATGCAAATTTTCATACAAGAGTTCAGATTTCCAGGAGAGCCTCTATTGCCTGGTACTGAAAGGTTAAAGTTTGAAGCAGTGACCACCACATGTTGCTTGTTTCTGCTTCTTTCTTGTGGTGGTAATCAAAACACCTGGTTGGTTGTGTGCCTTTATAAGACCTGCAAATCCTTAGCTCGGGGCTCTCCTCCTAGGCTCCACTGTGTCGGAGTGTAGGATGAGGCCCGAGCTGCAGCCCGTTTAAATAAAACAGCTGTAGAGTCTGACTCTCGGTGGTCTTCTTGCGGGGGGTCCTGCGACCTGGTATAACAGTACAATCACATTCCAAATATTGAAGGCACTACCAATGTTGTGTCATATGATGTAATCGACACAGCCCCCTCCTGTGAATAAAATCAGACAGATGCCATTATATTTGAGCTATGCCTACAGAAATGCACTACCACAAAACTGTGGTAGTTTTCCTGGCAGCTGCCACATGTCCAACTACTGGAAACCCATGACAACTTTTCTTCCATCAGTGAGGAAAGCAAACAAGCTGGGTGCTGACGTTTCCACAGCCAGTGTGTGTGTGTGTGTGTGTGTGTGTGTGTGTGGCTGAGGATTGTGGGACTAGTGGTGTTTTCACAGCTAGTGCCTGTAGTATCATAGGAGTGGTGACATTAAAAGGTCTTGTCTAAGCTGGGTGCCAGTGGCTCATGCCTGTAATCCTAGCTGAGATACAAGGATCACATTTCAAAGCCAGCCCAGTGGTACAACACTAGCCTTAAGCTGAAGAGCTCAGGGACAGCACCCAGGCCCAGAGTTCAAGCCCCACAACCGGAAAAAAAGTAATATTAAAAGGTCTTGTCTATTAAGTTGCCCTGCTGAGAAAAGGTTATGTTTCATAAACTTCATGGAGGTTTACTTTGTGAAAAAGCCCATGAATGTGAGGCAGGATAGGCAGAATTAACCAGGAGGTAGACTGAGGAAAGTTAAGCTCCCCTCTCACTGTAGCTAGTTCTAGATCTTGTTACAATGACAGGAGATAAAAGAAAAGCTTTGGGCATCTCCCTTCACCATTAAAATAGTAAAAAGCTGCAAACTCTTCATGTATAGGGAGAGACAGAAATATAAACCTATTTGAAGAAAGAAGCTTGAAATTCATCTATTGCCCTTGTGTGTTATGAAGGCCCAGATACATTTCCTTACTGTAAAACAATAACAGTATCCAGGGCTGGGAAGTTGGCTCAGTGGTAGAGTGCTTGCATGCATGAGGCCTTGGGTTCGATTCCTCAGCACCATATAAGCAGAAAAAGCCAGAAGTGGCCCTGTGGCTCAAGTAGAAGAGCGCGCTAGCCTTGAGCTGAAGAGCTGAACACCCAGGCCGAGTTCAAGCCCCACAACTGGCAAAAATAAAAATAAAAAATAAACTGCCGGGCGCTGGTGGCTCACGCCTGTAATCCTAGCTATTCAGGAGGCTGAGATCTGAGGATCGCGGTTCAAAGCCAGCCCAGGCAGGAAAGACTGTGAGACTCCTATCTCCAATAAACCACCAGAAAACCGGAAGTGGCGCTGTAGCTCAAGTGGTAGAGCGCTCGCCTTGAGCTGAAGAGCTGAGGGACAGCACCCAGACCCAGAGTTCAAGCCCCACGACCGACAAAATAAATAAATAAATAAATAAATAAACTATCCATCTTACCCACCCACAGCCACCATCTAAGGACTAGGAATTGATAGGAGAGAGGATCACATATATTCAGCCAGCTCAGAAAGTATAAAGACTACAGAAGACTCAAGTTGAATTCCCACCTCTAGTCTTAGTGTGGGAGCAGGGAACCGGAGCGTTTGTCTTTTCTGTTTCTTCCTTCTTTATAGTATACTAAACTCCTTGCTAAATTTTACACCTTGTGAGACTTTTTCCTCACAAAAAGTGGATCCCAAGGATCTGTGATTTGGAGTGGAAAACTGGGAAGCTGAGGTGGAACCCCAAAAACCTCCCATCAGGTGGCATGAAAGAAGACAAAAAGTTTTAATTGTGATCTGGAAAGATACCAGAGCAGATTTCTACTATAATCAATAAAAATGGTGTTCCCATTGGTCGGCACCCATACCTCTCGCTGTAATCTTAGCTAATCAGGAAGCTGAAATGTGAGGATAACGGTTGGAAGTCAGCCTGCGCAGGGAAGTCTATGAGACATTCCAATTAAAAAGAGGACCTGTGGCTCAAGTGTGTGTGTATGGTGTGTGGGGGGCGGGGAGGGGGGGTTATGGGGAACTCAGGGACCGACCCCGCCTCCTCCAGGTGTGCCCTGCCTGGACCTTTGGGTTTTTGTTTTGCCAGTCCTGGGGCTCAAACTCAGGGCCTGGACACTGTCCCTGAGCTCCTTTTGCTCGGGGCTAGCACTCTATGCCACTTACGCCACAGTGCCACTTCCAGCTCCTTCTGTTTATGGGGTGCTGAGGAATCGAACCCAAGGCTTCACGCATGCTAGGCAAGTACTCTACCTCTGAGCCACCTTCCCAACCTTGGACCCTAGGGTTTGCAGCCAACTCTCTGAAACACTTTGATTTCTCCCTCCGCGGCCGGAACAGAGCGGCCCCTGGGCAGGAGGAACGACACACTGACGTGGGATAAGTAACGGGTGGAATGACCCGGTCATGTCTCCCTCTGCCCTCTTAGAGTGGATAAAATCGGTTAGGTTTCAACAACGCGCCGGTCCTCAGGAATTTCCCCGGACGCCCGAGGAGGTCGCCGCCGCGCCGGCCCTCTGGCTACGCCTTCAGCTCGGTTTTGCTCTAGGAGTCCTCCAGGCCCGGACAGCCCTCACTCGATTCTCCACAATCCCACAGTCCCTTGCGCCAAGGGCACTTCCGGCGCCGGCGCCAGGCCCCTCTGCACCCTGGCCGCGCGTCTCGATGGTCCCTGGCCGCTGGCCGAGTGGTGTCATGGCGGCGGGCGTCGAGTTGGCAGGACGAGTCCTCAGGACTGGGGAGAGTCGCTGAAACTCAGGAAGGCCCCCCCGCGGCCCCCGCAGCTCGCACGGCGAGGAGCCGAGGGAATGAGACGAAGCCCCGCGAGGGTGTCTCCGTCGCTGGCGGCGGCCCTCCGCTGAAGCCCCCGGCCGGGTTACTCCTATTTTTCCAGGCAGAACCCGGCCGTTGCTAGGAGCTCGAATTCGGCCCTGGAACCCGGAGCTGTGCCCGGGCTCGCCTGCCGCGGCCGGAGGACCCGGGGCGTGACGTCCGACGACGCGGAGCGGGCCGGGCCGGAGCGGGCCGCGCCGCCCCCCACAGCCGCCGCGGCGATGTCGTCCTGGCTCGGGGGCCTGGGCTCGGGCCTGGGCCAGTCCTTGGGTCAGGTCGGGGGCAGCCTGGCCTCGCTCACGGGCCAGATCTCCAACTTCACCAAGGACATGCTGCTGGAGGGGACGGAGGAGGCGGAAGGTACCCGCGGGGCGGGCAGGGGCGGAGGGGGAGGGCGGCCGGGGGGTGGGGGGAGACCCGGGCCACGTCCGTTTGGTCCCCACTTCCAGCTGTCAGGAGACGTGGACGGGCCGTCCAGCGGTGACACGCCGCCCTTTTCTCTTGGCGCTCCTCCTTCCCCCGAGCCGGGTTTCCGTGAGGAAGGGCCTGGGTCCCGGGAAGAGGGCTGGCTTCCCGCCTTTGAATAGTGGAGACTCTGGATGTGTCCGAGTGCCGCGGAACGACCCCGACGCCGGACGCTTTTAGTTTTGTTTAGATCCGGGCGTGCTGATCTCTGACTTTGCCCTCCGTTTGGGGGCGGATCTGCTCTGATTGACTTCCTTTATTTTGACTCGTTTGTTTTTGAAGACAATCACTTGCATTTTTTCCTTATATTTTGTAACAGTTAAAGTAACTCGCAATTAAAACATTTGATGACTGTTGCCCTGTCTTGCGCATATTATTGGTCGGGGAAACATGGCTGTTTTTCTATTCAGATGATTTATGCTTTTGCTTATCGTGATCACGATGCTGGAAAGGATTTTTGTATGTGATTGCCCATTTCTCCTTATTTGAACAGAATAGGGAAGATATTCTTACCGTTTGGGTATCTCTACCAACCATTCATTTTTTTTTTAAGTCCGCATATCTTGTTTTACGATTGAATAATAACCTAGAATTACATGACCATCAGTGATTAATTACTATTTTAGTTCCTTGACATTTCAGCACGTAATGTATGGCTCAATAGAATTTTTCAAATTGTCTGAGTGCAGTGGCTCAGGCCTGTAATCCTAGTTACTCATAGGGAGGCCAAAAGTTGGGATGTAGGTTCAAGGCCACTCCAAGTGAAAAGTTACTGAGACCAGGTCGGAAGCGAAGCTGGGTTTGGGGACTTGGAGGCTGCCGTTCAGCTATGCAGGAAGCACTGGACTGATAACCTATAGGACTTTTTTAACTGTTGCAAAAAGAGATGGGGGGCGTACCCCCGAGGGTACCGAAGAGGTAGGGCACTAGCCCGCAAATCGGAGAACCCTGAGTTTAAAAATCCAGCACCACCAAAATAACAGTTTTGAAAAAAACTTTTTTTTTTTTTTTGTTGGTTGGGGGCTTGAACTCTGGGCCTGGGCCCTGTCCCTCAGCTCTGTCCCTCAGCTCTTCAGCTCAAGGCAAGCTCCCTACCACTTGAGCTACAATGCTACTTCCGGTTTTCTGAGTGTTTTATTGGAGATGAGAGTCTCCTGCCGTGCTGGCTTTGAACCATGATCCTCAGGATTACAGGCGTGAGCCACTGGTGCCTGGCTGAAAAAAAATTTTTTTAATAATTTTTTTTGAGATGAAGTGATTACATAAATTTCACAAATTTCACAAACAGTTTAACCTTCACAAGGCAAATTGTCATTGTCATGGTCTATAAAGTTTGTGAATTCTGTGAGCTTTTACAATACAACTATTTCTTCCACATTGGGAGATATGAACTTTTCTTTCCTTTTGCTTAGTGTAAGCTGTTCTCTTTCCCTCTCATTCTGCCCCTCCTATCACTGTCCTTGAGTTGTGTAGTTTGTTTTCATCACTGTCCACTGCAGCTGATGGGCTCCTCTGTTGTATGTTTTCCCTGGTTTTCCTCTGATTCTGTGCCCTCCTAGTTTCCCTCAGATATGTGTGTATGTGTATATCTATCTATCTATCTATCTATATATATATATATTCACACACATGGAGTCATTTAGAAATAATACGACAAAATTAAGTAGAGGTCCTTTGTTTCTTGAGTCCTGTTTACTTTGTCATATCTCCTTGCATTTTGAATTTAACATCCACATATCAGAGAGACCATGTGCCATTTGTCTCTCTGCTCCTGGATTACCTCGCTCAAGATGATTTGTTCTAGTTCCATCCATTTCCCTGTCCCTTTCTAATGGTTGCATAATAATCCATTGTATATAGGTACCACAGTTTTGGGATCCATTCATCTGTAGTGGGGAGTTTTGAAAATTTCAGTCAAGGTCTGTCTCCAGGGAAATATTGGACTGGTCTTTTAGAAAATGCCTTTCCTTTTCTTTCTCTCTCTCCCCTCTCTTTTTCTTTCTTTTTAAAATTAGTTTACATTAGTTATATGGGAGAGTATTCCCTTGTTGCATTTCACACATTTACAGTGTATTCTAATCAATCTCAACCCCTCTGTCACTCTTCCTGCCTCTCTTCTTCAAGACAATTTTATTTAAAAAAATTTTTTTTAACATACTGGGGATTGAACTAGGGCTTTACCACTTGAGGTACATCTCCCACCTTAACAATTTTATTTCCTTTTTCTTTTTTGCCAGTCCTGGGGCTTGAACTCGGGGTCTGGACACTGTCCCTGAGCTTTTTTGCTAAAGAGCTAGCACTTTGAGCCACAGCGCCACTTCTGGCTTTTTCTGTGTCTGTGATACTGATGAATGAAAGCACTCTACCACTAAGCCACATTCCCAGCCTTCCTTTTATTATTATTATTAGAATTTATTTATTTATTTATTGTCAGTTGTGAGGCTTGAACTGTGGGTCTGGGCACTGTCCTCAGCTCTTCGGCTCAAGGCAAGCACTCTACCACTTGAGCCACAGTGCCACTTCCAGTTTTCTAGTGGTTTATTGGAAATAAGAATCTTACGGACTTTCCTGCCTGGGCTGACTTTGAACTGGGATCCTCATATCTCAGCCTCCTGCATAGCTAGGATTACAGGCATGAGCCACTGGTGCCCGGCACACTTCTACTACTTTGAGCCACAGTGCCACATCCAGTTTTATTTCTTATAAGTTAATAAATTAGCATTCTGTTTACTTTTTCTTGGAGAAGGGTACTGGGGATTGAACTCAGCACTTCAAAACATGCTAAATAACCATCTCTGCCACATAGCTGTACCTCAACACCTATTTTAAAAAATTATGGTTTAATTGAGCTTGGCTAGTATTTAGTTGAACTTGAGAAAAGTAGTTTGATAGAAAATGCTTAGAGCCTGGCGCTGGTAGCTCATGCCTGTAATCCTAGCTACTCAGGAGACTGAGATCTGAGGATCGCGGTTCAAAGCCAGCCCAGGCAGGAGAGTCTGTGAGACTCTTATCTCCTATAAACCAGTAGAAAACCATAAGTGGCACTGTGGCTCAAGTAGTAGTAGAGCACTCTCCTTGAGCTGAAGAGTGCAGGGACAGCACCCAAGCCCAGAGTTCAAGCCCCAACGACCAACCAAAAAACAAAAAAAGAAAATGCTTAGGATAAACATTTCTTGAACTCTTATTTACAGAATAAAATCTAGATCTCTAAAGTTTTGAGAGATCAAGGACTAAACTTGGGTTCAGTCTCTTCTGGTTGCCACAACTATGTACATTCACATATACAAGTTTGTACTCACAGCTTCTGCTCTATTGAACTTTGTTATGTATTTACGTAATTCCAAACCTCTGCATGAAAAGACTGCTTCGACCTCATTTGCCTGGAACATATGACTGCTTACTTATCAACTTGGTGAGATCATTCTGACTTCAATACAAGTTGAGTTGATTGGCAGAACTTTATGACCCTTCTCTGTAGTACTTACCATATTGAGTTATGATTTATCATCCCTCTATACCCAGAGTGGGGACTGTGAATTTTTTTTTTTACTCTTACATGTGCTTTGATGCATACATGTTCAATAGAAATTATGGGAGTGAGTGATCTGAAATCTGCTAAGCTGCTTGCTGTTTTCATTTTGCTTTTGAGAAAAATCTATGGCACTTTATTAAAATTGCTTTGTCCTTGGTCCTTAACAGTGTTAGACCTTAAGGTTGATTCATTATGACCAGGAAAGAACATTCAATTTCAATTCTAAGATAATCATGGCTAAATTTAACTCTTTCAGACTAAATGTTAATTTTTTTAAATTTCTTTGTCGAGATTAAGTAATTATAAATTTCACAGTATTATGGTGTACTGATTCTTAGCTAAAGTCACCAACACATTTTTTTTTTTCCCCCGTTGTGGAGTTTGAACCCTGGGCTTGAGTGCTGTCCCTCAGCTCTTCAGTTCAAGGCTAGCACTCTACCACTTGAGCCACTAGCGCCACTTCCTGTTTTCTGGTGGGTTATTGGAGTTAAGAGTCTCACAGACTTTCCTGCCTGGGCTGGCTTTGAACCGCCATCCTCAGATCTCAGCCACCTGAGTAACTAGGATTACAGGTGTGAGCCACCAGCACCAGGCTAACCAACACATTTTAATCTTCACAATACAAATTGTAATTATCTTGATCTACAAAGCTATTCTTTTCCTTTTGTATCATTTAATGGCTTATTTTATTACTTTATTTTAACATTGGAAAGGTAGGCTACAGTTCATTTATGTAGCAAGCATTTAGAGTTCCTAATTGTGGCAGAAATGAAAAAGGAAATAATTTCAAAGTAGCGCTATTGGTACTTTGTGAAAACCATCCATCTTTACAATAGTAGGTCACTGTTCTACCAATACTATATTGAAGTAGTCAAGGTTGACAGCTTGGGCTTTTAAATTAGATAGATATGGGTTGAAATTCTAAGCACATTACAAGTTGTGGGAATTGGGGCAAATTATTAGATACCTAACCTCTAAAAATCAGTTTTCTTATCTATTAAAAAGGAACAATCTTACCAGTTGTAGTGTTTGAGAATTAAATAAACTCATGAGTATAAAATGAATTGTACTTAGCAGTTAACAAGTACTAAAATGGATATTATGTTTTTCCCCACAGAGAAATCAGAATTTGTTTTCAAGATATCTTCCCTTTACTTTAAAAGTCCAGAAATTGGGTGCTGGTGATAACGCTTAGTGCTAGAGCACCTACCTGGCATGTATGAGGCTCTGGGGTTCATTCCTAGCACCATAAACAAAGGTAGGATACTTTTTAGCTGGAGGAAGGAGAATAGCTAAAGAGAAAGAGGGGTGGTCTGCATAAACCTTGTAATCTAATCCTTGAAACAATTGATGATACTAGCAATTACTTTCCTGTGAAGACTAGATTATACTTTGTCTTCTTCAGAGTAGTAATTAGTCCTTGCTGAGTTTCAAACAAAATGTACCTTCAACCACAAAAGTAACCCTACCTGATTATTTTCAAGACAAGAAGAGTGTTTGTTACCATAGATAATGTCACTTAAAAAAATTAAAAGTTCTGGTACTGAGGCTTGAACTCAGGACCAGGGCACTTTCCCTTAGTTTTATTGTTCAAGGATAGTGCACTACCAGTTTAGGACAGCTACACTTCCAGCTTTTTGCTGGTTAATTGGAGATAAGAATCTCACAGACTTTTCTCTCCTGGCTAGTTTCAAATCACAGTTCTCAGATCTTAGCCTTCTGAGTAGCTAGGATTACAGGTATGCCCAGAAATAAGTATACCACTTGTATTCTTTTCTTATTTTAACTGTAGTTCAGAGGAGTTATTTTGATTAGTTGATTTTTTTTTTTTTTTGGAGGTCCGGTTGTGGTGCCTGAACTCTGGGCCTGAGCGCTGGTCCCTCAGCTCTTCAGCTTAAGGCTAGCACTCTACCACTTGAGCCACAGCGCCACTTCCGGCTTTTTTCTTTTTGCTTATGTGGTGCTGAGGAATTGAACCCAGGGTCTCAGGCATGCAAGGCAAGTGCTCTACCACTGAGCCACCTTCCCAGCCCTGATTAGTTGATTATTATTTCTCAGACAAGGCTTTATTATGTAGTCCTGGTCTCTGCCTATCAAGTGCAGAAATTGCAGACATCTAGCGTCACTCCTGGCCCAGAGAAGGCTTTTTTGTAAAGTGCTATGAGTAAAGGGATAAAAATACTAGTAACAAAAGAAATCAAGATACTCATGTAACTGTAACCTCTCTAAACAGTATTTTTACAACAAAAAACATATAAAAAAGAAGAAATTGAGATTGTAACTCTGTGAATGATTTCCTGACACGATCAATAGTGCCATTTTTGCACTGCTTAGCTCTAACTGCTTTTAAATGAAAATGTGCCAGCAGACTGAGCCTATTCCACTTTTAATGAATTGTCCCTGTTATTTTAAATAAGTGTTCTCAGTGTATTTTGGATATTTGTGCAGAGGTCATAATTAGTATTGGGATTGAAAGTTGAAAATAAGGATCCTGAGTAGCTAGGATTATAGATGTGCTACTAGTGCTCTGTCCCTACATTTTTGCTGTTGTTGGTCATGGGGCTTGAACTCTGGACCTGGGTGCTGTCCCTCAGCTCTTCAGCTCAAGGTGAGCACCCTACCACTTGAGCCACAGTGCCACTTCCAGCTTTTTATGCTTATGTGGTGCTGAGGAATTGAACCCAGGGCCTCATGCATGCAAGGCAAGCACTCTACCACGGAGCCACCTTCCCAACTCTGTCCCTACATTTTTAACAAGAAATTCCAAAGGGTAGATATCTATAAGAGATCAGCAAAGAGAATGATCTATGTGACAATGAAGAACATTAGTGGCCAGGAAAGTTGTGATGAAAGTGAAATGACTGGTGTGTTCTGAATTTGCTGTCATATTAGCCTACTATTCAGTTTAAACTCAGTGAAGTGTATTTTCCTTAAAATGCCAGTGTAAGGCTGAGGATAAAGCTATGAGACAGAAATGTAGCCTAGCATGTGCAAGGCCCTGGGTTCAATACACAAACATTTTTTTTCTCTCTCTTTCTCTTTCACCCTCTCTCTCTCTCTCTCTCTCTCTCTCTCTCTCTCTCTCTCTCTGTCTCTCTCTTTCTCTCCTATCTCTCCTTCTCTGACTCTCTCTCTCTCTCTCCATATAGTGATAGTACTTATTAAGTATTTAATTTATACTGTGTTTTGTTTTGTTTTTTTGTAACAGACTTACCTAATTCTGGGAGAAGGGAAATTGAAGCCATTCATGCAATCTTAAGATCAGAGGTAAGAAAAAGATTACCAAAATTTGATTTGTTTTTTTTTGAAACCGTGAGAGGTATTTATACTTTTTGTTCTTTTTTGTTTGTTTGTTTTGTACCATTCCTGGGGCTTCAATTCAGGGCCTGAGGGCTGTCCTTGAGCTTTTTGGCTCAAGGTTAGCACTCTACCACTTGAGCCACAGCTGTGTTTCCAGCTTTTTGGTAGTTAATTGGAGATAACAATTTCCCAGAGTTTCCTGCCTGGGCTGTTCTTGAACAGCAGTCCTGGGATCTTAGCCTCCTGAGTAAGATTTCAGGCATGAGCCATCAGCCCTGGCTCATAAGAAGATCTTATATTTAAAGACAATTGAAAAATATATTCATCTATAACATTATTGAAGTACTGGTCTAAAAAGAAAAGACCTGGCCCAACAAAGACAGTGTTTTGAAGATGCAGTTTACTTTTGGTCAATGTTCTGTCCACATTGTTATATGATAGCATTGTCAGTTCTTCATTTGATATGATGATATACTTTAGTTCTTTATGCCTGCAAATGTTAAGACACTTTCTTCTGCCTTCAAGACTTTGTAACTTTAAGTGCCTGAATAGGTTCACAAGCATACTGACTGAAGAGAGTTAAAGAGGAGAAGCAGTCAAGGGAACCTAGGAGTAAAGGAAGTCCACCTGTGCAAGAGGTTCAGGTGTTCTTATGAGTCATCAGAATATCATGTTCTGAAGAGACTTTCCAACACTTACCATCTCTTGCTGCTGCTGTTTCATGAAAGGAGATATGAAACATTTTATTTTAAGTTGTTATACATATTTTGGTGCTTGAAAAATGGATACAAAGAAGTTAAGAATGTCAAATTAATTTTATGTTTTGGTTGTGATTAGTTGATATCTAGTCATGACTAATTCTGGACTAATAGGACTAATTCTGCTTAGTAAGAATGAAGACATCTTGGGCAGGGTTCACAGGAAAGCCATAAAGGAAAGTCTTTCAGAATGGGAACTGTGGTAAAGAACTGTACTATTGGGCTGGGAAGGTGGTTCAGTGGTAGAGTGCTTGCCTTGCATGCAGGAGGCCCTGGGTTCAATTCCTCAGTACCACATAAGCAAAAAGAAAAAAGCCAGAAGTGGTGCTGTGGCTCAAGTGGTATAACACTAGCCTTGAGCTGAAGAGCTGAGGAACAGCACCCAGGCCCAGAGTTCAGGCCCCACAACCAGACCCCCCCCCCCAAAAAAAAAAAGAACTGCACTATTCTGCCTTGGAATAGGAGCAATGAGAGTACACTTAGTAATAGTACTGCAGGAAAAGGTAATCTCAGGGACTGTGGTCAGCATGTTTATTTTACTAAGTATAAAAGACAACACTGGAGTAATTTTGGAGAAAATAGCCACTGACCAGCATTGTTGAACTCTGTTCTCAAGAATTAAGGTGAGATTGTGGAATTTGAAAGTAGAGGTACCTCTATTATATTAGTCTCTGACTGTAGAAGATAGCAGTTTTGGTGGCATTTGGAGATCTTAACAGTAATTACTAGTATGAGTAGGTGTTCTAGTGATAGATGAACTCAATAGTTTCTTGGAAATGCTTGAGAAAGCACTGTTCCTGACCCACCCAGGAAAGTTAAACAGCAGCATTAACTCAGGTAAATTTGCCATTGGTGGAGGGAAAGGTAGGTAGGTTAGCCTGCTCAGTGAATAACTGCTCTGTTTTCAGACTCTTCTCTTCTGTTGCTTATGGCTCCTTTATAGTCCAGTGTTACTGGATTAGGACAAGTTGATCCTAATGTTGGGGAATACTTACTTTTGGTAAAACAGATACCTCTGCAAGCCAGCTTCCTCATTTGTTGCTTATACAAAGTAGCATGAGCTCAAATACTAGAGAGTAACAGGGCCTTTTTGTGTATGTGTGCACACAAAAAAATTAAACTTTGGGCCTCAGGCACACTAGGCAAGTAGCTTTACTACTTGAGCTGCACTACTAGCCCCTTTTGTTTTTGTTTTTGAGACAGGATCTTCTAGCTTTGTCCAGACTAGCCTCAAACTCAAGATTTCTCCTGCCTCTACCTCCTCATTCAGTAGTGGGGATTATAGGCATATATCAACAAGCTCGACTAAGGGCTTTTTTTCCTAGTTAATTTTAACCTTATGCGATTCTTGCTTCATAAACTATTCCTTAGCCTTATGTGAATGAATGAGTCTATCCCTGTTCAGTATCACTGCTACAAAAGAATAAGGTGATATGGTTGAACATTCTATTTAGAAGGTGTTGGTATAGGAGGAAGGCTATGTGTTCCGAAAGGAAATTAAATTTGCTTCCAGATATTAATAGGTAGAGTTGATTATAAATTAGTTGGAATTCTTTAGAAACTAACCTAAGTTAATTTATCATCTCTGTCCTTTAAACTCTTACAAAGTCTTTTTCTATGTTTATTTTTTAGATTTTATAGAAATGTGAGTAAAATGATAGTGAAAACTTTTTAAGGCATTTTTTGTTGGTACTAGGGTTTGAGCCTTGTACTTTAGCTTGTTTGCTCAGTGGCATTCTACTACTTGAGCCACACCTCCCAGCTTTTTGTGTGATGTTTTGGAGATGGAGTCTCATGAGCTTTTCTGCCTGGGCTGGCTTTGAACTGAAATCCTCCAGATCTCTAATCTTTGATTAGCTAAGATTACAGGCATGAGCCACTGGCACCAAGCTATTAGAGATTTTGTTGTTGTGTTTGGGTTGGGTAGTGGGGCCTGAACTCTAGGTCTGGGCGCTGTCCCTCAGCTCTTCAGCTCAAGGCTAATGCTCTACCACTTGAGCCACAGTGCCACTTCTGGCTTTTTATGCTTATATGGTGCTGAGGAATCAAACCAAGGGCTTCATGCATGCAAGACAAGCACTTTACCACTGAGCCACCTAACCAGCCCTGTAGAGATTTTAATAATAATTGTAGGAAATCTAGATTTTTATTTTTTCCATTTTAAAACTTTGTTTTGGGGGGTCCAGGCATGGGATCTAAACTCTGGGCCTGGGCGCTGTCCCTCAGCTCTTCAGCTCAAGGCTAGCGCTCTACCCCTTGAGCCACAGTGCCACTTCTGGCTTTTTTTCTTTTTGCTTATGTGGTGTTGAGAAATCGAACCCAGGGCCTCAGGCATGCAAGGCAAGCGCTCTACCACTGAGCCACCTTCCCAGCCCTCCATTTTAAAACATTTGTAAAGATGTGTGTGGTAGGATACACCTGAAATTCCACCTATATTCAAAAAGCCTAGGCAGGACGATGCATGGTCTGGTCTTGACCCACAGTCCTCCTGATCTCAGCCTCCCAAATAGCTAGGATTGCCGGCTTGAACCACTGATGCACAGCACTTCTGGTTCTTCTTCACTTGCATGTTTAAAAGTGATACTTTTGAGAACTTTGACAGCTTTATGGTTTTGTTGAACAGAAAATGGCTTCATCTTTGCTCCATTATTTCTAACATTTTTCTTGCATTCATAAATGCTTACTATAATTATCATTCTCCTGATTTTTTAAAAAATTTCTATGTCATCTTTCCTTCTGTTAAACTTCATATACATACCTACCTTCAGCATTTGTTCATGTGTGAACCATATCAAGCAAATGTTGGTGTACAAATACCATACATAGCACATATTCACTTAACAGAATGGGATTGCTTGAACCAAGTTGAAAATAGAAACATTTTCTTGTTGAATGACTAGGTGATTTGAAAACTATATTTAGTTTTTGTTCTTAGAAATACATTGTTAATTACCAGTTCTTAACTTTGAGAAAAATTAAGATTCTGCCATCTGAAGACTGGTCTTGAGATTTGCCTCTGTAGATGGTTTGACCATAACAATTAGATTGTATAGTGTTACTTTCTATTTATGTCACTTACTACTTTTTCAAAAAATGAAAACTTTTGATTTTCAGTTGTATTCAAACTTTATACAATTCTAACTGTATTAAGTATTGTGTAGAATATTTAACTATGTGCATTTGGGGAGACATCAATTCCATCTTTTTTTTTTTTTTTTGTGCCAGTACTGGAGCTTGAACTCTGCTTGGGCACCATTCTAGAGCTTATTTTGCTCAAGGCTAGAGCTTTACTCCTTTAGTTACAGCTCCACTTCGGCTTTTTTGGAGGTAGTTAATTGGAGGTAAGAATCTAACAATTTCCTGCCTGGCCTGAATTGCTATCCTTTTTAAAAGATGATGCAATATGTTGGGCAGAGCAGCAGAAAACTGGTTGTTTCACTATTGCAATATTCTTCTCAGTGATTCCTTGGATCTTCTGTTTTCTTTCTTTTATTTTTGGCAATACTAGTATTTGAACTATGGTCCTTGTACTTGTTAGGTATGCACTCTAACCACTGAGCCATGCCTTCAGTCCTATTTCCTGCTGGTAATTTTCTTTGAAATAGGTTCACTTCCTGCCATATGAGTTAGTTCTAAGCTTTTCTGCCAAGGCTTGCCTTGAACTATGAAATCTAAGCTAGGATTACACAGATGAACCAATGGTGCCTAGCTGTATTTTCTTACTGTTTTTTTGTTTGTTTGTTTTTTGTTTCTAGAGCTGAGGACCGAACTCAGGGCCTTGCGCTCGCCAGGCAGGTGCTCTTCCACTGAGCCTCTGTTTTTGGTTTTTGGTTTCTTTTGTTTAACATAGTTGGAAATACTTGTTGAATAATGATGAAATAATTATCAAATTATAAAACAGGAAGATGTTTCAAGAGACAGTAAAATAAATAATCCCATGATTATTAGATTTATAAATGTAATATATCCTATGGTAATTGCCAAGAGAGAATGAGTTTTATGCTATTCAAAAAGATAGGCAAACTTTGCTGTTGGAAGACCTCTAGGAAAAGATGTCATCCTAGCTACTCAGAAGGTTGTGATTGGAAGAACATGATTCAAGACCAGCCCAGGCAGAAAAATCTACAAGACTCAGTCTCCAATTAGTCAGAAAAATGCCAAGGTAGAGATGTGATTCAAATAGTAGAGCAGCAGCTGTGGGCCCAAAAGCTGAGTGAGAGAAGCTGAGAATTCACAGCACTGAGTTCAAGCCCCAGAATTAACAAAGAAAAGATAAAAGTGGTAAATTTCCATTTTTGCAACTAATTAGGACTGATTATTAAAAAACAAAACAAAAAAAAAACACAACAAAAACTGAAGATGGCTTCTTAAACAGAATTGGTTATTTTAGGTTGTGATTGTGTCATGGATTCCTAAGATCAGTGTAACCAGACTTTAGAAAGGGGTTGCAACCAGAAATGTGGGCACCAGGAGTCTTTCTCCCCACTCTTCTTCCCCTACTCCCTCTTCTCATCTCCTTCTCCCTCTACCTTCTCTTTCTACTTCCCCCTCTCTCTCCCTTCTTCTTCTCCCTTGCTTTTCTTCCTTCCTTCTTCTATCTTCCTGGATTGAACCAAGGGCCTGGTGCAAGCTAGGTTCACATTCTACCATGCCCCTAGCCCTTTTCTTTGTATTTTGTTTTTTCAGGGTAGGGTCTTGCTAACTTTTCCCACACTGATCCTGACTTCTGTCTTCCTGCCTGTACTTCCCAAGTAGCTAGGATTATAGGAATATACCAATATCCCCAGCAGGAGTGTCTTTCTCATATTCTTCTCTGCTCTTCTTTATGTTAATTTATTTTTGCCTCCTTTCAAATCAGTGTCCTCTGTTCTATATTTCATACATTAGAAAATAGGGTCTGGTGTAGTGGTGTACCTGTAATCCAGCAGTCAGAAGGCTGAGGCAGAGGATGACTAGTTGGTGGCCAGCCTGGGATACAAAGCAAGTTCAAGGCCCCGTCTCAATAAAACAAAAGGAAGAAAAGGAAGAAAAAAAAGAAAGAAAATATGGCCCCTGACAAGTCTCAGTATGTTATGAGTTTTATCACCTGAAAAGAATGTGTTATTTGTATATTTTCTCAGTTTTTTTTTTTTTTTTGGTCCGGTCGTGGGCCTGAACTCTGGGCCTGGGCGCTGTCCCTCAGCTCTTCAGCTCAAGGCTAGCGCTCTACCACTTGAGCCACAGCGCCACTTCCGGCTTTTTTCTTTTTGCTTATGTGGTGCTGAGGAATCGAACCCAGGGCCTCAGGCATGCAAGGCAAGTGCTCTACCACTGAGCCACCTTCCCAGCCCTATTTTCTCAGTTTTATATAGCCAGGGATGAGAGCAGACATCCATGCAGATATTGAGCGCATTTAAAGTTTTTGTGTTTTACCAAGCCTTTTTAGACTTTTAGAAACTGTGTTTTGGTTTTTTTTTTGTTTTGTTTTTTGTTTTTTTACCAAGCAACAAAATATTAGGGTAATGGGAGGGTGAAGTTAAATCAGCCCTCAAGGCCCTCGCAACCAGGCTTTGAAGGAAAACCTTAAGTTGGGTGTTGCGTTTCAACAGTCCATTTCACCTAACAAAAATGAAGACAGTAGACAGCATGCTTGGTTATTCTACAGAACACTAAGCATAGTTGTCAATGAAAACTTCAACATAGTAGTACTTTTTTCTCATTAATAGACACTTGCATCATTGATAGAAATATGTATGAGACTCACAATAGTTGATTTCCAAGATCTTGCACTTCAGTGAGCTGCAGGGTGAGTGGCTGCCTCATGCATTTACACTGAAACCCAAGCTTGCAAGAACTCTGTAGCTGCTCTCATGTTCTGCTCTCACTGTCTGAAGATCCTATTCCTTCCTTTCTTTCTTCCTTCCTTCCTTCCTTCCTTCCTTCCTTCCTCCCTCCCTCCCTCCCTCCCTCCCTCCCTTCCTCCCTTCCTTCCTCCCTCCCTCCCTTCCTCCCTTCCTTCCTTCTTCCCTTCTTCCCACCCTCCTCTCTCCTTCCCTTTAGAAACTGTTTTTTTGTTTTTTGTTTTTTTTTGCTGGTTGTGGGGCCTGAACTCTGGGCCTGGGCACTGTCCCTCAGCTCTTCAGCTCAAGGCTAGTGCTCTACCACTTGAGCCACAGTGCCACTTCTGGCTTTTTCTGCTTATGTGGTGCTGAGGAATTCAACCCAAGGCCTCATGCATGCAAAGCAAGCACTCTACCACTGAGCCACCTTCCCAGCCCCAGAAACTGGTTTTTTTATATGTGTGTTGGAGGATCCTGGGATTTGAACTTAGGGACTGGGCACTTTCTCTGAGCTTTATGGCTCAAAGGTAATGCTTTACCACTTTCAGTTGTTTTTTTTTTTTTGTTTGTTTGTTTGTGGGGTTTTTTTTGTGTGGTTAATTGGAGATAAGAATCTCATGGGCTTTCCTGCCCAGGCTGGCTTTGAAGTGAGATCCTTAGATCTTAGCCTACTCAGTAGTTTAGGATTACAGGTGTGAGCCACTATGCCTAGCAAGAATCTGATTTTGACTTCAGTATACTGAAGTTAGGTGCAGGTTTTTGAGTTTTGTTTTTTTTTAATTATCAGCTCACAGGAATTCATTCACAGTTTGCTAGTAGAATGGATGATAATTAGTTGTATGACGGTTCTTATTACTCTTTCTTCAAGTCTTTGACAGATTTCTAGAGATAGAGTACTAAAGGAAAGTTTTTAATGTGCTTTATTATTTGCTTTTCTCTGGGGATTTTATATAATCCCACTGGATCTTAATTTTCATCTCTGTGAATGTCAGAAGCTCCTAGGATCTAAGACAAAAGTGACATTTCCAAAGTGAAATCCCCTTGCCTTCCCTGCAACAGGGCCTTTCTCCACCAGCAGCCTCCTTTCTCATTCATTGCTGTTAAAGGCCAGAATTCTGTCTGAGATCTTATACTTTACATCACTTTTTTTTTTCTGGTCATGAGGCTTGAACTCTGGGCCTGGGTGCTATCCCTAAGATTTTCAGCTTAAAGCAAGCACTCTACCACTTGGGCCACAGCGCCACTTCCGATTTTCTGATGGTTTATTGGAGATAAGAGTCTCATGGACATTCCTGCCTGGGCTGGCTTTGAACCTCGATCCTCATATTTCAGCTCTTGAGTAGCTAGGATTACAGGCGTGATTCCCTGGTGCCCGGCTACATCACTTTCTTATGTGAAGCAGTACATTCATGATGCTGTGCATATCACATTACTAATGTGTTTGGCTTGTAGTCTTCTTGTTGACAATATGTTTTTCTTCTAGAATGAAAGACTTAAAAAACTTTGTACTGATCTAGAAGAAAAGCATGAAGCATCAGAGCTTCAAATAAAGCAACAATCTACAAGTTACCGAAATCAGCTACAACAGAAAGAGGTAAAGTTACTTCATTCTTATTTCACTATGAGCTTTAGATCCATACTAATATTGAAAGAGTATTGAATTTGATAAAACTCGGGAAGATTTTCTGTTAATTTTATATTATATAAACCAATGTTTGTGGAGATAATTAAAAGTTTTTGTATGTTTTCAAAATTTAGATCAGCTAGTTTCTAGTTCTTTCAGTGTCATGAAAAATAAAAATATCATCTACATGAAAGGTTTTTGCAATCTGATGGGTATTGATAATTTCAGGTGATAAAATGAATTACTAGAATAAAATTAATACAAAGAAAATTACAAGTTCAAATTAAGCTTAGAGTCCCTTGTTTTCATTGTGACTGACTCAGCTCAGGTGTAATTACTGCTGAGTTGCTTGAAGTCTATTAGGCCTTATTCTTTCAGTTCCTGTACTTACTACCACTAATGATGAGTGCACATGGCATCAGTCCATGGGTCACACTCTCAGTAGCATTGATTCATAGAGATCGTGGTAAATAGCAACCTAGAGTTACTAGTCACACTTTGAGCAGCCTTGCATGGTGGCACATACCTATGATCCCATCTACTTGTGAGACAGAGGAAGGGGGATCATGAGTTCATGTACACACACACACACACACACACACACACACACACACACACACACACACACACACACACACACACACACACACACACACACACACACACACACACACACACACACACACACACACACACACACACACACACACACACACACACACACACACACACACACACACACACACACACACACACACACACACACACACACATTTATGAACAAATAGGTACTTATATCCTCCAGAAGATTTTTTTTTTTTTGGTTGGTTGTGGGGCCTGAACTCTGGGCCTGGGCACTGTCCCTCAACTCTTTAGCTCAAGTCTAGCGCTCTACCACTTGAGCCACAATGCTACTTCCAGTTTTGTCTGCTTATGTGGTGCTGAGGGCCTCATGCCTGCAAGGAAAGCACTCTACCACTGAACCACCTTCCCAGCCCCCTCCAGAAGATTTTGATAGAATATGCTGTAAAGAAGGCTATGATGTTTTTCATTTTCCAAAGCTTCATTACTTACCCCATTGTTGTAAACAAGCTATTTAAATTTTGGCTATTTTTTTTTTTTTGCCAGTGCTAGGGCTTGAACTCAGGCAGGGCCTGGGCACTGTCCCTAAGCTGCTTTTGCTAAAGGCTAGCACTCTACTACTTGAGCTACAGTGCCATTTCTGGCTTTTTCTGTTAATGTGGTACTGAGGAATCGAACCTAGGGCTTCATGCATGCTAGGCAAGCATCTAACCACTAAGCCACATTCCCTGCCCCGGTTTGGAACTTTAGTTGTTATTAGAGCTTGAATTTGTATAGCTCTATAACTTAATATAAGTATCTACTCTATAATGACACCTTTTTTTTTTTTTTTTGCCACTACTGGAGTTTTATCTGAGGTCCTAATTACTGCTTGAGCCACAGCTTCATGATGGCTTTTTCACAAAAAATTGAAGAGTCTCACAGACTTTCCTGCCCAGGCTGATTGAACTTCCATCCTCAGATCTCTGATGACATATTTGTATTATAACTACACCTAAAATATGGATTTCAGTACTTTTTACTAGTGTGAAAGCTAATATGTAACTATACAGATGTTATTTTCTGAACCTATTTGCTGTCCTCATTGTGATGTTCACATTCCCCAGAGATGAAATTTGTTTGTGAGAAAGTGAAAAAAATTTTTTTTAATTTCTTTCTTTTTTTGGGGGGGTCTGGTTGTGGGGCCTGAACTCTGGGCCTGGGCGCTGTCCTTCAGCCCTTCAGCTCAAGGCTAGCGCTCTACTACTTGAGCCACAGCGCCACTTCCAGCTTTTTTCTTTTTGCTTATGTGGTGCTGAGGAATTGAACCCAGGGCCTCATGAATGCAAGGCAAGCGCTCTACCACTGAGCCACCTTCCCAGCCCTGAATGTGAAAAATTTTTTATTGTGACATATACCATAAATATATTTGATGTTGGTTTATGTAATTCCATAACTTTGTACATGAAGAAATATTACTAGTTACTTTAATAACATCACATTTTCTTTACTTGAGAATAGTATTTCTTGTACTAGAGTACTTTATACAAAGCTTAATTTTTCTCTAGATTACCTATGTGCTTTGGATAATCTTCCATTCAGATTGGATGTAGTATTATGGTAGGTTCTGTATTTGTAACATCTTTTTTTTGGGGGGTGGGGGGTCCAGTCATGGGGCCTGAACTCAGGGCCTGGGCACTGTCCCTCAGCTCTTCAGCTCAAGGCTAGCACTCTACCCCTTGAGCCACAGCACCACTTCCGGCTTTTTTCTTTTTGCTTATGTGGTGCTGAGGAATTGAACCCAGGGTCTCAGGCATGCAAGGCAAGCGCTCTACCACTGAGCCCCTTCCCAGCCCCTGTATTTGTAACATCTTGTGGGCTATGATGTATAGTATTGCTAGCCCTCATTCAAAACAAAGTTACCTGTGATTTCCTTGTGCATTTTAAGCCTAAATCTAATCGTAGCCACTTACACAAACACTCCTAACAGGAGAATTCTCAGGAAACTTTTATTTATTTATTTATTTATTTGAGTCTGGTTGTGGGGCCTGAACTCTGGGCCTGGGTGCTGTCCCTCAGCTCTTCAGCTCAAGGCTAGCGCTCTACCACTTGAGCCACAGCGCCACTTCTGGCTTTTTTCTTTTTGCTTATGTGGTGCTGAGGAATCGAACCCAGGGCCTCAGGCATGCAAGGCAAATGCTCTACCACTAAGCCACCTTCCCAGCCCCTCAGGAAACTTTTGAACTTATAAACTGACATACTTTTCATTTTCTCATTATTTAAGGTTTGAAAGTCAACAAACAGCCCTAAGAACTTGCCCATACCTCTTACATAGAAGATAGTAAACCTATGTTTAGCATAGAAATTAATTGCTTTTAAACTTCAAGTAAGGATGAGTGCTTGAGCTCACACATATACTTATAGCTACTCAGGAAACTGAGATTTCAGGATTGTGGTTAAAGCCAGTCCAGGAGGAAAGTCTGTGAGCCACTTATCTCCAATTGATCCCAAAACTGTGGCTCAAAGTGGTAGGCTCTGGGACAATGCCCAGCTTCTGAGTCAAGCCCCAGGACCACACTATCACAACCACCACCACCAACAAAAGAAAACTTCAAGTGAAATTCTAATCTGTATACTATTCAAAACATTATATCTGCTTTAACTATAGTAATTGTGTTCATTTTTAATAAAAATCTTGCGATTAGAGTATTATAGAGGAGTCACTTCATAGAGTACCATTATTGGATAACCTTATACAAATCATTCTGCTTTTCAGTGTTATGAATTTGGTAAAAGGGTCAATAAAGTACTTTATAATTTGAATTATAAATATGTAGGTAGAAATCAGCCACCTTAAAGCAAGACAGATTGCACTACAGGATCAGTTGCAGAAACTGCAGACGGCTGCTCAGTCAGTGCATTCAGGAGCTGGCAGTGTAACAGCAACCACCACGTCATCTTCATTTGGCTATGGGATCAGTCATCATACTTCTGCATTCCATGATGATGACATGGACTTCAATGACATAATTTCATCACAACAAGAAATAAACAGATTGTCAAATGAAGTTTCAAGACTTGAATCTGAAGTTGGCCATTGGAAGCATATTGCTAAGGTAGTAAATTTGAATGCCATTTTGGGAAGTATTAAGTGAGTATTAAGTGAACCTAGGATTCAAAAGATAAAAACTGAAGTTAGATTTTTTTTGCCTTGGAGTCTTTGAGGTGTCTGTTGGGAACACTAGGACTTGCAAGCTGACACTGCTGCCTGGGATATTTTAATCTCGTGTTTGTGGGTGGGAGGGTTGAACTTGTGTGTGTTTGTGTGTGGTGGTGGTGGGGTTTGAACTCAGGGCCTGGGCACTGTTCCTTAGCTTTTTTACTCAAGGCTGATGCTCTAACATTTGAGCCACAGCTCTACTTCCAACTTTTTGGTGATTAATTGAAGAGAGACTCATGGTTCCAAGCTGGCTTCAAAATGCAATTTTCTGATCTCAGCCTCTTGAGTAGCTAGAATTAGAGGCATGAGTAAGCTTTAGTGACATTAAAATGAAAATCTGACCATTGGTATTTGTTAAACTATTTTATGTTATTTAAATTATTGAGGCTCGGAAGGTGGATCTGTGGTAGAGTCTTGCCTCACATGCATGAGGCCCCGGGTTTGATTCCTCAGCACCACATAAACAGAAAAAGCCGGAAGTGGCACTGTGGCTCAAGTGGTAGAAAGTTCAGGCCCCCCATGACTTAAAAAAAAATGAAGAAGAAATTAAATTTTTGTTATTAAATTATTTGGGACTGGAGGCTTTCCTCCAGGGGACCTTAATTTTGTCTTCCATGTTAGATTATACATTATAGATTTTACATTTTACTAGGAGATGGTCAGCAGATCTGATATGTACATCTTTATTTGAATTTTAACTTCATCAATGCAGGAAAAACAAAATATATCAGAGATTCTTTTCCTTCCTTCCTTCCTTCCTTCCTTCCTTCCTTCCTTCCTTCCTTCCTTCCTTCCTTCCTTCCTCCTTCCCTCCTTCCCTCCCTCCCTCCCTTCTTTCTTTTCTTTCTTTCTTTTCTTTCCCTTCCTTCCTTCCTTCCTTCCTTCCTTCCTTCCTTCCTTCCTTCCTTCCTTCCTTTCTTTCTTTCTTTCTTTCTTTCTTTCTTTCTTTCTTTCTTTCTTTCTTCTTTCTTTCTTTCTTCTTTCTTTCTTTCTTTCTTTCTATTGTGGAACTTGAACTTGGGGCTTGGGCTCTATCTCTGAGTTCTTTTGCTCAAGGCTCATGCTCTACCAACTTTGAGCCACACCTCCACTTCCTATTTTTGAGTGGCTAATTAGAGATAAGAGTCTCACAGGGACTTTCTTGCCCAGGCTGGCTTTGAACCTCACTCTTCAGATCTCAGCCTCCTGAGTAGGATTATAGGCATGAAGGACCAGTGCCTGGCTTGAGATTATTTTCCATCTTTTTTTTTTTTGATAATTCATATAAAAGTATGTGTTTTTATTTTAGTAATAAAAATGGATACATAATCTCATAATCTTTGAAAACTATGAGGAAGTTATTAAGGTTTGAAATGGTTTTACAGTACTATATTGAGCAGTTTCTATATGTATCATGACATCCATCTTTTTTGTGAATATAATATAGTTATGAAAAAGAAATTTTTTATTAGCTTATATTACTTATACAAGGAGGGATTTCATTGTTACGTATATTTTC